>NC_089260.1:54218732-54530829 GCF_963930625.1 Muntiacus reevesi
CTGGAATGACCCTGGGATAAAAAGCTCCAGGAGGAGATGTGTGCGTATTGGTGAAACACTATTCAGATGCTGGAACATGTGGGATTCAGACTGCCTCTAGGTGGATCAGAAAGTGACGTTAAAGACAAAAGGAGGCCATGAGGAACTCAATGAAACTGGACAGTTTTTGAAAAGAGATGGTTGCAGTATACAAACTATGTACACAGCAGAGTTTGTGGCTATGTTTTGTGTGCATATGTGTGTTAGTTGCTCAGTCGTGTCCGACTCCTTGAGATCCCATAGACTGTAGCCTGCCAGGCTCCCCAGTCTGTGGGATTCTCCAGGCAAGAAATACTGGAGTGGGTTGCCATTCCCTTCTCCAGGGGATCTTCCTGACTCAGGGATCAAACCTGAGTCTCCTGCATTGCAGACAGATTCTTTATCACTGCGCCATCTGGAAGCCCCGCTCTTGGGTAGATAAATCAAAATGTCAACAGTACAGGCTGATATTCCTGTTCCTGCCATTTTGAGTTCTCCACTACTGAATGTGGGCTACAGCAAAGGGGCAGCTACTCCTGGATGCGATCCGGCAATCTGTAAGCACATGTTCTGATTCAAAAATAAATGATAGAGAAAGAAGTTACCTGTGGAAATATCAGTACCCTTCCTCAGGCATCTGGCCTGGGATTTCTGCTGCTAGATGAGTATCAGTGGGTTATTCTCTTTTTCTTACATCCCCATCACTCTTCACCATTAAACAGTTAACAGGGTAATTCAGTGGATTATTCCCTTTTTCCTACATCTCCCATCATTCTTCACTATTAAACAGTTAACGGGATAATTCAGACCAGGAGACCTAGATCAGGAAGAACAAAAGGGAAGCACCCAGAAAAAAAGACAACTAATGAAGATTTCCCAAAGTCATCCGGGAAGGAAGGCAGCATGCTACGTTCAGGGTGGCCTGCATAATGAGAACATATTTACAGGTGCACGGAGTTTGGTTATCTTCTGTAAACGCTCTCAGGCCACATGCCTTTCCTCCATCCTCATCCTATCAGAAACCACGTGCTCTGGCGGAAGGTGCCCTTAGAGTCACGGACACAAGTGTTGGAGGCAGGATGTTTTGCTCCCTTGCTCGGTGACAGGACAAATGCTGACTCAAGGTATACATGAACTTGGCTTAACCTTGGGCGCCACTGCTCACTGACCGCACGTCCCCGAAGCAAGTTATCTACCTACATTGAGTCTCGACTTTCTTGACAGTGAAAAAATGGACCACTTAATATACCTTACCAGATGCCTATGGGCTGAAAATCAGGTAGCAAGTGCAGAGCACTCGGCAGAACGCTGGGCACAGTCCACACCAGAGCCTTGGGGATCAGCGCTGTGGCCACCCGCCTACCTGAGGGCAGCCTGAAGGGTCTGTCGACAGGCTGGGAGGGACCAGGGCCTTCAGAGTTGTCTGAACACCTTCATGGGCACTGCATAAGAAGGCTACAAGGACCCACGAGAAAAGTAAGGAGTCTAGTTCAGTCAATTTTTCAAAACCTTGCCAAGGAGAAGCAAGTTATTTGGTGTGTTAGCTCTTCTATCCCAATGAGAAACTGACATTCTCTGTTTTCCACTCAAACTCAAACTAAGAGAAATATTAACTTTCTTTGGGCTTCCCTGGTGACTCAAAAAAATCCACTTGCAGTGCAGGAGATGGAGGTTCGATTCCTGGGTCAGGAGGATCCCCTGGAGAAGGAAATGGCTACCCGCTCCAGGATTCTTGCCTGGGAAATCCCCTGGACAGAGGAGCCTGACAGGCTACAGTCCACAGGGTCACAAACAGTCAGACACAACTTAGCGACTAAACAACAACACAACTTTCTTCAGCAATGCTGTCTGATCTTTATTCCTCTGTCTTAGGTGGAGTTCAGCCACCTCAAGACGCAGGCGTGTGGATGAAAACGTTGTAATTTTTGTTGACTAGAGGATACCATTATCCCACTTGTTCAGAAAAGTCATGAATAACATTACCCCTGAATGCTTAAAGTAATATATAAGAATAATGTCTGTAGGCAATGTTAAAATGAGAATCGAAAGATGAGATTGTAAGGCTAGAAGTACAAATACGGTTGAGTGGTTTTTTAAATGCATCATTATTATTATTTTTGTTACTTGTTTTAGAATAGCAAAGGGAGATGGTGTTCCCCGGGCGGGCCAAATTCACATTTGCAGGTTCAGCTATTAAAAAAGAGGCACTTTTCAAACTACACTTTAAAGGTTCAAGAGGGAACTTTCGGAGTTTTTAACCTCAGTGTCTGGAAGACATTCAGAACTGAAGCTGATGCAGAGTCTGCTGGTTTGCAGCTGGAAATAAGAGCATGCTGAGTTAATACCTCCTCAGTGCAGCCTCTCTGGAAGCTTCTGGGCTCCTTGGACCATGGCTGTACCTCTTCCCTGAGGATCCCCTGCTCAGAAGTAATCAATTGTGATGAAGCTTTCCACCCCAGTCAGCCACCTACTGAACCTCCCAATGAGGAACTTCTGATGCAGCTCCCTGACAAGCCACTCAGTCCTGAAAAACGAGATGGCCAGTTTCTGGATGGGAAGAGCATTTGAAATCTGAACGCCCTGGAGTGTGAGGCCAGTTTCCCTTCTCATCGTCAGTGAGTCTCCAGACACTGATACCTGCTTTTTGGTTTTATCAAACCCGCACGGCCCCCACTAGTGGGATCAGCATTTCCACAAGAGAATGAGCTCATTCATCAAAGACATGGAAATGATGTCACAGAACGAGGTAGGTGCAGAGAGGAGGAAAGAGAAAAGGCGTATGTCCAACTAAGTCCCTCGGGATTATGGAAATGACATTATTATCAGTAAAGAGATTGATGATAACTGGGAAACATTTTGAAAGCTTAACGACACTTGTGCACACAGGATATACATTTTGCACATATAAGGAGCCCACCCCAGAATCTTTCTGATACTCACGTTTTTGGAGGATGAGAGATTTCACAACACAGCGTAAGTATTTATCAAGACAGATACTTTTTGATTTTTAAAAAATGCTGTCCTGAATTTAATCTCCTTTTGTTTTTAAATGAAACAGGAAACCTGAGTCTCTTTAATGCAGATTAAATAAGGAAACTGCAAAAAACGCCTTCTGGTTATAAAGATGGGCTGTGTTTACTTTAAAATTTTACTTATTTATTTATCTTTGGCTGTGCTGTGTCTTCGCTGCTGTGCCGGCTTTCTCTAGCTCTGGCAAGCGGGGGCCACTCTCCAGTTGTGATTCTGACTATGGTGGCTCCTCCTGTTCTGGAGCAGGGGCTCTAGGCACGCGGGCTTCAGAAGTCGTGGCTTCTGTGCTCTAGAACACAGGCTCAGTAGCTGTGGCACGCAAGCTGAGTTGCTCCATGGCTTGTGGAATCCTCAGGACCAGGGATTGAACCCGTGTCTCCTGCATTGGCAGGTGGATTACCACTGAGCCACCACGGAAGCTGGGGACTGTGCTTATGAACAAGACATATACACTAGGTAGATGCTACCTGCCACAATGATGAGAGACACCACCCCCGGCTGGTGTTATTGCATCAGGCCTGCAGGAAAGGGCTTCACAGATACTCAGACATCAACTCCCACAACATCTCTGTTAGGCAGGAGCTAGAATGAGCCTTCCTTTTATAAATGAAGAAACCAAAGCCCCAAGATGTCAAGATGCTTAATAATTTGTCCAAGAAAATACTCACTCTCCCTTCAGCTAGACTAAATGGAACTGGAACACGAACGGGACCACATGGGGCCATGATCACATTTGCCTGAAGAAGAAACCGAGATGTCGAGAGGTTAAGGACACCCCCAAACTGCAATAGCTCCCTCCGTGCTTCTGAGGACTCTGTGCTTTTCCTCTCTCTAAGTCTCCCCCACTCTTTTCCTGAAGGTTGGTCCATGGGTTGTCCCGCTACGGAGGTGAACTTGACCAAACCGCTCTTTGCTCCTGACTCTGAGTCTCGTAGCCACCAGGAAAGCTCCACACAGCATCCTATCGACTCTGCTCCTGGAGTCGGCTTGCCTCCTGCTTCATTAGACTCAAGAAACGGCTGCACTTAGATTCCCTAATTGGTTTACCTACGATTGATTCTATTTTATTTTTCTTCTTAAAGGATTCTGGATGGAGCTGCACAAAAATGCTAGAAAATAAACCTGCTATAAAAAAGGCTCTGTGTGTTAAGCCATCCCCTGGGGTCTGGAGATGCATGCTTTCTGGCCTTTTTACTTGTCTTTCTTTAAGTCATGAGGAGCTGCTAGACTTCGAATCCTAGAGGCAGTCCCCAAATGTCACATGCAGCGCAGTAAGGAGAATCTCAACATGGTCTGGGGTGAACAAACCATTACGGATGCATTCCAGTTCATTATATCCTCCAGCCTCTGGAATCCAGAATCACAAGCCTGAAATGGAATAAATTCAGCTCTGCCCAAGAATACGATCATTTACTTGTTTTCTTCCTGATCTCTTCTTAAGAGGCTGAATGTTCATTCATTCAACATCTCTGCATGGCACATCCAAATCTTGGTGTCTTGGAGAAGGAGGACTTTTCAGACCTTTGAAATGGGCTGATGTGTTCTACAGCCGGGTCACAGAACAACCGGAAGTGGGACAGAACACATCTGATCTGGTCTGAATTTTAGGACGGGCATGTCTGCATGTTCAGTGACGGAATCACCTCCTCCTATTAAGACATCCTGGCAAGGTTCTATGTGTCAGACAGACAGAGACTCACTGGAAAGGGGGTGTCTCAGCAAAGCTTGAAGGGGGTGAGGGAGGGACCACAGAGATGCCGGGGAGACTAGAGCAGGGGCCTGGAGGCACCTGTGTGACTGGGAGGGAGAAGGGAGAAAGCGACGGGTGATGGGGGCTGCAGCAGGACCACAACGCTCCCTGTGCAGAGAAGGTGCCACCAGAGTGAGGGCCTGGACTCAGGAGGTTGGGGGCGCTCTGATGCTCTGCTGAGAAGAGGCTTCAGGGGCCAGGATAGAAGCAGGGGCAAGTAGCTGGATGGCACAATGATCCCAGGGTTCTGTAGCTGGGAGATAGTAGTGGGGCGGGGAGAACTGGTCCATTTCTGGATATTTGTTAAAGATGGAGCCAACAGGAATACTGTAGCTTCCTTTATTCACTGTCTGTCTCCCACACTGGTTTTCAGTTCACTGGAGCAGCCTTTGTTCTCTGCATCTCTGGAGCCCAGAACAGTGCTTGGCACACAGGAGCCCACAGAAACCCGTTGAACCAGTGAATGAACCGCCCGAGTTCCAAGTACTGCTGAGTGGCTGCACGAGGATTCTAGCCCAGGTCCGTCTCACTTCCAAGTCCCAGCTCATAATCACTATGTTATTCTGCTTCTGCTAGAACTGCAGGCAGAATGTTACGAGGACATGCAAGGGAATTCCTTTCTGGAGTTGTAGAGAAAATGGAAAGTGAACCAGGAAAGTCACTTTAAGAGACTGGCTGGGGTGGGGCGCAGGAATGGACATGTGCAAGTGAGCAATGGAATAGCTCAGAAAACAGTAGTGTTCATCCACGTGACTCACATGCTCTGAGGAAGACAGATGTCCCCAGAATTTACAGTGATACATCTAAAAATGAAAACAAAAACAACAACAAACGTTCCACAAGAGAGGCACAGGTGACCCCAGGCACTCGGCCACTCCGGAGGTCTGATGTCACTATTTTTAAAAAAATTCTAATTTATTTTTGGCTGTTCTGGGTCTTTGTAGCTGTGATGTATTTTCTCTAGTTGTGGTGAGTGGGGGATGTTCTCCAGTTGTGGTGCTTGGGCTTCTCCTGTTCTAGAGCACAGGCTCAGTAATCATGGCCCGCGGGCTTAGCTGCTCTGTGGCATGTGGAATCTTCCCGGACCGGGGATCGAACTTGTGTCCCTTACATTGGCAGGTGGATTCTAACCACTGAGCCACCAGGAAAGCCCCAGTGCCACTTAAGACTGTTTTTCCTGCCGCCTGAAGTCTGAGGACAGCACAGCACAGAGTCTGGAGAGGCACCTGCGAGGTTTAGATATGGCCTCCACCTCACCAGCGAACCGTCCTTTGGCAAAAGATCAGTGCTTCAATTCCCTGTGCCTCAATCTGCTCATCAGTAAAGAGCTATGACCCATCTCCTAAGGCCATGAAATCAGGGGGAAATAAACTAACATATGCAAGGTGTCTAGAAGAGAGAGTGGCTCCCTTGGATAATTAACCCTTTCTGAAGGTTTGTCTCTCACCTCACTGCCAGCAATGCACCTAACACCTTCCCAACCCTCCAGGTAACTAAGAAAAGAACTCCCTTTGATGTGTGAGTCCAGGAAGAGAAGCCTGGCGTCCCCCCTCCTGGGGTTCAAGAGAGATGAAAAAGAAGTCTCATTATCTTCACTATTTTTTTAAAAAGTTTTTCAGCCACACCTGGTGGGATCCTAGTTCCCCCATCAGGGGTTGAACCTTCGACCTCTGCATTGGAAGGCAAAGTCTTAACCACTGGACCATCAGGGAAGTCCCTGGAGATTCATTATCAAGAACAGAAACTACGAGGCCAGTGTGAGGCTTGCGGGGATGAGGGGACCCTGGGGCCAGGTATGGACACACGTGGGGACAGTGTGGGTATCTCTTCTATTACAGCTTTCAAAGAGAGTCCTGAGAATTCTTGGAAATACGTAATTTATTATTGTCTCCTTATCATAATAAATGACTATTAAATACAAATCTATATGACTCTAGGCCCAGACACTATGGCTTCTGGGAGAATCCTCCCAGACTGACAATACCCCTTGTCATAGAAAGGGGACCGAATCTCAGACAGAATCTATCAGGACTTCTGAGGCCACCTCACATCACGGCAATAATCTGGGAAAATGGTGTCTCCCTGTACAAATATTAGCCTTGGAGTTATTAGTCCTTCCCTTCTGAAGGGACAGGGCTGGCTCATTAAAGACCCAGAGGGCAGGTGAGAGCAAACTTAATAAGTTCACAGATTACTTTAAAGGCTGAGCAGGATGTCAGTTACTTTAAAACATACAGTATCCAAATAAAGAGGCTAGGAGTGAGTGTGTAAATGTGTAATGTGCTCAGTTGTGCCAACTCTTTGTGACCCCATGGACTGTAGCCCACCAGGCTCCTCGGCCCATAGAATTTTCCAGGCAAGACTACTGGAGTGGGTTGTCATTTCCTCCTCTAGGGGATCTTCCCGACCCAGGGACCGAACCTGCAGTCTCTTGCATCTAGCTGGCAGGGGGATTCTTGACCGTTGGTGTCATCTGGGAAGCCCAGGAGTGAGCATGAGCCTTTAAGACATGATGGAGAGTCACTGAGACTCTCCTGACATCTGCCTTCTTCCTTTGCTTGCTGAGTTTTAGCCAAGACCTGAGTCCAAAGCGGCTGTGGATACAGATGCCTATGAAATGCGGGGAAAGATTTGTACCCAGAGGCCCTGCTGTATTTACGAATCACTTTCCATCAGAGATCTGTTTCCTTCTTTTGCAGGAAACTTTAAAAGACCCTGAAAGCCATAAAGCCAGATGATATTTCCTTCGGGGACATTCTTGGGAACACACTTCTAGAAACTGTTTCCAGGTTTGAAGGGATTCAGCGCTCATCTGGAAGCAGGTGGGACGAGGAGGGGGCTGGGTGGCCAGGAGCTGGGGCTGAGACCTCAGCAGGAGCCCAGGCTCAGGCCAGGGGATTCTCAGCACCGTTTGCTCCGCAGAGTGAGGTCCAGCAGTAAGGTGAACCCGCAGGATGCCTGGGGCAGGGGGGCATTTGAGTGACACAAACAAATGCTTGAGGACAGACTATGGCAATCAGACCTTGGAAGTCTAGCTTACACACAGGGACAGTCAGGATTTTCCTGGCAAAAATGAATTAGAACTTACTTGTAAAAATGACTAAGTAAGCTACTGAAGTAAAGATGCATGTGTGTGTGTGTGCTCAGTCACTCAGTTGTGTCTGACTCTTTGTGACCCCATGGGCTGTAGCCTGCCAGGCTCCTCTGTCCATCAGAATTTTCAGGCAAGAATACTGGAGTAGGTCATCAGTTCCTTCTCCAGTTGATCTTCCTGACCCAGGGATCAAACCTCTGTCTCCTGCATTGCAGGCATATTCTTTATCACTACGCCACTGGGGGAGCCCCTGAAGTGAAGATAATAATCTTAAACTTTAATATTGTTATAATTTTAAACTGTACTAAAAAACAACCCAAAAGAGAGTTATATCTTTTACTCGTGGCCTTTTGCCACGTAACTACACTGGCCTTTTGCCAGTGTAACTAATCCAAGTGATGGCTATCTGATATCCATGGCTAAATTTGATTCTTAGTTAAATAAGACAAGAAGTGCCTAGCATGAGGCTAGAGATGAGCCTGGCCTCAGTGAAGGGCTGAGAGGATGTGGTATGAATCCCTCAGTGAGCTCCTAGAGTCAGGGAATGAGGGGCCGGTACACACTTGGGGGTCACAGAGAAGAGAAGCCCTTCCACTGACTCTCCCCATATTTATTTAAGGGTGTAAACATTTTATTTAAAGAAGCACTTGTGCTGGGACCTTTCAAAAGTAGTTTATGAACTTCTATACCTGCTTATTGCTAATTCACGGCTATCACGTGACTACAGTACATGTAAACAGGGTCTGCAGATGTTAGCTTTTCCAGATCTCTGGTGCTCTCCCCAGAACCAGGCCGTTAGTTATGAACTGTCTTGTCATCATTCTTGTGTCTGGAAGTCTCCCAACCTCTTCACAATTCCTTCTTCTGATCTATACTTGAATTTAAATTTTAAAAATCCACATTAACTATAAGTCAATCAGGCACTTGAGGGACAGTTTAGGAGTGGGGAATATATTTTCATGGCATTATACTGATAGAGCCATTTTCTGAACTATTTTTAAATTAATTTATGGGTAGATGAGGGATGTGTCTGGTACAACCTCAACATGTATATTTAGAATGTTGCTTTCTGTTTGCAAAAAGAGATACAGAGAATGGCAAGTAAACACAAAACATAAAATCAGTTTTACAAGGATGAACAAATTCACATAATTCAGAAGTCCAGTATTTCTCCTAACCTAAAATTTATGAATTGCTATTATCAAGTGACTCTATCCAATCAAATCTATTACAACGAATTAGAAGTAAAGCTACCTTCAGGAAAGTAAAGTTCCAAAATAACATTTAGAAAAGATTTTCTATTTGGCCTATTATAGTTTGGAACTGATTTTCCTGGAGCATCTTGTACAGTTATTTAAAGAAGAACCTTTTATTTGAGGAACAATCACCACCAGTGTTTTCCCTCCTGTGTCATTCCTTACAGCGCTTGGCACAATTTTACAGTATTGTTCAAGTGACACATTCAAACACTTAATACATAACTGACTTTCTGTGGAAATTTTCTCAAAAACTGAAAAATAAAAGCACTTGTTTTAATCAGATTTTCTTCCCTCTGTTGGTCAGCATTTGAAATAAAAAAGGACATTTAACACTTAGCCAATAACACAGTCCAGGTCAAGTTTTGATGTAATTTTTCCAGAATAAAAAGAATCCTTGGTCAGGAGCTCTGATTTATGGTAAAGAAAGAAATGATAAGCTGGAATGGGGTGGGGTGTGAGGTTCAAGAGGGAGTGGATATATGTATACATAAAACATTCATTTCACTGTACAGCAGAAATACAACATTGTAAAGTGATTATACACCAATAAAAAAAAAAAGAAATAAGAAAAATAATGCCACTAGGCAAAATACACTTGAAACGCTGTTATCTTAACTTAAAACTGAATTACATTTTTATTATGTATGTACCAAGGTAATATTTCCAAGTGATCATTTTATTATTTATTTCTTCATTGATTCTCTGATGGAGATATTTAAATTTTAACTGTCTTAACCAGCTCCTTTCCTTTTTGTCCTCTGCAAATTAAAGTGCATAATAATGTCATAAGTACATTTCATAAGTAAATAAACATAAATTTCTTTTTCTTTTTTCTAATCATAGCATTTAGTACTACTCTCTGGTTTGGGGCAAATGATGCTAATATGAACAACTCCTCCTGCAAACAAGTATGATAATACCTGCACAGAAGAATTTCTTGAATAAATAACTCTAAACAGTCCAAATGTAAAAAATGGGTATTAAGATGTGTGTACTCAGTTGTGTCCAACTCCTTGAGACTCCATGGATTGCAGCCCGCCAGGCACCTCTGTCCATGGGATTTTCCAGGTAAGAATACTGGAGTGGGTTGCCATTCCCTCCTCCAGAGGATTTTCCTGACCCAGGGATCAAACCTGGATGTCCTGCATTGCAGGCAGACTTTTACAGCCTGAGCCACTAGGGAAGCCCATATTAGGACGATAGCAAATTTAATTTCTGTTAGCCTGAAATCACAGATTACTTCTTTTGGATGGAAACTTCAGATCTTCGTGGTGTCTTATATGTCAGTTTCTCAGGGAATTCTGTTTTCTTGTGCCATTTGGTCACTAGTCATGGAAGAGAAGAAGCAACAGAATAAACACAGCAGTGTGAAGTCCTGAATTTTTTATTTGCCCCTGACTCTGAGCCTCTCACTACTACAGCCTTCGAGTGAGTAAACTGAATACATTACAGTAGAATTTTTTCTTCTGGCCTGACTCACTCCCATAATAAATTAGCTGCACAGAAGGGCAGCAGGGTGTTATTAATCTAAGGTCAGCCACCACGGCCGGCTGGACTGCACCGGCTCAAAAGGCCACTCTGGCAACCCCACAACCTTCTGCTTCTGAGGCCAGCGGGCTGGCCCTCTGGCTTCCCCATCAGTGTCTGGGCACCTTGCCACTGTCCAGGATAGCTGACCTCATTTTCCTGACTGTCCTTCAACCGTGGCAGTGGGGCACACGGCTGGGGAGGGGGAAAAGCCACTCGAGACACTGACAAGCGCTTGTCCCCAAATTGCCCTCATGTACCGCCTGGCCAGTGACCAGAAAAGGGGCCTGCCCGGGCTCAGTACTGCAGAAAACACTACAATCACCATTTTTGTAAACGCCCTTCACAGAAACAGCTACTGTGTCTTTGTTTGAGACCAATAAGTAAATTTAGCCCTGGGGCTTGTGAGAGTTCTATTTACAAAGCCTCTCAACCAGGGCCAAACCTGAAGAGTAGAAAATGATTCCTGCGCATTTTATGTTAATTTCATGAAACTGGATTTTAGTCTTTCTTGCTGATTCTGTTCTGACTGTGAGGCTCCTTGGGAACTGATCAAGCTTCCATTCAACCTCTCGTCTGGTTCTTTGATAAACTTCATTTATAGAACGAGGGCTCTGAGCCAACCATGGGGCTGGATGTGTAGGGTGGAGACAGAAGTGATGATAAACAGATAAGGCAGAGGACCTAGTGGGGAAGACAGAAATGAAGGAGGCAGACCATAGTCCTGTGATGTGTGGAATGTGATGTGCTATACAAGAGGACAGTGTTGTATCCAAATGCCGCTCTTTCCTGGCGACTTCTTGAGCCAGGTGGCCGCTTCCACCACCTGCAGTGTCTGTAACAGGGTTACAGAGGGTCCCTGAGGACAGAGATCCTGCATGTCAGGTGCCTTGGAGCAAAACAGGCACCCGATAAAAAGGAGGGACAGGGTCAGAAGAGGGCTTCCCTGGTGGCTCAGCAGTAGAGAATCCGCCTGCCAATGCAGGAGATGTAGGTTCGATCTCTGGGTCCGGAAGATCCCGTGGAGGAGGAAACGGCAGCCCACTCCAATATTCAAACCCACAGACAAAGGAGCCTGGAGGGGTACAGTCCAAGAGGCTCGCAAAGAGTCAGACATGACTTAGCGACTAAACAACAACAACGAAAGGGTGAGAAGAATAAATTACTTCTGGATGGACCCAGGTGAAGAAGGTGTGAAGTTCCCGGGAAGGGCAAGGAATTTTCCTCGCTGTTTTCACTGCAGTTCACCGAACCACAAAGCAGGAGAAGGGGCAGGCAGCCCCCCGCAGAAGGAAGAGTCTGAGTCAAGGGGTGACCCATCAAAAGCCAAACCAAGGAGGGTGGGCATTCACTGCTGATGTGAGCAGTGAGGAAGGGCCTGGTGGGAGCTGGCGGCTTCCCGGGGCAGCTGGTGTCCCCAGAAGGGGACACTATAGGCCAGGGAGCCAACGAGGACCAGTGGCCAATTTCAAGTCAGCTGTTTTCCTGAAAGTGCCAGAAAGCTCACACAGGACTCCAGCAGAGCAGAGGCTTTGTGGAATTTTTCGCATCAAGCCTGAAGTAAGGGCCTGCCTAGAGGGGACCCTGGGGTTGCCTCAGGGGCCCTGCACCAACTCTGAAGGTTTCCCCTCATCGGTGCAGGGTCGAATAGTCCACATTTCCCTATTCCTGAAACTGCTTTTGTTTACAGATTTTAGTAAATAAATAAACATCCACAATTTGAGAAGTAGGAAAGGGTCTTCAAAATAACCACTTCTTTTTTTTAAATTAATTAATTAAATTGGAGGCTAATTACTTTACAGTATTGTAGTGGTTTTTGCCATACATTGACATGAATCAGCCACAGACACTCGTGTGTCCCCCATCCAGAACCCCCCTCCCACCTCCCTCCCCATCCCATCCCCCAGAGTCATCGCAGTGCTCCGGCCCTGAGAACCCTGTCTCATGCATCAAACCTGGACTGGTGATCTACTTCACATATGATAATATACACATTTCAACGCTACCTTCTCAAATCATCCCACCCTCACCTTCTCCCACCGAGTCCAAAAGACTGTTCTTTACATCTGTGTCTCTTTTGCTGTCTTGCATATAGGGTCATCGTTACCATCTTTCTAAATTCCATATACATGCGTTAGTATACTGTATTGGCCTTTATCTTTCTGACTTACTTCACTCTGTATAATAGGCTCCAGCTTCATCCACCTCATTAGAACTGATTCAAATGCATTCTTTTTAATGGATGAGTGATATTCCATTGTGTATATGTATCACAGCTTCCTTATCCATTCATCTGCTAATGGACATCTAGGTTGCTTCCATGTCCTGGCTATTGTAAACAGTGCTCTGATGAACACTGGGGTACACATGTCTCTTTCCATTCTGGTTTCCTTGGTGTGTATGCCCAGCAGTGGGATTGCTGGGTCTTACGGCGGTTCTATTTCCAGTTTTTTAAGGAATCTCCACACTGTTCTCCATAGTTACTGTACTAGTTTGCATTCCTGCCAACAGTGTAAGAGGGTTCCTTTTTCTCCGCACCCTCTCCAGCTTTTATTGCTTGTAGACTTTTGGATAGCAGCCATCCTGACTGGTGTGTAATGGTACCTCCTTGTGGTTTTGATTTGCATTTCTCTGATAATGAGTGATGTTGAGCATCTTTTCATGTGTTTGTTAGTCATCTGTATGTCTTCTTTGGAGAAATGTCTGTTTAGTTCTTTGGCCCATTTTTTGATTGGGTCACTTATTTTTCTGGAATTGAGCTGCAGGAGCTGCTTGTATACAAAATCACCACTTTGAATTCTTTAATAATAAGAAAAGTTGCTGGTGACAGTAAGTATTTATTTGGCTGTGCCGGGTCTTAGTTGTGGCATGTGGGATCTAGTTTCTGCATGAACTTGGGCCCCTGTATTGGGGCGGGGGGTCTTAGCCAGCGAACCACCAGGGAAGTCCCTCAACAGCAGATTATTGCTGCTTCTCAAGCGAATCTTCACCTCAGGTTCAGACCAAAGCATTTTGCAGTAAAAATTTTTATTTTTTTCTTTATAAAGTTGATGAATATGATAAAATAAATCACATGAAAAACTGTATGAAAATTTATGTATATAAGAAGTGGGGAAAGTGTTAGTTGCTCAGTCATGTCCAACTCTTTGTGACCCTTATGGACTGTAGCCCACCAGGATCCTCTGTCCGTGTTTTCCAGGCAAGAATCCTGGAGTGGGTTGCCACTTCCTACTCCATGGGGATCTTCCCGACCTAGGGATCAAACCCAGGTCTACTGCATTGCAGGCAGATTCTTTACCATCTGAGCCACCAGGGAAGCTTATATATAAGAAGGACAAATCCATAAAGGAACAAAATCAATGCGTTGCCTTGCCGTATGACCACTTTGCTATAAGTTGCAAAAGACAGCAAAGAAGTCACTCTTTCCATGCACAGATTTACTCTGTGTTTAAATCAGTTTTGTTCCCTGAACATGATTAAACCAATGTTTAAAAGCACAAACCATGCCCACCCAAGGCTTTCGGTGCCTGTATGTGGCCCAGCAGGCTGTCAGCGTGAGGCCCTGTGAGGACCGGCACAACGTCACAGGCATGCTGGTGGCACAGGGGACCTTCTCCAAAACTGTAATCAAGGGCCCTTTCTCCTCCACAGACCATAGCACTGGATCTGATGCATTCAAACAACCCAGAGGCTCTTGTTATTATTCATGATACTAACATCTTTCAAAAGCAAACAATTTGGAGCCTTTAAATTATAGGTATTTTTTACAAGGTTGAACGATGCAAGACAGTTTTAATTATTTGAGACATTTTAAAGTCAAAACATTCTGCCTGCACACCACAAAGTACACAGTGAAGCCCCACTGCTTGTTGATTTAATGAGCAAACAAGACTGCCTCGCTCACCCCCCAAGAGATGGCAAATATAAACCGTAAATCTAGTGATCAGTCTGGAACTGACAGTACAACGCACTATGCGTGATCCAGTGACTTGGCGGTTGGCCCAAGTGGGGCCCTCCTGGACAATGAAAACAAACTTTTTTAGTACAAAATATTTCCTAAAACTACTAAATATTTCACTAAAAAACTTTTATGGCACAAAAATATTTCACTAAAATTACCACTAAAATGCAGGTCTCTGAATACGAACTTTTAGACTCTTTGAAAATTAAAAGTCACAAATAACAGAAAGTCAGAGAAGTTCCAGCATTCCTACGGGATCTTTGACGATATGAACTGCCATCAAAAGGCTAGGAAAATACTTGCAAATACTGACAATATTAAAATGAATGTGTGAACCAATTTTCAGTAACAGGCAATCCAAATGGCAACAGGGTTTGTTTGACTATTTGTCACTACAGATGGTCCCTTGCTTTGCAAGGTTAGGACTGTCAAAAGAACCAAATAGGCTGAAACCAGGCATGTGTGCTCAATAATCAACAGCAAAAATGATGGTTCTCTGCCCTTTAAACAATTTTTGGCCAAAACTTTAAAGCTTTTGTTGTTGGTTATAAATGTACAGGAAAATGAATGCTGTAATTTAACATATTTGAATTGGTAACATAATCACATTGAGAACTTTTTCTTTCTTTGTAAGTTTATCTAGAGCAGTTTGCATAATCCAGGCCTGCCTTCCTCATTTCATCCGATTGCTTATGAAATGGATGAGCATCTTTTCCATACTTGGAGAATTATCACTCTTCTAAGTTTGGATCGGCTTCCAAACTTTAGTCCTTTGTGCTTCCAAAGTCGGAATATCTCTGAGAATTCCTTTAAAGTGACAATTCTGATGAAGTCATTTCCTCTGAGACATCTTCATTCTTGTTGTCACGGTCACTTTCCTCATCTCTCTTTGCTCGGTTTCTGTCTCAACCTCTGGGGGCATCTGGGATGGTGGTAGTGTTACCTTCCCTACAGTCAGAGCATCTTCTACAGACGTTTGATGGGATTCTCACTTTGGCATCATCATGTTCACGGCTCTGCCGTGTTCAACTCTCTTAGAAGTATCCATGTTTATAAAATGCAAGTTACCACCTCAAGACAAGGAGGAAGCACAGCCCCATGCTTCCTGTCTGTGGGTGAACTGATCAGTACCTGCACAGTGACCTATCAATGGCAGACTCTAAATAAAGCAATGTGACTAGTCAGAGGTCAAGCTGAGCCCCTGCTGTTGACTTAGAGATTTACAGACTGAAGAGCTAGCTATGAGGTTTATAGCTCATGCAACTACAGCTAATATACAGCAGTAACTGAAATGTGAGCTGTGGCTTTAAACAACTGGTTTTATTCAGCTAAAACATGTAACAGAAATTCACGTGGACTGGAACCAAGTACATGGGGGTAGAATTCAAATGCATCAGTTTTCTTCCAACTCCATGGGCTACGACAGAGTAGTTCCTATTTGTTTAAGCTGGGGCAGCTGTCAAGTTCCTAAGGTTTGCATGAACATTCAGAGGTGAAAAAGACATCTGAATCTAGGAAAAATGAAACATTCTGAAAAGTAACCACCCATCAGGCAGTAGAGCTGTGATGAAACCTAGGTGTATCCAGCACTAAAACTTGTTTTCCAACCTTAGGTAACATGCAGCCCAAAGCAATTTTATGAAAATGGCCAAAGTCTTTGAAACCATCCCCTCCTCCCCATCCCAGGGCACCTCATTCTGCAGGTTACAGCTCTGGGCTGCACCCATCCGAAGAAGCTCTCATCTTCCAGGAAAGGCAAAGCAAAGGCAGACTTCTCTTTCTGTACACAACTGCTAGTATGGAAATCCAGTCAATAACATGACAGTAAAATTTTCTCCCAGGATGACAGACTTTTCTGAAGTACAAGTCTGATCATGTTACTCTCTTCTTGTACCTATTTAATGGTTTTGAAGTTTCTAGCCTCAGTCCATCTTGGTTCATGGAATGACCAATATAACAGGCACAGTGAGTTTGGGAAGGCAGTGGGCTTTGTGGATGTAAGGTGGGCAGTCCTCCTGGGAAGGAGGTTGAGATAACCCCGCTGAAAACACATGGGACATAAGAATTGGCAAAAGCAAGAACTGCACTGGGAGTACTGACTAAAGTTCAACACCAGGAAGGGAGAATGGAGGCTGCAGGTGGAGGCTGAGGAGGAGAGGCTGTGAGTGATCTCTACTGATATGACCTTGGTGGAAATCAACTCATTTATGCAACAAACCTAACTAGCTTTATAGTCATCTTTGCCCAAATTTCTTCCCATAACTGAAACCATGTATTCTGGTTTAAAGCAGTTGGCTACATTAAAAAAAAAAAAGTGAATTAGTTAATTTAGACACAATTGGAAGCAAAAGTCAAACATGAAATATATATAATTTTATGGAAGATCAAATTATGTAAACAATGGTAAGCCTCTAGTATTACAATCAAGTTATACAATAAGAAACTGGCTTGGTCAGAAGGTAAAGAATCCTCCTGCAATATGGGAGACCTGGGTTTGATCTTTGGGTTGGGAAGATCCCCTGCAGGAGGTCATGGCAACCCACTCCAGTTTTCTTGCCTGGAGAATCCCCATGGACAGAGGAGGCTGGCAGGCTACAGTCCACGAGGTCGCAAAGAGTTTGACATGACTGAGTGATTAAGTACACACACACACACACACACACACACACACTGTAGATACAGGCTTCCCAGGTGGTGCTAGCGGTAAAGAACCTGCTTGCCAATGCAGGAGGTGTAAGAGAAGTGGGTTTGATCCTTGGGTTGGATCCCCTGGAGGAGGGCATAGCAACGCATTCCAGTATTCTTGCATGGAGAATCCCATGAACAGAGGAGCCTGACGGGCCATAGTCCACAGGGCCAGACACGACTGAAGTGACTTAGCAGCATGCAGGCTGGAGATTCACTCTAAAACAGAAATTAATGGATTTGTGGGAATATCCTTTGCTGCTCCGTGTCATCTTTACCCAGTTCTGTGGATCAGAGGCAGAGGAACTCACTCTGAGTTCCACTGAAGCAGTGGTAAAGTCATCTGCCATCTGCTTCTCTGAACATCCTCACTCTGCTTCAATGTAAACACATTCTTGAAAAGCGTTGGTGAAGAAGCCAGCGTTGTTGAAAGAAAGGAAAAGTAAGATGTGCTGGTCTAGAAAATAACTAAGCAGCGTTAATACAAAAGGTTTCCTTTCCTTTCAAGTTTTAGATATGGGGCCTAAGCACCACTTGAATGGAATATATTTGAGTTAGCAAACTCCAGCTTTCTGCTGTAGCGTCTACCCTGGGGAAATAAACCACGTGGCCTGGGACTGTTAAGACAGTTACTTCGCCTCCTGGCTGGTGGGCCCAGACTTGCAGGATCAAGGAAACGGGTACCAAGAGAAACAAATGCTGGTGAACCTCCAGATGCCACTTAGAACCTGGTTATCTTGCTGCTGGTAATACAAATCCACCATGATTAAACTGAAATTCAGCAGCACACCATTGAGAAATCAACTCCTGAAAAATGGAAAATATTGGATTTTGGAGGAAGTCAGTATACCTAGATTGGAAATCAATAGAGCTCTAATTAATAATAACTTGTGGTTTATTCTGACTAAATACTCATTATAGTCATGGCTACTCTGGGATTAAAATGAAATTATCACCTGATGAAAAGGTTAGAAAGATGTTTATAGTGATTTCATTGCCATTTGGGAGTAACAATTGCTGGCACAAGTTTAGACACAATTGATTTATTCTTTTAACAAGGTTAAGCTGGTATGATTAGGAATAAGTGGACCCTCAAGGTCATGAACAAGCAGAGTGTTCAGTGGAGCTGGCAGGGGTAGGAAGGCTCAGGCCTCCAGTTTAAATGCAGCCACACTGATTGGGCTTCCCAGGTGGTGCTAGAGGTAAAGAACCCACCTGCCAATGCAGGAGATGTAAGAGACACAGTTTGATTTCCAGGTTGGAAGATCCCCTGGAGGAGGAAATGGCAACTCACTCCAGTATTTCTGCCTGAAAAATCCCATGGACAGAGGAGCCTGGCAGACTACAGGTTCACAGTGTCACAGAGTCAGACACGACTGAAGTGACTTAGCACGCTTGCATACTACAAAAGGCAGCCCTAGGAAATGAATACAATATGTGAAATACACTCAACAGAGAACAGAATCAACATATGACACCTGCATTGGTGCCCTCTTTGAAGGAGTCTACCCACTTTCACAGGGAATAACAATCTCACGGAACTAAACTACAACCCGTCCCTGTCAATTGAACTAATGACTATTTTTTCCAAAGCTACTAAGGAACACCAGATTAAGAAGTGTCACTTGTGAATGTGTGTGTGATTGAGTACTACACAGAACCAGGAGACAGGCTTTTTACCTTCCCTGAATTCCAAAAGGTTTTCCTAGAATCTAAGTTACAAGAGAAGAGAAGAGGGAAAGGGACAGAGGTGAGGGCAGGGAAAGGTTTAGCCAGACAGCATCGTGGGAGCAGGCTGTAGAGGCAGAAGGCCTGGACAAATTCACAAAACATGACTGGGACGCTGAACAAAGGAGCGGCATTTTTGAACACTCAGCAAGCAGGAAGCAGGAAAGAGAATGAAGGGGTGGATGGAAATCAACAAAATTTTTTAAAATGAAAATAAACATGTAAAACACACAGCCTTTATTAGGCCCTCCTCCATGTAATACCATATGCTACATGATAGAAAAATCACATATGAATAAATGTTATAAAAATACACACTTTTCTCAGAGTTTCAAAAACATTTAAACACTCAAAATTGCTTGTGTTTAATTTTTAAACTTATTAAATATTCATTTTAAAAGCTATATTAAAATATTTAAGTATATCACAATAATACTATTAATATATAATCTCGAATAGTTCTGCACATTGCTTTAGATGCTATTCCCAGTTTAAACCAAGAAATTTGCAGGAATACAGACATTGCACACAGAAGATTTTGAACAATTAGTCATCCTGTCTGAGTCCCTCCATTAGGAAGTTGAGATTTAAAAGAGAAGGTGAGTGTCCTGGCAGGGGTTACTCTTCCTGAATGAAGTATGATTATTAATAACATCAAATGTAATACTTCTCAGATGAGACGTGTCTATCTGTAATTTGAAAGGAATGCTTTACTTTCAATCATTATAACTATTCAAAAGTCAGATATTAATCTTGGATGCAATTTAAAAAATACTAGTAGAGAGTTAATGTTCCTGGAACTACCCAGAAGAGCTTAGAGACTAGTAAGCACGTTTCCATGGTAACAGACTGCTTCGCTGTGGAGAGATCACTTCACACATCCCTAAAACCCAGCAAGCACAAGCGCAAGACAGAGATCTGCATTTTGGCTTTTCAGGGTCACCATCCATGGTGACTTTTGGCAGGATTTTTATCTTTATGAGGATGCACACAGTATTCATACTTAGAAGTTGCCGAGGTTTGAACTGTTCCTCTTCTCCAGGGTGTGGACTGCACAACGTGGGAGGTGTGCCCTGATGGTCAGCGCGGGTGACAAAGTCACCCACAGATTTCCCTTTGCTTCCTGCTGTGAGTTACAGCACCTGCTTATCCAGTCTTGATGCTGAGTCCCCAGAGATAGGGCAGGCTGAGCTGAAATGAAGGACCTTCCCAACAGCCTTGAAGTAGACCACTGTCCAGCAGGGACTCCATGCACACCAGCTGGACAACTGAGTCATGCCAAACGGCCAAGTGGTCATGAGAAGGAGGGAGCAGAGAGTGTGGATGACGGTATGCTGACACCCCGACTGCCAAGAGATGTATAGATGCCCATGACCTGATGGAGACCATCAGCAACCCCTGAACCAGGGCGTCTCCACGAGGGATGGTGCTAGAAAGAAAGGTTTCCACTTGCTTTGCTTCACCAGCAGTTCTGGCTGGAGAGGTAAGTGTGAAAACACCCCTCCCTCTTCTCTTCCGGAGCTCACTTCTAGACGGGTACTGCTCTGACCCTCTGCAGAGGTCCACCCAAAGGCAGTGTTTACTTGCGGGACAAGCACCCAACCAGACCTACAGTCACAGACCCAAGTGGAAAGCAGTCCCGCGGGGACAGGACCTGTGTGTCTCGGTTTCCTCCTGATACAGGGATCTGAACCACGTGGTGAGGATCAAGTGAGAAGATCCAGGTAGAGTCATGCCAAATGGCCAAGTGGTCATGAGAAGGAGGGAGCAGAGAGTGTGGATGAGGGTACGCTGACACCCCAACTGCCACCTTTTAAGGAAAAGGAGGCAGAATGCACAGCAAGCATCCAATAAATGTCAGCTGTTGTTAGTAACTATCACTGTTCATGTTGTTAGCATTGTTAATATTTTTTAAATCAGGCCATGTCCTCTGCTAGGCCATGAGGGGAAAAACTCAAGTCAATCTTACATAAATGATGAGAGGCAAACACTGACTTTCTAAGAGTGTGCATAGACCTCAGCCTTTCTTTTGAACAAAACAAGTTCACTGCAGCTGAATCTTACTAACTGGTGACACATTTTGGGAAAGGGACAGAATCATATATCAGGTATAACAAACAAAATTTCTAAAAGATGAATCACAATTTTAGAAACTCTATGTTTTTAAAGTAAAACAATTTGTTTCAACAGTATTTTACTTCTATGAAATGTTTTTTTTTTCTAAAAGATGATTTCCTGATCTAAAAATAAATAAGGGCCATGTGACTTTTAAAATGAATAACTTTCACTCAGAAGTAAAAGTCATTATCAATGTCTCCATATTACACCTGTTTCTCAAACTCTCTGTCATATCATTACAATATTAGCAGGTTTACAGTGTTGTTCCAAGTGAGTGTCTTTTCAAGGTATCACAACTATTTTGGTTCTTATTTTGCTTGTAATCCATTTATCACACTGAATAGAATAACTGCCAAGTATAATCACGAGTGCTAATAAAAATAAAAATGACCAGGGAAAGAAATGTATCTTGAGTAGTAGATGATCATGGCTTTGAGTTCAGATTCTGTCTTTTTTTAAAGGAAGGGTAAAACCATAAAACCAAGACACCCCGAAGTAAATCAAGTCACAAAACTAAATTACTGTGAATCTAAGACACCATGTTTTGAGCACCACTGCCGAGGGAGGCAGCAGTCAAATATAACCCTTAAACAACTAAATAGATGCCCTACACAAAGGACCAGAGATCTCTAAGTTCTCAGAACGGTAGAAATCACAGCTTAGCCACCAATGACCTTCAAGTGACGAAATCCTTCATGATCCTTGGCTGCTGAAGTCCCCAGCTGCGCGGGGACAAGGCAGGGAGGCAGCCTCCGATGGCAGCATCGGAACCACGGAGTTGATGTGAAATAAAACCACTCGTCTGTGAAGGTTTTACTTCAGCTTGGCCTTGCCCTTTGCTGGAGCATTTCATTGTCATTCTAAAACCTCAGAGCTTTATTACAGAGTTTTCACCATCACTAAAGGAATATTCATGGCACCAGATTCCACCGCTGTCAGAGACAGTATTTATGTCCATGAGAAGATAAAACCGTTGTAACAAGGGAAAATGTCACAGATTTACAAGCAATTAAACTTACAAGGCAGCGAGTGGACGTGCATGGGTTTCACCTTGGGAGCCCTCTGATCCAAGACCTAGCGTGAAGGCTGAAAAATCTGTCCTTCATAGTTCTGGGGACAAAATATCACTTCCTCTCCTGCAGCCTCTCCTCACACTACAAGGACGGGGCTGGCCAAGGATGAGGGCCTAACTCAGAACTGGCTTCAGTGTTCTTGAAACTTCCACACAAATTCCAGGGCATGCAGTCGATAGAAAATCATACGTAAACCTTTCTAAAATCTGAGAAATGGGAGAAACAGAAATTGGCTTATTAAACTAACTGTTCACAGTCATAGAAATGAACATGTTAGTGGCTCAGTCATGTCTGACTCTTTGTGACTCCATGGACTGTTCCTCTGGCTGAGGAACTCTCCAGGCTAGAATACTGGAGTGGGTTGCCATTTGCTTCTCCAGGGGAACTTCTTGACCCAAGGATCAAACCCAGGTCTCCTCATTGCAGGCAGATTCTTTACTGTCTGAGCCACCACGGAAGCCCTATAAAAAGAAGCACATACAGTCCCTCTCCTCAAATCTCTTCTAAAGACTAAAGAGAACACAATGCATTATGGAAAGAAAGGGGACTATTTCATCGAATTCAAAAGTGAACTGTGAAGGATGGCACATTCTGTCTGGAAATCTCATTTTACTAGAGGAGTTCTATACTAGATATATGACTTGAAAGCATCATCTGGGCCCTGAAGGGACTGGGAATACAGCAAGACAGTAAAATAATGAAGACAGTCATGGAGTAACTCTGGGGAGGTGAGGAAATCTGGTCTTTCATATAGACTCTCTGAATATACATATGCAGGTAGTGAAAGAAACGTTTTAATGGAAAAACAGAAAGTTGTGATATCCCTTACTATTAACTATGAAATTATTTGTAATCCTAGCATACTCTACCAGGTATAAAGCAAGTGAAAGTGAAAATGTTAATTGCTCAGTCATGTTCCACCCTTTGCTGTAACCCATGGACTGTAACCTGCCAGGCTCCTCTATCCATGGGATTTTCCAAGCAAGAATATTGGAATGGGTTACCACATCCTCCTCCAGGGGATCTTTCTGACCCAGGGATCGAACTCACATCTCTTACGTCCCCTGTACCGGCAGGCAGATTCTTTACTGTCTAAACATTTTCCTACTGACAGTTTATTCATGTTTATACCAATTTCCTTGATTTTTCAAAAAACTGGCACTGGCCCCTAGAGACCAGAGCTTTGGGTGTAGTAAGAACTTTGGGACTCAACTGTCTTTTGAAGCAGTTTTCAGCTGCAGCTTTCCTCAAGCTGAGATCACTGGGACATCAATATGTAAAACAGGCAGACGCAGAGGGTCTGGGCCGGAGCAGAGCCTCAAATCCCCAGTGCGTGAAGAAACAGTTTGAAAACCACTGACGAAGGTGAAGTCGTTCATTCTATGATGCACTCAGGAGGTGCTGGTCCCAGCAGAGGTCTGAGGTCTGGTCCTGGAGCCAGGAGGAGCAGGAGACAGAAGGGCTTGTGTCCTGGCTCTTTCTGTGTGAGACATGCTACTCTGAAGTGTCACTGTCTCTCAGGCACCTGCCTGCTCGTTTGCAATGCTAGGATAACAGTTCCCCCATCGCCAAGTGGATGAAGTGAAAGTGCTTAGTAAAATGTGTAAGTCTGTATGAAGAAAGCAAATGGCTACTGCTGATCAGGAGCCTGCAATCAGAGGGCTGGGAACAAAGCCCGTGACCTGCATCCCTGGTGGGGGACAGGATACTCATTCTGGCCCCACAGTGAGGACAGAGCTGAGGGACAGCACTGTCTCTTCAGGGCCATCATGTGATAAACTCACCTGAAGGGGATCCTGTGGTCAGAGAAGCCTTCAGCAAATCTAATCTGTTGAAAGAATATAGTTTCTAAGAAGGAAAAACACCTTTACTTCCAAAGGCTGAGAAACATTGAGCACAGCAGAACCATCACATCCAACACACTCTGGCAAATCAGTAAGGATGGGGCTTCCCAGGCAGCACAGTGGTTAAGAATTCCCCTGCCAATACAGGAGATGTGGGTTTGATCCCTGGGTTGGGAAGATCCCCTGGAGAAGGAAATGGCAACCCACTCCAGTATTGTTGCCTGGAGAATCCCATGGACAGAGGAGCCTGGTGGGCTACAGTTCATTGGGTTGCAAAGAGTTGGACACGACTGAGCACAATCGAGAGAGAAGGATGGATCTGCAGCCAAACCAGGGCTGGAATCCACCTGCTTTGTTCAACAACTATGGGCTGTGAGAACCTCAGGAGGTGATGCATACGGGGGACTCAGCATCATGCCTGGCCCCGGGAAGTGCTGGGTAAATGCCAGGCACAGCCACAGGTCCACAGTCTCCTACTTGTGCCATATCACGTACTTCCCTACACCCTGCAGCTTTCAGTCCTCTAGCACACCCGTGTCTTCACTGCGAAATGCTCCAGCCCCGAAATGCACTCGAGAGCATCACCCTCTCTGGTCCTCACGACCTGGGAGGAGACTGGAACCTGAAGGAGGCCATTTGTATGCATCACAGCAATAAGGCACAAGTAGAAAACAGAAATTGCACTCTCTGTGACATACCCTCAGGACAACACGGCTATCCTCCTCACAGACATGGCTAAGTGCCAATAAAGTCACTACTTATTAGTTTAAAATTTAAGAACACTTCACGGAGCACTTCAAAAGTGGGTTTCAATAGCACTAAAAATAAGAGATCGATTGGATGCAAATGTCTAATTATCAAAAAGTGCTCTGGAACATAGTCGTACTTAATATTAATAAGACACTCTGCAAACACACATAATGTCAAGTGTCATTAATATAGTACAATGAGAAACCCTAAAATGCTGCAGATCTGGCATAAAGTGTCTTCTTCAATTCCTGTTTCTTAATGGGAGATTTAAGGTCACGGGTTTACACAGTTTTTCTCAATCATACTGAGTATCTCTTACTCGAATGCTTAGTGACTGAAGGATGTTTAGAATAAAAGAGCTGCTCTCCAGCCCCCAGTGAGGCACCTGACTTCACTCACTCCTGGAGGCCACCTTAGATGGGCGGCATGTCCCGCAGTGAACTGAGCCCGGTACACAACTGACGGACACCAACGCCACGTGTGCAGGCCAGCAGCGCTCAGGGGATGCAGCGAGGAATAAACAGCTGCACAAAAGCAGAATGCAGCACATTACATAACAGACACAGGTCCTGGGCCGCTGGCCCTGTTAACCCCTACGTGGACACAGCCTATATCTGCAGACACGGCACATCTGCATAGCAGCAGACGGGAAAATCACAACCACCCTCTACACATGCAGAACATCCTCAGTTCTGTTAAAGCCCAGAAACTGTTCTCAGGGCTCTATCATGTTAGAGGCTGTGCTGGGTTCTAATGACACATTGACTTAACACAGAATTCCCGCTCTCACACCGCTTATAATCTATGAGAAACTGGTAGAGGCAACTTCCTGTAACACAAACCAGATCAATAAGTGCCTGTATGTACTCAGGTGGGTATCCCCGGTGGCTCAGTGGTAAAAGAATCCGCCTGCCAATGCAAGAGACATGGGTTTGATCCCTGGGTCGGGAAGATTTCTGGAGGAAGAAATGGCAACCCACTCCAGTATTCTCACCTGGGAAATCCCATGGACACAGGAGCCTGGTGGCCTACAGGGATGGCAGAGAGTCAGACTGAGACTCAACAACAAAGCAACAGTAACAACACTTCCTCAAAGAACGACAAAAGGGCCTGCCTGCACTCACAGATCGAGGCACCATGAGTACACGGAACATAAGTTATTAATAGATGCAGATTTAGGGATAAGACGGGCCTCCATACAGGAGAGGAACCCTGATCCGGGCCCCACAGTGAGTGGGATCTTGATCCAGTTTCTGCTTGAGTTTCTTGCTATCCGTGGGTCTGTTTTACCTCTCGGAGGAGATGCTGTAATCTTCCTCTTGACTGTGTTCCCACGTGTCTGTCTAGATGTCAGTCTATTATGGACATTTAAGGACTGACAATTGCTTTCCATTCTGTGTTGGTGCATAAAATTGTTCTTTTCACGGAGGGCTTCCTGGGTTGATAAATAGCTTCTTCCCTCTCCAGGAAGTTCATCAGGACACAGAACTCCTCTAATGCAGCAAGGAGGACCTGCAGTCTCTTCTCGGATTTCAGCCCCAGCCCACGTCCTCCCGCTGTGCCGTGCGGACACCAGGGCGGGCTTGTATGGCACTGCTGTTAGTAAACAGCAAACAAATGAGAGCCTGGGCAGTGTTATTTATTTGTTTTTAATTGAAGGATAATTGCTTTACAATATTGTGTTGGTTGCTGCCATGTATCAACATGAATCAGCCATAGATATACCTATGTCCCCTCCCTCTTGAATCTCCCTTCCACCTCCCACCCCATCTCACCCCTCCAGGTCGTCACAGGCACTGGTGTGAGCTCCCTGAGTCACAGAGCGATTTCCCACTGGCTGTCTATGCTACACATGGTAATGTCTATGTTTCCATGCTACTCTCTCAATTTGATCCACCCTCTCCTTTCCTGCCCGCCGTGTCCACAAGTCTCTTCTCAATGTCTGTGTCTCCATTGCGGCCCTGCAAATTGTTTCATCAGCATCATCTTTATAGATTCCATAAATGTGTTAGTATGTGATATTTGTTTTTCTCTTTCTGATTTACTTTTTTTTTTTCACTTTCTTACGTAGAGCTTGGGAAGTCTTTGCATTAAGGGACAAATTTTATATCAGGTTGTCATGGAACTTGAGAATCATATAAATACTTAAAGCAAAAGATAATTTCAAGACTAGTGATAAATGTACCTGGTATATATTTAACTGTGAAGAAATGTGAATGAATGACTGGCAAAAATTCTTGGGTTTTGCTCAAAAGCCTCTTTTTTTTTTTTAATGGAAAAAGTAAGTTTTACAATGGGCCTCAAAGGAACTCCCAGACTCTGGGAGACAGGAATTGATAAGGAATTCCAGACAAGGAAAAGCTCACAAACTCTGATGAGCAAGGTGTGTGGGGAACAGGAGGAGAGAGATGGACACTGACTTTAGATGAAGGTGGGTAGCCCAGTTGAGAGGTGGCTTTAACTACCAAGTTTCCCTGGTAGCTCAGCTGGTGAAGAATCTGCCTGCAATGCAGGAGAACCCAGTTCGATTTCTGGGTTGGGAAGATCCTCTGGAGAAGGAATAGGCTACCTACTCCAGTATTCTTGCCTGGAGAATTCCATGGACAGAGGAGCCAGCCTGACCGGCTACAGTCTATCAGGTTGCAAAAAATTGGACACGACTGAGTGACTTTCACTTTCACTCTGACATTTATAGGTAATGTCAGACGTAACCAGAAAGGTAAACAGAAAGAAGGGCTTCCCTGGTGACTCAGCGGTAGAGAATCCACCTGCCAATGCAGGAGACTCGGGTTTGATCCCTGGGTTGGGAAGATCCCCTGGAGGAATAAATGGCAACCCACTCCTGTATTATTGCCTGGAAAATCCCATGGAGAGGGGAGCCAGCAGGTTAGGGTCCATGGGGTGGCAAAAGAGTCAGACATGACTTAGCGACTAACAACAACAACCAGAAAGAAACAAGATTTGGGAGCAGGAAGTAACAAGAGGAAAACAGGGCTTCAGAATTTTCTGCTTACTAAGTGGACTGGTCTGAGAGCAAAGACTAAGGCAAGATGACAAGCAAAAGCAAAGTTAGGAATGGAGCTGTTTGGTGACAAAGAGATGACAATACCAATGCTCGGGCACAGGGAGGGTCTGCAAGGTTTGATGCCTCTGTGGGCATATGGGGTAAAGAACCATGAGTCCCGTTGGTCCAGAAGAGTGTCCTTCCACTGACTGTCCTGGTAAAGCTGCCTCTCTTTGACCAAGGATGTTGCTGAGCCCAGCTCTAAGTCTGTCTTTTGGAGCATCAGGCCCATGAGACTCAGGTAAAGGCAAGAGATCAACATCTTAGGCGCGGATGAACCTACAAGAGTAAGTCTGTTTCCAAAAAGACCAGGTGAGAGAAACAATTTCACCTCCTCTGCCAAACAGGAGAAAGCCCCCAAAGAAGAAACTCAGATTAGGAGGATTTTCAGGTTTTCTATTATATCTATGAACACAGTACCTAACAAAATAACAGAAATGAATATTTAATTACATTTTTAAAATTTAGTTTTTAATTGGAGGAAAATTACTTTAGAGTGTTGCATTGTTTTCTGCTGTACAACAATGCAATTCAGACATAATTATACATATATATCCCCTCCCTGTTAAACTTCCATCCCCTCCCCCGACCCCACACCTCTAGGCCATCAGGGTGCCAGGCTGGGCTCCCTGTATTATGTAGTAACTACCTTTATCCTAGGTGCCTTAGTTATGTTTTGGCTGCTATATATATAATATGTATATATTATATATATATATCAAATGCTATAGACTGGGTGGCTTATGAACAACAAATGTTTATTTCCCATAGTTGTGAAGGCTGGACATCCAGGATCACGGGGCCAGCATGGTTGTGTTCTGGTGGGGATCTCTTCTGGGTTGCAGCCTCCCCACTGTGTCCTCACGTGGCAGAAGTGGTGTGGCTTCTCCTTGGAGCATTCTCTGCAGAGGGCACTAATCCCATTCAAGAGGGCCCCACCCTCAGGACTCCAGCATGGCCCGGAGGCCCCAGCTCCTAACACCATCATAGGAGCCACCCAGAGTTCAGCGTAGGAATGTGGGGAGGGACACACACTGAGACCACAGCACTGGGCTATTGAAGAGAGACCAGTGTGTAGACACCCCAGTGCTCAAGGATCACGCGGTTTTGAGCAATTCATGTGGTTTTGAACGTCAGTATTCAAAACACACAAATGCCTTCTCGATCACACTGATGCAGCAGACACCCAGCAGGCTGGAGAACAGACCAGACAGGAGGGTCTGGTCTTCCTCTCTCTCTCATGCACCTGCTCTGACGGCCTCTTTATCACTTGACTTTTTGGCCTCTTCCCTTCTGTTATTCATTAAGGACTTGCTCTGGTTTCCAGCATGCATGCTCAGTCATTCAGTCATCTCCGACCCTTTCATAACTCCATGGAATGTAGCCCATGCCAGGCTCCTTTGTCCATGGAATTTTTCAGGCAAGAATACTGGAGTGGGTTGCCATTTCCTACTCTAGGGGATCTTCTCAATCCAGGGATCAAACCTGCATCTTCTGCACTGCAGCCGAATTCTTTACCACTGAGCCACCAGGGAAGCCCCTGGTTTCTAGGGTCTCATAATATTCCACCAGACAGCTGTGTTCTCTGGAAACTTTCCCACCCCTTTCCCCATAGCCCAATTTCCCTCAACCAATCTTCCCATTCCATTTATGATTCTATCGGTAGGCAATGATATTCAGGTCTGGGGTCTGACAGAAGAGTCAAGGTGGAACTGGGTGTTATACCCAGCGTGTGTCTGGTCACATGGTCACCCTCTGTATGAGGTTAACCTCTTTGATTCTTGTGCCCTTGTCTACACCACAAAGACTAATCTACAGAGCATGTGAAGACTGCAGGGGGCGCTGTGACCCCCGCCCCAGAGCAGGCCTTCCATAGACAACAGCCTTAACTCTGTTGCTGCTCTTTGCAGAAAAGCAACTACATTGACGATGAACTGACTTACAAGGTAACAGTCATTAATAATGAACAACAAGCTATGCACACAGCAACCTACAGAACATGTCTTTCATTTAAGAAAAAAGAATTTTAAGTATGCCAAATCACTTAATTGGTAATACAATAATTTAAATTGCAATCAATAGTGACTTCTTGAACTTCATAAATAAATGTGTGCTAAATCCTCACAAATAGAATCTGTATACTGGGGAACTTTATTTATTTATATGTTTTTTTGAAGATTTTTTTTTTTAATGTGGACCATTTTTAAAGTTGTTATTGGATTTGTTACCATATCGCTCCTGTTTTATGTTTCTTTTGGCCACAAGGCATAGAGGATCGTAGCTCCCTGACCAGGGATGGAACTTGCACCCCCTGCATTGGAAGGTGACGTCTCAACTGTTGGTCCACCAGGAAAGTCCTGGAGTTTTATTTTAGAGAGGGGAATAGCTCTGTTTCTATTCTTCTAGAAGTCTATACAATTTTTATGAGAGGAATAAAACAACTGAAATCCCAGCTGCTATTTCCAGAAGTTCTCCCCATCTCCCTCTTCTTTTCTAAAAGGCAGCGAGCCAGGTCAGGTTCTCGTTGGCCGCCAGCTCTCCCTGGCCCCAGGAGACCTGCTCAAGGTCAGCCTTGCCAGTTTCAAGGAGCCACGGGACAGGCCTGGTGGAACCTGAGCTCGGAGTCACTCGCCTCGCAGAGAGCTGATGTGGGAAAAGGCAGAAGTCAGAGATGTTGGCAGGAAAGGGAGATGAGTCATGGACAAGAACTAGATTCCTTTCTGCAGATGACCAGCTTTGCGAGACACTGAGATGGAGAAGAAGTGATGTGGAAAGCTAGCAGGTACGCCCGGTCAGGGCCACTTAACACACAAACCAACGTGCAAGGTTGTGTTTGCTGCCAGCAATCCCAAGTCCCCAGCACACATGCTCTAAAGGAACAAAGCTCCGTCCCGAGAGATTTTGAAGAAGGCGACTTTCGGGGAGAAAACTGACTTTATCAATTACTTAAGTTTGATTAAGATAACAAGCAACTATAACCAAAGGGAACATTATAACTAACTTCCTGAATTTCAATCACATGAATATTGCACAAAGGTTGGTGGCTGTGTGTCCCCCAAAAGGTGACTCACATACACATTACACAGGAGCTTCTAGGCTGAAAACACTCAACAGTTTGACCCAAAGAACACGATAAGGTCATTTTATGCCTGCCTTTTCTTTTTTAGTTTCCTTAAAGAAGGGACCACTTAAAAAAAAAAAAAAAAGATCCATCTTCTACTTTAAAAACATAATAATCTTAAATGAACACATCGAGGAGTGGTGAAAAATGTTAATAACAATAATAATACATATTCTTCATAAGGCGGCTTATTTGGCATTTGTAAACTCAGAAAAGAACAAAGTTTTAACAAACTTTACATGTGAAAATAGCCTAAAACAACTGAAAACATCTGGACAATCAGACAGAAACTATGCTTTTCATAGCAATCTCTAGAATACTTTTTGTCTGTTTCTAGTTGATCTAGGAGAAAACTGATACAAAAACAATTTAAAGTAACTAGCACACAATGACTTGGCATTATTTGAGAATTAGACACAGGGGCTCAGAGCTAGACCTTACAACCTGGTGACACTGTCAGTGACTGACAGGGTTGACTCCTTTCTCATCTCCCTGATGCAAGACCTGGCCAAACAGTAATACTGACAAAGCTCAAGACGATGACGTCCGCAAAGGTAACTCACTAGCACCTCCAGGGAGCATATCCAGGAGGGAAGAAGAGGGGCCCTCCTCTTCCAGGCCTATGCTTGCCCTGACACTTCCCGTGGCTGTCATGTGACCTCCCCCAAATCCTTAGGAGTGTGCTTATATTCTTACTTGGGATGTGGGTAACTGAGGCTGGAGGTAAAAGTCACTGGCAGGGCCGGTAAGCTGAGGAGCTGAGGTTATACCTGTGTCTACTCCACCTCCCATGCCTGTACTTTCCTGGTTACTGGGCATGTGTGTTCAGTCCTGTCTGACTCTTCGCAACTCTATGGACTGCAGCCCTCCAGGTTCCTCTGTCCATGGGATTCTCCAGGCAAGAATACTAGAAGGTACAGCCATTTCCTCCTCCAGGGGATCTTCCCGACCCAGGGATCAAATTCACGTCTCTTCGTCTCCTGCACTGGCAGGCAGGTTCTCTACCACTTGCGTCACCTGGGCAGCCAATTCCCTTACTGTCAGGAGCCAGCTGTTGGGTGGAGGGGAGAGGGGTGATGCAGGGAATCATAAGAGGGATGAAGACACCCCTTGTTGCTGGGGACTTGTCCTGCTTTTAGCACTTGGAAGTCCCATGTTCCAGAAAACTCTGCACTTGAGGGCAAATCAAGAGGGGTGGGTTCCTAGAACAAGTGGAGTTGGGAAGACAGGCTCTGTTGGAGGCAACCTCCATAAAACCCACCTGTGAGCAGGTGCCTTTCTATGACCTGGGGGCTGGGAACAGGAGATGCTGAGTTTCCTCCAGCCAAAAGGAGCCCAAGGCTTTCATGTCATAGCTTCTCACATCTGGGATAAGGTGACATGGTGATAACATTGATGGATTTCAGGGTAGATCACTGATACGTGTTGTTGGCTTTTTCTTGAATCTCTCCACACATTGCAGAATTCCACTAGACAGAAGCTGATTCTTATCTGTCAGCCTGAGTTAGATGCTGAGACTGCTGGAGGCCAACACTATCTACCCAATAAAGTTTTGCATGATACAATAATAAACAACTATAAAATGCATGGTATGCTGTCCAGGTAAAAAGGTATGTTACATATGAATGCTGGAAAAGAGGCTGCAGGAAGGCTGGCAATGAAACCAAAGCACGTGGTCACTCGGGGACATGGACACCAAGGCTCAAACTTAGTGATTTCATAAGGATTGCTTTTCACCACTTGTCAGGTCCCTGCAGACCTGTGTTAACCAGACAGCTGTCTTTCTTTCCTAAATATTCCCAACCTCATTTGGTGACACTGGGATCTCAGTCCCTCTGTCAAAGCAGAGGAAGCCCCTAGACACTGACCTCTGCTCACCCACTTCCTCAGCTCCGTCATGAGAAGATGCGTCTGGCTATAGGAAGCTTCCACGCTCACCACCAGGAAGGAAGCTGGGAGTGGAGTGGATGTGGGACAAAGCACCCAGCAATGTCCTTCATGTTGCTGTGTTAGTCTTCAGTTGCACAGTCATGTCTGCTTCTGCGACCCCATGGACTGCAGCATGCCAGGCTTCCCTGTCCTTCACCATCTCCTGGAGCTTTCTCAAACTCATGTCCATTGAGTCGGTGATGCCATCCAACCATCTCATCCTCTGCCGCCCTCTTCTCCTTTTGCCTTCAGTCTTTCCCAGGATGGACACAAACATTCCATCCTCCGATACCTGCCCGCCCCAGCCCACCCTGGCCTGTCCCCTGGCTGGCATCGAGGCTCTGCCCTCTTGACATGACCTCCCACGGGACGCTGTCCTGCAGAGATCTCTGTGTCCCAATCCCCAGGGCACCTGCTGCTAGCCCCACAGCATTAGGCCAGCCAGAAAGCAGCACCTCTTTCCCCAAGTACATAGTGCTTCTCACTGTTCATTCATTTCATTCTGTCTTCAAATTCATACACTTCTAGATATCAGGGAGATTACTAGTAACCAATGATATGACACAGCCCTTAAAAGACTGTAACTGCCAGTAGATACGGCAACAACATGGAAACCCCTGAGAAAGGAAGTCATCATTACTGTTATCAATATTTTTGGTGCCGCAGGACCTCAGTAGTGGGATGCCTTTTTTTTTGCTTTTTGCCAGATAGCAAGTATCTGAAGCCTCTGTCTCTCTGTCTTAGTGCGATACTGACATGGGTTTCAGAGAGAATCAATATCTTCTGCTCAGAATGGATCAAAACAAAGCAGTTGACTTACCTGAGAGGGGAATGAGTGTTTGCCCAGTTGCAGGCAGGAATCGCAGGGAATCCTCGCTCCCTTCAAGTACTCTCCACTGCACGAAACAGCTAAAAATAGAGGCAAAAAAGAGATAGCTATTGCTTTTCTATTTGACAAAAATAGCCAGGCGATTAACTGTACACAATAACAGAAAACGATAATTCTTTTAAAACTTGGTCAATAAACTTGAAAGAAAACAATAACAAACAGGGAGGCAAACCAAACTGTGTTAGTCCTTATATAACCATCTCATTTACAAGCTCAGTGTTCTTGCTTTGACAACTTTTTCAAGGACATATTTAACCACAGCAAGTATAAATGTGGTTGTTGTTGTTTAGTCCCTAAGTCGTGTCCAACTCTTTGCAGCCCCATGGACTGTGACCTGCCAGGTTCCTCTGTCCATGGGGTTCTCCAGGCAAGAATACAGACTGGGTTGCCATTTTCTTCTTCAGGGGCTCTTCCCGGACCAGAGATCAAACACGCATCTCCTGCAATGGCTGGTGGATTCTTTACCACTGAGCCACCAGGGAAGCCCTGAAAATGTGCCTAAATTCCATCAAATGTAAAAGGAGAGCAGAAGGCCTTAATCATAGTAAGGTCAAACAGAAGTGTTATATACCAAGCCCAGATTTTACAGGCTTCTCTTTAATGACCATGTACAAAATAAATGACTGAAGTAAATAAAAGAGCTAATTAAACAAATAAAAGAGCCAACAGGCATCCAATAGCAGATGATAATTCCCGGCAATGCAGGCAGTTCCAAAAGCAATCCCTGAATTACTAACAGCACAACAATAAGGAAGGTATTTTGAGATTCCTTTAAGATGCGTTTCTATTTCTTATTTATTTCTAAAAGATTTTTTCATATGGACTATTTTTAAAGTTTTTATTGAGTTTGTTACAATCTTTCTTCTTTTTTTTTATGTTTTGGTTTTTTGGCCACAAGGCATGTGGTATCTTAGCTGCCTGACCAGGGATCGAACCTGCACCCTCTCCATTGTAAGGTAAAGTATTAACCACTGGACCACCACAGAACTCCCAATGATGCATTTTAAAATTACTAGATATATTATACATTTTTTTGAATCCCACATGATATAAATCTATCTATAAAAATACTCTTCATGCAACAATCTAGTGTGCATCCTGAGAAGCAAAAATAGGAGGAAGAAAAGATGTGACAGTTTCCGTTCATGATATTTATTACAGACCACAGATAAGACAAGTGATACTGAGCGCACGCATGCATGCTAAGTTGCTTCAGTCGTGTCCGACTCTTTGCGACCCTATGGACTGCAGCTTTCCAGGCTCCTCTGTCCATGGGATTTCGCAGGCAAGAATACTGGAGTGGGTTGCCATCCCCTCCTTCGGGGAATCTTTCCAACCCAGGGATCGAACCTGCATCTCTTTTGTCTCCTGCATCTGCAGCAGGTTCCTTACCATTAGCGCCACCTGGGAAGCCCCTAGAAAAGCCTAAAGTCTCCAAAAACATTTTCACAGCCCAGGCATGGAGTGTCAACCCTGCAATATTTATCGATTGCCAATGACAGACTTCCTTCAGTGCTTTTTTAAAAAAAAATTATTTATTTATCTAATTTAGCTGTGTCGGGTCTTAGTGGCTCTGTGGCATGTGGCATCTGAGTTCTCTGACCAGGGACTGAATCCAAGTCCCATGCATTGCAAGGCAGAGTCCCAACCCTCGAACCACCAGGGAAGTCCCTTCCTTGGTGCTTTTGATACCACAGATGCCCAGGGGACCAGCCAGAAAGCCACCCACACGTACAACTCTGCAGCTCTTCCCTTCCCGGCCTGGACAGACCGTTCCTCCTTTCTTTCCACTAGAACTTTCAGACCCTAATCACCTCAGTTTTTCTGTGGAACATGAAATTCTACATGGAAGGACTTTTCATTTTTAATCTGATTATCATTTTTCCTACTGTGATTATAAACCTCTAAAAGAAGAAGTTAGAAAGCATCACTTAGATAATGTTTTACTTTTAAACTATTATATGTTTTATACTCTAGTTCAAGCTCACAGACCTATTTTTGATAGGTCAGAAGTGTCATTATTCATCAATAAAGACCTATGGAATTATAAGAACAAAATGTTAAAGTGCCTCAGACACTAATTTTTACTTCATTATCTCAGAAATACAGATTCCCCTTCTTGTAGTTAAGAAAACTTAAGATGTGATTCATCTGAAGATAAAAGAGCAGATTTTGTTACTTTGCAACAAAATAAATAACAATTTATTTGGTGCTATCAGAATAGAAAAATGCCCCTTTAGTGTATGTTAAAAGGTCTGCTGGGATATCATAGTAAATCACTACACAATAGTCACACACCGTTATATTAATGTTTACATCTTTAACAAGTTCCTTCTAGACACAGAAAGTCTCAGGAGCCAAACCTGAGAGTCAGCATCAGATAGAACCACTTCCCACGGCTTCCCGTGACACAAAGCCTAACAAGATGCTCACAGGGAGGTTCATACGGAGTACGTTTGACAACAATAATTTACTTTTAAGACAGTAACTTCTTAGAATGCTCTAAGGCCAAGGTAATTTAGGAAGTGTTTTATGAGATTCAGAGAAGGAAAGGGGAGAGACAGGGATGGGATCGCATCAATTAATTCCTCCCCAAGTGTGGGTAGAAGGTTACTTTCCACATCTGCACAAGGAGCAGGTCAGGCAAAAATGAAGAGGCAGGAGGGTTCCGGGCAGGTGAGGAAGAGCTAGGCCAGGAACTGGGCCATGCCCTCCGTCCCCTCTACGCAACCTGGTGCGATGTGACCAGGGGCGTGGTTTGCATCATCGGGGCATCCGAAGAGGAAGTCAGAGCTGGCTGCAGGGGGACCCCTCCACGGCCCATCTCACCAGACACAGTACCTCAAAACTGAGATGCCGGATGACAAGGAACCGCATCCAACTTATTACAGACAACACTTTATCACCATAAATGACAAACTTTCAGAATATTCCTTGTTCTTTTTTACAAACCGTTATTTGGGAGAAAGAGTATGCCCCAGGAAAGGATTAGGGAGGGAATGTGCAGGGGCTGGGAGGTATGAGTGGGGAGGAAACCACAGTTAGTATCCTGAAGTTGTCCTCCACCAAAGAACACACTGAACCCCTTGAGCCAGATTATAGCTTCAATTCAAAGCAATTATTTTAACCAGATTCTTAAATGGCAACGTCTGGCTTTTCAGGAGTAGGGAGATAATTCCTGACGGCTTTCAAGATACCAGCAGGCTTCTTCACCGATCCCAGACGCATGGTGGCAGTCAGCCAGCCGTGTGACTGGTGACTCAATACACAAGTTTCTGTGGTCTCCACCGTCTGATACGGTGAGGACATCAATTTTTAAGTCTGGGGGCTAAACAGTGGCAAGGGGGCTCTTCCCCTGTAAACCAGAGCTCCGCAGAGAAGCTGTGCTCTAGATATGCTGAAAAGCAAGCACTTGGACTGCATTTGCTTGAGTTTCTTTAAGCTCAGCCTTGGCTGTTTAAATATCTTCTCCTTCCCAATGCAACATCTTTATCACAGAATTCAAGATTATTTACTGTTTGATTTGCAAAATCATCCAGGCAACCACAAAGAGAAATTTTTAAATGTTGTCAAACATCAGTCAAAGTGGCAAGAACTCCACCTTCTGTGATGTCAACTCCCCAAAACAACATCCCTGTTAAACAAAGCCCGAGTCAAAAATTCCGTCTGGCACAGGCCGAATACACACCTTGCGGTGTCTCTGGAAGAATGGGATATGCGAACATCCTCTACAAGAAAGAGGCTTCACGAAAACTACAGAAGGGGAAACAAAGAGAACCCATCCAAAATGAAGGCTGCACACATCTTTGAAGAAACAATAGAGGTTACTTCTGCTGAGACCCCGCGCTGACACCAGGAGGGCCACTGCTCTGTCCTAATTAAAGTGTGATTCTCCGAACTCTCCTCCAGGGCTCATTATTCAGGAGAGTCCCGACCCGTGCAAACAAAGTCGCCCGGGGAACCAAAACGCACCTCCAGAGACACCTAAATGGATGCAGCGCCGGGCTCCCCCAAACAGCAGAGAAACCAATAAGATTTGCTCCCCAGCACTTGCACTCTAGCATCCAGGTAAAAACAAGATTCCTGCACGAAGAAGCTGGTTGTTTACCAGTTCAGCCTTCTCTGGGAGAGCATATTTGAGATGGAACGCTGGAGGGATGCGTGATATTAACAAAAGCAAGATCAAATTAAGCAGATGACATGATGAGCACGCTTCATTTCATGCATGGCCGTGTTTTGCAGGCGAGATAAAGATGCAAAGTAATTACCATGAGCTGAAACTTTTTCCCTGAGCCCTTTCAGCAGTCGGTGACTGCCCTGCTCTCACAACAAAGACGACAGCCTTCTCCTGGGTGCCCGAGTCCTCCTGTAACGTTACCAGCTAAGCACCTCGGCCGTGGCCAGGACGCAGCGGAGTATTTCTGTATCCGTGTCTCCAATGCAGCATAAAGAGTTCTGTGGAAACCTATCAAACGGGCGAGCAGCGCGGCTGGCAACCAATGAGGAGCGGCTGGGGCGGAATCCGGCACATGCTCTCTGAGGCTCAGCTGTCACCAGCGTTTAGCAGGCTGCTAATCTAATTATAGCTAGTTTGCTAGCACAGAGCGACCGGAGCCAAGCGCAGGAGCAAATTAAATTTTAATAAATGAAACCCCGCAGACAAAATCATCTTGATTTCCTGTCACTGTGAGGATTGATGGGTCACCTTATAAACCAGAAGTGGTTTTTAAAGTGCATTCTTGTTTTTCTTCCAATCTAGAGAAACAAAGAGTGGTTAAATCAATGTATGGTATGACCAGCTTCCTTCAACTTAACAGATTCCAGAGAATATGAAAAAGAATGTGTATATATATATAGGTATAATGGAATCACTTTGCTGTACAGTAGAAATTAACACGACACTGTAAATCAACTATACTTCAACAAAATAAATTAAAAAAAAACTTACATTCCAAAGAATATGAAAAAGAAGATGTATATTTATGTATAACAACCACTTTGGTACAGTTGAAATTAACATGACACTGTAAGTCAACTATACTTCAATAAAATAAATTTAAAAACTTAGCAGATTCCAAAGAATATGAAAAATTAAGAGTATATTTATGTATAACTGAATCACTTTGCTATACAATAGAAATTAACACAACATTGCAAATCAACTGTAAGTGTGTTAAGTTGCTCAGTCATGTATGACTTTCTGTGGTTTTATGGACTGCAGCCGCTAGGCTCCTCTGTTCATGGGATTCTCCAGGCAAGGATGCTGGAGTGGATAGCCATTCCCTTCTCCAGGGGATCCTCCTGACCCAAGAATTGAACCCTGGTCTCCTGCATTGCAGGCAGATTCTTGACCATCTGAGTCATACTTCAGTGAAGTAAATTAAAACAAAAAATAAACACAGATTTCAGCACAGAGGAATAAATAATAAATTCAGTAGTAGGATATTAGTGGTAGTGCTATAAAATTGGAGTTTTTATTTACCCTGATAAGCAATTTGCCACTTATTTGTCCTAAAGTGCTAACTAGTCTCTCAATATAGCTTGAAATCCCATGCAAATTTCCACCCATCCTGAGAATGTACTAATCAAGGTGTCAAAAATCATCACCTTGACTACAGTGATGAATAATAATTCAGAAGCACAAGAGATGGAAAAGGGGCACCAGAAGTCACTGTAAAATAAAAAATTACGGAAATCTGCCCACAGCACAATTTCTTGGTAAAAATAGCTTCAGAAACTGAATCTCGAGAGAGGCATAGGAGAAAAGCATGGTTTCCAACAACCAGGCTATTGGGGTCTGCTATTCCCTGCTGTGTGACATGGGGCAAGTGACTGGATGTCTCTGAGTCTCAGAGGCAATAGTGGGAAGTATCTTGCAGCATCACTGCCGGGAGCTGTGAGCACTCAGTGCTCAGCGTGGACCCTGGCACAGAGCGAGTTCTAAATTAAGCTGTTATTCATAGCAGCTATCTTTTCACAACACCACGGTGTCTCCCTCCTTTCCTGGTACCAGACGACTCTAAAAAGAAGTATCTAAACTTCTCCAGGGCACAGTTTTGTCAGAAACACCATTTAGAAATAATCAATGGGAACAGAATCTAGAAAGATGGTACAGATGAAACAATTTGCAGGGCAGTATTGGAGATGCAGACATAGAGAACAGACTTACGGACATGGGTGGGGGAGGAAGGAGAGGTGGGACGAATGGAGAGAGTAGCATGGAAGCATATACACTACCATATGGGAAATAGATAGCCAGTGGGAACTTGCTATATGACTCAGGGAACTCAAGCCAAGGCTCTGTAACAATCTAGAGGGGTGGGAAAGGGTAGGAGGTGGGACGGAGGTTCAAGAGAGGGGACATATGTATACCTATGTATGATTCATGTTGATGTATGGCAGAAACCAAAGCAATATTGTAAACAATTACCTTTCAATTAAAAATAAATTAAAAAAAGAAGTAATCAATGGTGACAAGCCAAGAGCAGACTTGATGGAAAACAGAACCATTACTGGTATTCACTGTACTAACAAACATTATGTCCCCTACTTCTTTTTGGATATGAACTATTCACTAACTTCAGCTGATTCTATATGAACCAATCTCCTACTTCTTTTTGGATATGTACTATTCACTAACTTCAGCTGACTGTATATGAACAAATCTCAAAAGGAATTGTCGGGAAATGAGGGATTATAATTGTATTTTGTGAATGATTTGTAATACAGATTAAATGGTATTATAAATCTGAAAAGGGTTTCCCTGGTGGCTCAGACGGTAAGGAATCTGCCTGAAATGCAGAAGACCTGGGTTCAATCTCTGGATCGGGAAGATCCCCAGGAGAAGGGAATGGCAACCCACTCCAGTATTCTTGCTTGGAGAATCCTATGGACAGAGGAGGCTCGTGGGCTACAGTCCATGGAGTCACAAAGTCGGATATGACTGAATGACTAACCACATACATCTGAAAAAGTGTTTTCAATGGAGCATAAATTGAGAAGGTCTGATGAGGAGACTGATTAAAACGACACATTTATGTGAAAAGAGCTCACAGCAGAGAGGTCAGCTAGTCAAATGCAACTTTTATCCTTGTATCCATTTATTTATTTGTTTTCCCTTCAAGTCAGTTTTTTCTTCCAATACGTTCCTCAAAATTAATAGTCGTTCAATCATATTAATCAAATCTCTTAAAACTTCTTTTCCGTAATTCCCCCAAATCGGTATATGTTCTACCAATCCAAGTTCCAATCCAATGATAACATGCAAACTTCTGATTTCTGCAACTTTGCTGTGTTTTGGTTTTTCTTTGAAAACCTGTACAAAAAACAGACATGCTCCACCTTCCCTTAGCACATGCATAATGTTTTTTAGGTGCAGTAGGAGCATGTGCGTGCTCAGTCATGTCTGACTCATTTGTGACCTCATGGACTGTAGCCCACCATTCTCCTCTGTCCATGGGATTTCCCAGGTAAGAATACTGGGGTGAGCTGCCATTTCCTTCTCCAGGGGATCTTCCTGATCCAGTGATCCAACCTGCTTCTCTTACGTCTTCTGCATTGTTAGGCGGGTTCTTTACCACTAGTGCCGCCTGGCATTATGATTTGCTGTGAGGAGCCAAATCCTCCCAGAGATTAATTAGTAGCTGTGGGGGAAAAAAATTACTATGGGGCATCCTTCATCCTTCCCTCTTTGGGTATCACAAACTGTATGAGAAATAATCCAAGGGAAGGAATAGCATGGCCCATAAATGTCAGAGCAAAGCACAGAGATTCCTGGTCTATATATCAAAGAGTGAAAAACTATAGAAATGTAGGCACAGACACCAACCGTGAGAAAATATGATAGACACACATTTCTTTAAATGACTGTCCCAGGTGCTACCTCGCAGCAGCGCCGGCATGGATTATCAAAGCACCATCACCATTATTGGGAGTTAAAACTCCAAGAGGAATTGGCTTCAGTGATTTGGCCTAAGGCACAGATCCCTCTGGAGGCTGCCAGCATCCAGCCTGGTACCACTCGCAGGCACTCATCTGGGAATGCCAACAGCTCTGCCTTCCTCTTCACGGAACAGACTGCTGGCTCTAAAAGGGGCACTTTTAAAAAAGCTGTTTGATTAATTTGTCTCATGCCTGTTTGGTGTAAGACATTAAACATACTTTGTAAGAGAAAGAAGCAATAATCCCTTCTTAGGTCTCATCTTTCAACACTGAGAGCCCATATATTAGTTTGAAACTGGGTAACAATTAATTGCTGATCATTCTTTCTTTAAGCTTTGGCTGTGCTGGGTCTTCGTTGCTGTGTGAGGGCTTTTCTCTAGATGCGGCGGGCAGGGTCTACTCTCTAGTCGTGGTGCACAGGCTCCTCACTGCGGTGGCTTCTCTTGTTGTGGAGCCCAGGCACTAGGGCGCTTGAGCTCTAGTAGTTGTGGGGCATGGTGCATGTTGCTCTGTGGCATGTGAGATCTTCCCAGACCACAGATCAAACCTGGGTCCCCTGCAGTGGCAGGCAGATTCTTAACCACTGGACCACCAGGGAAGCCCTGCTGATCATTCTTATTGTCACTCTTCTGGGGGAACCTAGATCATTCTCTTCCAATGATCCTCATTTCCTAGGACTGGTGAAATGAGATGAAACAGCAGAGAGCAAGGAGACATAAGGATTCAGGAGCCTGCAAGGAGGCCACCTCTGGAGATACTGACACAAGGCTTGCTTTGCCTGGGCGGTAGCTGTCACCACATTAAGGTGCAGAAGCCCTGGGTACCCCCTGTCCAACAACCTGAAACAGACTGCATTATCTCTACGCTGATAATCCAGCCCAGCTCATAGCTGCTCGGGGAGGGACTTCCTAGGACCCACCAGCTTGGTGTGGTGGACAGCATGAGTCAGCGATGCCTGACCACAATGCCAAGATGGTGGGTAGTCTCCCAGGGACCCCCTCCCCATTTCCTTGGGCCACCTGCCTGCCATATCCCTCTAGTACAGACTTACATGGTCCGAAGCTCTCCGGCCATTCGTCATTCCAGCCCACCCAGTGGACCACACAGGGCAGTACTCTGGACTTTGAAATGGCTTTATCACAGGTCAGTTTTTCACTGGATCAGCCCAGGGATGCCTGTTTCACTGAAAGTGTACCTGCTTCTCAGGCCTCAGAGTAAGGGATCACGTGGTGGAAGAAGAATAAAAAAGCTTTTAGGTGGAGGCCCACATGTATTTGCTTGTGCTTCAATCGTGTCCGAAGCTTTGCGATCCCATGGACTGTAGCTCGCCAGGCTCCTCTGTCCATGGAATTCTCCAGGCAAGAATACTGGAGTGGGTTGCCATGTCCTCCTCCAGGGGACCTTCTCAACCCAGAGATCGAATCTGTGTCCCTTGTGTCTCCTACACTGCCAGCTGGTTCTTGACCACTAGCACCACCTGGGAAGCCCTTAAGTGTGGGACTAATCCTCAAAAAGATTTGTTGGTCACTTAGTTGTGTCCAATTCTTTGCGATCCTGTGGACTGTAGCCAGGCAGTCTCCTCAGTCCATGGGATTCCCCAGGCAAGAATACTGGAGTGGGTTGCCATTCCCTTCTCCAGGGGAACTTCCCAACCCAGGCATCGAACCCAGGTCTCCCACATTGCAGGCAGATTCTTTACCATCTGAGTCACCAGGGAAGCCCAAACAGACTTACACACACATAATTCACATCTGCTGTGTCTCATTCCCTCCTTCTGGCCTCTAGCACCTGGGGCCAGGGTGTGGAAGGCCCAAGTGCTGACAGCCCGGGGATTCCATTTTGCTCCTCTTTTCATTAAAACCATGCCAAACCTATGATTTCTCCAGTAGTCATGTATGGATGTGAGAGGTGGACCATCAAGAAGGCTAAGCACCAAAGAACTAATGCTTTCAAACAGTGGTGCTGGAGAAGACTCTTAAGAGTCCTGTGGACTGCAAGGAGATCAAACCAGTCAATCCTAAAGAAAATCAACCCTGAATATTCACTGGAAGGACTGATGCTTGAAGCTGAACCTCCAATACTTTGGTCACTTGATGTGAAGAGTCAACCCACTGGAAAAGACCCCGATGCTGGGAAAGACTGAGGGCAAGAGGAGAAGGGGACGACAGAGGATGAGATGGTTGGATGGCATCACTGACTCAATGGACATGAGTTTGAGCAAATACTGGGAGATAGTGAAGGACAGGGAGGCCTGGCATGCCACAATCCAGGGTCACAAAGAGTAGGACATGCCTTAGAAACTGAACAACAGCAACAATATGGTTGTTCCTACACACATACAAAGTGAATTATTATAATCCATGGATATATAATTAGATATTATTAAAATCTGATATATAATAATTATTACAATCTAATACTTAGAAGGGAAGGAAATGGCAACCCACTCCAGTATCCTTGCCTGGAGAATCCCATGGACAGAGGATCCTGGAGGGCTATAGTCCATAGGGTCGCAGAAGAGTCAGACATTACTTAGTGACTACATAACAACAAACAATAATTAGATATAATAATAATACCTAGACATTATTATCTAATAAGAGCTATGAATTAGGTGGCAGAAGTTGTCCTGAGCTTAATAGCTCCCCTTCCATTCTCAGATCATACCAAGTTTCCTGAACTCCACCAGGCATTTTTAGGATTCGAATGTGTTTTCCTCATTGGTAATCTCCATGCTCCCAAAAGAACCCAGGATTAGACTCCCTCTACTGACCATGGGATAATTCCTACAAAACCTTCAATTACAATAAGTGGATTAATGTCCTAAATATCAGCTCTGTCTCTTGAAGTGGAATGCCTACACATTACAATCAAAAGCAGTTTTCTACAGTTGTAAACAGTTCTATAAAGTATCAGTACCAGTTCTGGAATTCAATTCTATGTGTATTGTCCAAAATCAAGACATATAATCTTGCATGAATAAGGCATGTTACTATTTTTAGCAAGAGTTTCATAGAAGAACTTCAAGTATGCATGGCATGAATGTTCATAATTATATTTTAACATGACTAACTTTGAAAGATTAGACTTTTATCCAAACAAATGTGTAACTACAGAACATAATTTGGTATGAAATTCATCTGGGGTCTTTATGAAACTTTTAAAGTCAGTAGAGACCAAAGAGTGAATTTGCATAAACTCTGGGAGATAAGGAAGGACAGGAAGCCTGGCGTGCTGCAGTGCATGGAGTTGCAAAGAGTTGGCTATGACTGAGCGACTGAACAACAGAGGTCAAAGAGTAGCTGTCTTGAAAAGGGCCACAGCAGAACCTCAGAGGTTACACCGTGAAGGATGCTCCTTGGGAGAATTGCATTGCTAGAATAATTCCATCATGTGCTTCTCACCTTCTATCTCATTATTTTTATCTTATGGGCTTCCCAGGTGGCTCAGTGCTAAAGAACCTATCTGCCAACACAGGAGACATGGATTCAATCCCTGGGTTGGGAAGATTCCCTGGAGAAGGAAATGGCAACTCACTCCAATATTCTTACCTGGAAAACCCCACGGACAGAGGAGCCTGGAGGGCCACAGTACATGAGGTGAAGAGAGTAAGACACAACTTATCGACTAAACAACAACAGCCACCTTCCAGCTGGCAACCTTAGATAAGTTACTTAAGTTCCTCAGGCTTGAATTTTCTCATTTGTACCATAAGTGTGAAGATGCTGTGTAATAAAATGAGTTAATATACACAGAAAGCATGTAGGGAGTGCTCAGCATTTTGCAAACATTATTTAAGTTCTCTCCACTTGGCTGATGGCAAAATTAAAACACCTAGGCCAAATGGTATTAATGTAATTAGAAAAGCTGACCCTCTTAAGAAAAAGGACTAGATAATAAAAATAAATAACCATATGCCTTGAGTACAACACAGATGGGAAACGCTATACTGTTAAGTTTGTTAATAATATCTAGAAATTCTGAAACTTATACAGGCCTGACTTTTTTTCTGGGATAATCTGAAAAAACTTCTTGAAAATTTTACAAATGTGTATACATTTACCCCTGGCCACTCACTTTGAGAAACTCATCCTAAGGAAATAGTTGGGATCAAGTGCTAAATTACAAACCATTCAGGATATGTGCAAATAAAATACAAGTAAGGAATTTATCACAGTATCCTTTATTACAGAGCAAAAAGAAAATATCATTCAACGAGAGCCATTACGTAAATGATGGTGTATAAATAAAATGAATGGAATAGAATGCAGCTATTTCATAGTTATACTCTAGAGGAATATTTATTAAGTGGAAATATAGCTGAATAATAAGTGAGAGTTAAATCGATGTATATTATCCTACTTTTGTTAAAACTATTTCTGTGTATATATGCACAAATTTCTGTGACTATATACGGAGAAAAAGTCTAGGGGCAAATGTGAGAGTGAGAGTAGTTTTTATCTCTGCAGGGTCAACTTGCCTGAACTTTAAAATGCTTCTACTGTGTTCTTACTAATGTTGAACATAACTTATTCTTTTTGCAATTTTATTAAATTTAAATACCATTTTATTTTTTTGGCTGCACCACGCAGCATGTGGGATCTTAGTTCCCTGACCACGGAGCGAACCCAGGCCTCCTGAAATGGAAGCACAGAGTCTCGACCACAGGACCACCAGGGAAGTCTTTGAACATAAATTTTCAATTAAAACTTGATATTTTTCCCACTCCTACCCAAGAAAAAGAAAAAATGACAGGAAACAAGTTTTTAAGGAGTTGCCCCTCTAACACATCAGGCTCCGAGGTGCCTGCTGCCTCCCCGGGGTCAGTGACTCTGTTCTCTGGGCAGTTTACAGGTTACAGCTCAGCTTTGCTAACCAGCTAGCAAGTAGCAGCTTCAGCGAACAGGATTCTGATGTGCTAATTGTTCCGAGCCAGAAGTCAAGCCAGTAGAGTGGGAACCAAAGGTTCAGCCTGGATTGTCAATCTGTTGATGCTTATTAGGCATTAGAGCTTCAGCTGACACTGGAGCAAGGACTCACTGCTCACGACGACTCAGATATTCCTAAGTCATCTGGATAACTCTCTCCTTTTACCTAAAGGCGCCCTGATGCACTTAAAAGATATGTCCAGGTTCAAATGCCTGGAAAGAAGCCAGGAAGTCTCAGTGATGGAGAAAAAAGAAAAGAATTTCTTTGGATATAAAGGCAGAAACATTAGCATCACTGAAGATTGATTGGAACTCTGGTAGGTTTTGGAATCATGCATTGCTACTCCTTCAGTGAGAAATAAGTTTAAAATAAGGTAGAGCAAAGCAGGGGCCTCCCAGATAGCTCAAATGGTCAAGAATCTGCCTGCAATTCAGGAGACCTGGGTCGGATCCCTGGGTCGGGACGATCCTCTGGAGAAGGGCGTGGCAACCCACTCTGGTACTCTTGCCTGGAGAATTCCATGGACAGAGGAGCCTGGCAGGCTCCAGTCCTTGGGGTCGCAGAGTTGGACATGACAGAATGACTATTACTTTTACTTTCAAAGCAAAGCAGTCACCTTTCAGTATGTGCCTAAACTGACTATTTTTACCCTCACAGTTTAAAAAGTCTTGCAAACCAGAGCTCAGTATCATTAACAGACAATGGTTCCAAGGTTTTGTTAGAAAGATATTTCCATTTATATGTGTAGATTTTAAAGGCAATTTTATTATATCTGGGGACCAATTTTTAAAGTTCTACAATAGAAATTAAAGTGCAAATGGGATTTACTTAACAGAAATTTGCCTTGAAGCAAACTGAGCTCTGTTCTACCTATACCGTTAAGTGTAATTACCTGTAATGTCAAAAGTCAAGACTTTTTTTTTCCTTACTGAAAATAATAATCCCCCAGTTTCTTTTTGACTGTGAAGTTCTTCATAAATGGTGACTGGTTTTCTGAATCTAGATTCCCTAGATTCTTCTTATTTCTATTTTCATACATAGGGATCCTTTTCTAAATTTCCTTTTACAGCAAAGAATCAATTTTTCATTACGTAATCCTGTTCAAGGCAGGGATAATAATCAGGGAAACTTTTTTCATTTAACAAGTGCTATTCTCCTGGAAAGGCTTCCCCAGTGGCTCAGTGGTAAAGAATCCACCTGCAATGCAGGAGATGCAGGAGACATGGGTTCAATCTCTGGCTTGGGAAGATCTCCTGGAGGAGGAAATGGCAACTCACTCCAGTACTCTTGCCTGAAGAATCCCATGGACAGAGAGGGCTTGCGGGCTATGGTCCATGGGGTCGCGAAGAGTTGGACATGACTGAAGCAATTGAGCATGCATGCATTTTCCTGGAAAGTTTACCACCCAGTGATTTGAGCAGAAAAAATACTATGTTCTTCAAGAATGAGGAAGAACTTATTTGAAGAGAAAGAATCCTTTGAAAATATGACCATCTGAATAGTTTCTAAGTAAAATAAAAAATCTGTGTCACTTATTTAAGGTTCTTGCTTGGGTTAACAGTGTATGCTTTATGGACACAATAAAGGAAAATGTTGTCCCTCCAAATGGAACTGAAGAATCTGTAAATTTCTGGTGATGCTTGAAAGTCATTTCTTCAGATGTGGGTTCTCTCTATGTAGGGCACCTTTCCTAAGCCCAGCATCAGTGTATCAGGTAGAACAAGTATCTGGAAAAGATAAGCTTCACTGCATATTACCTTTATCATGTGTATGTTATTAGTTTTAAAACTGGAAGTGATTTGAAGGACACTAATTCCCCTTAAAGGAAACTTTCTTGGGCTTCTCTTTTACTTTATTTTCAAAGTCAGATTACAAGCTAATTTAAATTTCAAGTATTCTGATTACATTCCTCTTGAATGACTGCTTCTGATCTTTGCCAAGTCAGTGTTCCCATTCAGGGTGAAGCTATTTTAATTCTACTGCAGGCAGGTCTCCTAATGAAGAGGAGAGTTTAAATTCTTCTTACGTGGAAGCGCACATGGTGAATGCTTTTTAACACAAAGTCTGAGTCAAGCCTACACATTTGGCTTTCTTGTACTAAATTATATAGAAGGCTTTTAAATAAATATTGCAGAAATGTTCTGCCATAGGAATAAATAGCATAAAGTTCCTGAGAGATTAGTGCGAAAGCACTACAGGGGTCTACAGGGCAGCAACAGGAACTGCCCACCTGACGTCTTGCTGGTACTTTGCACCTTGTATAGATTAAAGAAGCTTTGGAAGTTTTAATCATCTTCCCCCAAAGGGGCAAGCATAATCTTCAAATTTGCTTTCAGTGATGTTTAAGAACAAGAATAATTTGAATATGTGATGCAAGTTAGTACCTGGCTTTATTTAAGAAGATGGTACCTGGTGTTCCCTTATCCCGAGAGTGGGGGGTAGAGGAGACCTGGGTGGTTCTTAGTTCATTTTATTTTGTCTACAACGGGCACAGCTCATCCACATGAAAGAGTCGATCTTGGCTTGCCTGGGTGAGATACACAGGAAACCTTATAGGCCTTGCTCTTCCATCAGTGGGATGGATGGTCCAACTGATGAGAATCAATACTCGAGCCTATGGAGGTGCTCCGGTTGAGAGCCAGGGTCCCCTAGAGATGAAGAAAACACCTTCTGCCCCAAACCCTGCCCTGCAACAGGCCAGGTGAGGAAGGAGAGAGAAGGAACGTCTTTTTGATTTGTTATTACAACTTTTCTTAAAATGTCCTCATTTTCAGCAATGGAACATATACAGAATTTTTTTCTATTATTTTCTTTTTGAAAAATAACTTAATTTCTGTCTTCCCCAAAGATGATGATGCTGTGTGCCTTTTGGGAGGATCAAACAAACAAACAAACAAAACAAGCCTCTGTGGGGAACCAAGAGAAAGCAGTTCTAAAGCATTGCTATTTTAAACAACAGTGAGGCTCAGTTGTGTGAAATTAATTGCAATTTCAGTCAATCTACTGTTCTTCCTGATTTACTAGTTTCGGGGCTGCTCTGTAGTCTGTGCTCACTCAAGCCTTCATATGTGTTTCTTTTCAGCATGACTCTGTGACCTAAATTGCAGTGAAATGGAATGTATGACACCAAATTTCTCATATCTGAACAATCTGAAGTCATCCAACTGCAAAACACAGTCCACCTGCAAAATTCCTGTCAGTCATCCATCAGTGATATTCTGCATTTGGTGGAAATGTATGCCACAGTGAGGACCCCACAGCGTGGCTGCCCTGAATTCCCATTGATAAGAAAGGTTCATCCCCTCAGAAAAGGATGGGAAGCTACTAAAGATGCTGAAATTCCAACACTGTCATTTAATGAGAACGAACAAGATAGATCAACAAGGCAGAAGAGAGAGAGAGCTCAGAAATAGATACACAAACTTACAAATGACTTTTCAAAAAGGAACCCAGACAATTCAATGAAGGATGAAAAGCCCTTTCAACAAATGATGATGGGACAGTCAGATACCCATTTAGAAAAAGTAGTAATATGCGATCCCTAACTCACATCAAAAATATTGACCAAGATAGCTCAGAGACCTAAAAGTTTAAAAATATAATCCCTCTAGAAAAGAACATAAGGTTTTTGCAACTTTGGGGTAGGCAAAAATTTCCTAGAGTAACAAAAAAACATTGATTGTAAAAGAAAAAACTTATAACATGGTCTTTAGAAAGTATTTTCTTCTGCTCATCTCATCAAGACACTGTGAAGAAAATGAAAAGACAAAATGAGAGAAAATATATCCTTTACATAAATATAAAAGAACTTTTAGCCAGAAAAAAAATAAAGAACTAATAAATAACAAAGGACAATCAAAATGCTTAAAAAAGGCAAACACTTGAACAAATACTTTGCCAAGAAGATACACAAAAGACCTGGGAGTATATGTAAAGATGGTCAAAGACATCAGTCATGAGGGAAATACAAATTAAACCCATAATAATACACTATTCTATAGCCACTTCCTAAAAATATAATGCAATAGCAAATGTTGGCAAGAATATGGAACAAATAGACTGTCACACACTGGTAACAAGAAAGTCTGAATTAACCAAACACTGATCCCGATTATCCAGCAATTCCACTCAGGGGTATTATCCAAGGTAGAAGAAAATGAATATCCATAAAAAGGCTCATTCAACAATGTTCACGTAACTTTATTCGAAATGTCCAACTGGAAACAATCCCAAATGCTCAGTAACAGAAGAACATATAAACAAATTGCAGTACATAATGAAATAAATATTACCCAGCTACTGATATAAAAAGGATGAACTTCAAAGACATGATGAATCTCAAAGACATGATATGGGATGAAAGGAACTAGTATGAAGGGTATTCACTGGATGATTCCAACTATGCGAATTTAAAAACACATAAGACTAATTTAACTGGAATTCCAGTTGAGCTATTTTAAATCCTAAAAGATGATGCTGTGAAAGTGCTGCATTCAATATGTCAGCAAATTTGGAAAACTCAGCAGTGGTCACAGGACTGGAAAAGGTCAGTTTTCATTCCAATCCCAAAGAAAGGCAATGCCAAAGAATGTTCAACTACCACACAGTTGTACTCATCTCACACGCTAGTAAAGAAATGCTCAAAATTCTACATCAAGGCTGTATATTGTTACCCTGCTTATTTAACTTCTATGCAGAGTATATCATGCGAAATGCCAGGCTGGAGGAAGCATAAGCTGGAATTAAGACTGCCAGGAGAAATATCAATAACCTCACATATGCAGATGACACCACCTTTATGGCAGAAGAGAAGAAAAAACTAAAGAGCCTCTTGTTGAAAGTGAAAGAGGAGAGTGAAAAAGTTGGCTTAAAACTCAACGTTCAGAAAGCTAAGATCATGGCATCCGGTCCTATCACTACATAGCAAATAGATAGGGAAACAATGGAAACAGTGAGAGATTTTATTTTTGGGGGCTCCAAAATCACTGCAGATGGTGACTGCAGCCATGAAATTAAAAGATGCTTGCTCCTTGGAAGAAAAGTTATGACCAACCTAGACAGCATATTAAAAAGCAGAGACATTACTTTGCCAACAAAGGTCCATCTAATCAAAGCTATTGTTTTTCCAGTAGTCATGTATGGATGTGAGAGTTGGACTATGAAGAAAGCTGAGTGTCAAAGAATTGATGCTTTTGAACTGTGGTGTTGGAGAAGACTCTTGAGAGTCCCTTGGACTGCAAGGAGATCCTACCAATCAATCCTAAAGGAAATCATCCCTGAATATTCATTGGAAGGATTGATGCTGAAGCTGAAACTCCAATACTTTGGCCACCTGATGCAAAGACCTGACTCCTTGGAAAAGACCCTGATGCTGGGAAAGATTGAAGGCAGGAAGAAAAGGGGGAAACAGAGGATGAGATGGTTGGGTAGCAGCACCGACTTGATGCACATGAGTCTGAGTAAGCTCTGGGAGTTGGTGACGGACAGGAAGCCTGGCATGCTGCTTTCCATGGGGTCAAAAAGAGCTGGACACGACTGAGCGACTGAACTGAATTAAATACTAATTTATGGTGACAGAATAGAATAATATTTTTTCCAAAGTGGAAAAGGGATATGTGAGTAGAATTTACCTCCAAAAACCCCATATTGTATTAAAAATCTAGTCTTGCTACAAAGTTTTGAAAAAGGTTTATTATTGACTTGATATCCTAATGAAATTACATTTCAAATTCTTCTGAACATTTCAATCTGTCATTTATATGTATTAGCAGTGTGCTGTGTATACACAGAGAAAATAATGATGACTCTATTCTTCATGATTTTAAATGACAGTTAAAGTTTACTCATTTAATATTGTGCCTGTTTGTGTGTTACTCAGTCATGTCCAACTCTTTGCGACCCCATGGACTATTGCCCACACAGGCTCCTCTTCCATGGAATTCTCTAGGTAAGAATACTGGAGAGGGTTGCCAATTCCTTTTCCAGGGGATCTTCCCAACCCAGGGATTGAACCCACATCTCCTGCATCTCCTCCACTGCAGACAGATTCTTTACCACTGAGCCACCAGTGAAGCCCCAGGAGGTAGTAAGATGACTTTTACATCCAGTTTCACTCCCCGACTCCTCAGGACTCACATCTAATACTGTATATTGAAACCAAACAGAAACATTTTTAAACTGAGCTGAAGTTCCAGAGAGGGAGAGAAAAATATTTTAAGTCAGGTCAAATATTGAACAAAATTTTATAATAAAGCATAAACTCCCTGAGGTACAATAATTGAAAATATTTTCCTGGAACACCAAGGCCCGCGTTGGAAGCCCTTGTCCTGCCTCTCTGCGGTCACTGTCCTAGGGCTCATGTGGAAGTCCCATGTGTGATTCTGGCTCACACATGTCCATCTCCAGTCCATCGCCTCCCCTGATCTCAGGATTGCCAAACCATACAGCACCTCAAGGTCTCCATGTATCTCTCCCCTCCTGGCGAGGCCCTCCCTGGTCCCCGTCTGCATCAGTTTCTGTTGCTGTGTAACAAGCATCCCACCCACTTACTATTGCACAGTCTCTATCGAGATGTGGCTTTGCTGGGTCTCCCAAGGCTGCCCTCAAAGTGTGGTCTGGACAGCCTTCCTCTGCAGAGCCCAGGGGCCTCCTTCAGGGTCCCGTGGTTGTTGGCAGAATTCAGTCCCTGCAGGCTGGAGCACTGAGGCCCCAGCTTTCCTGCCGGCTGGTAGGGCCATCCTTTTCTCCAAGACGCAGCTCACAGCTCCCTTCTCCAAGGCCAAGGGGAGAATCTCTACTGCCAAGACGGAGTCTTACACGAGATAACCTAGTAGTCACAGCTGTGTTATTCACCCCTCTCACTGCATGCCATTAGCCCCACCCACTCAACACAGGGGTCGTCTCAGAACTCTGCCAACCATGCCCTCTAAAATGCTAGCGCCCACTCCCAAAACACACACATCTACTCACCTCCCTACTTTATTTCCCTCTGTAGTACTTTTTACCAGTTGAAATAACAAATATTTGATATATTTATATTCTGTATTTCAGCTTCATCTCGCTGAAACGTAAGCCTCACTAGGGCAGAACGTTTGGTCTCTTTTTCTTTACTACTATATCCCCAGCCTGCAGAAGATTACCACCTGGCTCAGAGCAGCTTATCAACAAATATTTACTGAATGAATAAATGATTTACTACCTAGAACTGCCTGAGAAACATCCGCACCTCAACATCTCCAATTTTACTCCTACACACAGATTTCTGCGACCTTTTTCCTTAGTTAGTTGCCTTACATCAGAACTTTTAGTCACAAAAGATCAAGCTAAACGTCATCTTTTCCACAGTTGCAAAGCTATATAGTTGTATTTTATTTATAGTTTTATCAGCCAACTATGTGGTGAGAATGCCACACTAAATATATGCAAAACCCACCGTTTTTAAGCTTGTGTGAAAACAGATATGTTTCATGTCCGGTTCCCAGGCTCAGAGATGACTTCTGTTTGTTTGCTTTTTAATCTTAAAAATAATCTTTGGTCAAACAGTGGAGAAACTAGGAAGTAAAAACCAAGGTCCTTTGAACACTGACTCCAAGAAAACCACAAGTATGTGACTAAGTCAGTGACCGAAACAAGAGAGAAGTATGGTGTTTGGAGGCAGTGAACATAACTGTGAAATCTGTATCTGACTGAAGACCTTTCCTGATGTCCAGACTAAAAATCTTTTACATACGGATGTGTGTGCTAAGTCACTTCAGTCATGTCCAACTTTGGGACCCCATGGACTCTAGCCTGCCAGGCTCCTCTGTCCATGGGATTCTCCAGGCAAGAGTACTGGAGTAGGTTGTCATTTCACACTCCAAGGGATCTTCCCAACCCAGGGATTGAACCTGCATCTCTTATGTCTCCTGCACTGGCAGGCGGGTTCTTTACCACTAGCACCACTGAGAAGCTCTTACATAACTACAGCCTCCACTAAAAGTAACCGAATAGCACTCAGCTGATCACAGGTCGGGCAGGTAGATTGTCTCTTTCATCTTGTTTAACTGTCCCTACTCTTGTTTACTTTACTAGCGCTACTACTACTAATGCAATTCAAGGAATACAATAAATTTTTAAATCTCCCTTGCCAGTGATAAATGAGCATTCACTCCTGCTTCCCTGGCTGGTTTCTCTTCTGCCTTCTCTCCTTTAACCATATATATGGTTTCCAAGTAAATCTGCCCAAAATCATGATTCTGGCAAGCCTCTCCTCTGGTTATGAACACAGGGTGGCTCCCTATAACCTCGATCCTCACGTTCATGGTCCTCCCTGGGGCCTCACTTGTCAAGTTCCTCACCTAGGTTAGGATGTAGCCTGGATCAATCCGGTTTCTATGTTAACTGCAAGATTCTGACCACTTGACTCCATCTTCATCTGGCCACCACTGGCCTCAGGATGACTGGCTAAAAGAATGAAGATCAAATGAATGAAAATCACAAATATAAAACCCTAAGTGCTACTGACTGTAGAAACGTATCTTTACATGAACAGACTGCTTCTCTGACTCTTAGAAACACAGTAAGGTTAAGAAAGAAGAAAGTCCATGAAACACAGTCTCCAGTGTCTCAAAGTGAAAGCATGATAAAGGCAAAGAAAGTATTACGGGGACTTCGGTCCAGTGGTTAAGACTCCACACTCCCAAAGCAGGGAGTTGAATCCTTGATCAGGGAATTAGATCCCACATGATGCAACTAAAGATTCTGCATGCTAGAACTAAGACCCCGTGAAGCCAAATAAATAAATATTTTTTAAAAAGGAAAGTATTATGGAGGTAAATTTGGCATTTCCCAAGCATCTTAACTGAGCTTTCTGTGGCCCCAGAATTCCCGGCACCGTGGGGCACAACTCTGCCCAGTCATAGGATAGTAAACACAATGGATTTTACTCCTGGGATAAGCAATGTTATAAGGCACATTAACCTAAGCAACGACTTCCCAGGTTGCTCTGTGGGTAAAGAACCCACCTGCTAATGTAGCTGATGCAGGAGACTTGGGTTCAATCTCTGGTTCAGGAAGATCCCCTGGAGAAGGGCATGGCAATCCACTCCAGTATTCTTGCCTGGAGAATCCCAAGGACAGAAGTGAGCTACAGTCCAAGGGATCACAAAGAGTCAGACATGACTGAAGTGACTGAGCAGGCATGCACACACAACCTCGGCAAGGGGGACTGACTGAGTAGATTCTTTACTTTCTGCACCCTTTAAAAGCAGAGAGCTTTCTTTTTTTTTTTTTTAGCAGAGAGCTTTCTATGGCTGGTCATAGGGGAGAAAATTAAGAGACTGTAGAGACTGTAAACTGAGGGTGCTCTGACATGGATGCTTCTCTGATGCTGTGAGAGGGCCCAGGATGAGGAACTATGAGTGGTTTCTAGGAACTTTCAGGAACAAATGGCAGCCTTCAGCCTGTCTTGCCTACAACCTGAATGAGCTTAGAAACTGAGTCCTCCCCAGAGCCTTGATCTAGAACACAGTTGGCCAACACCTTGAGTGTGAGACCCTGAGCAGATTCAGTCCAGCCACGAAGGACTTGTGATCACTGGACCCTAAGCTGAGAAACAACTGTGGAAATGTCCTGCAGCAAAAGAAAACCAATGCTCTTTCTTCTAAGCCCAGCTTCTATTTGTTCATAGAAAATAATATCGTGAAAGCACCTCCCAGTGCTGAAAACTGTCCTCATGGGCAGAAATGTATAGCCAACAAGTGAAAGAGGAAGAAAAGCATAAGAGCTCTTCCAGGAAATCACTTATCTTTCCTACAAAACCAAGACATTTGGGACCAAGCAGAATATACAAATCTTTAATGATCATGCCTACTCTGGGCGCTTCCCCGGTAGCTCAGATGGTAAAGAATCTGCCTGCAATGCAGGAGACCCAGGTTTAAACCCTGGGTGGGGAAGATCCCCTAGAGAAGGAAATGGCAACCTATTCCAATACTCTTCCCTGGAGAATCCCATGGACAGAGGAGCCTGGCAGGCTCCAGTCCTTGGGGTCGCAAAGAGTGGGACACGACGGAGTGACTAACACACACACACACACACACACACACACACACACACACACACACGGCTACTCTAAAGATCATCATGTATGAGTAGGACTTCTCAGAAATGTCAGAAGAGGAACCAGCCCTTCCATGATATTTTACAAACATGAACATCACCAATGGCATAATGAACATTATAATTTATTCAGGTTTCCATGATATATAGGAAAGGTGTTCATCTTTTATTCATCAAAAGAATAACTGATTATCTACTTTACACAGTATCCTTTGTAAGTGCTTATTGACTAGTTCCAAGAAAGGCTAAGAAATATATGCCATCTACATATTATACAAGAAAAAGTAAGTATTAGAGGATGTTTGCCCACTGCTTTGGTTCTTAACAGTAACCATTAGTCACTAAAATACAAATATTCTGCATTTAATTTTGCTTCTATAAGCAATCCTAATTAATTTATAGATATTTGTATCATTTCTACCCCATGCCAGGCTCCCTGCTGCTGCTGTTGCTGCTAAGTCACTTCAGTCGTGTCCGACTCTGTATGATCCCATAGACAGCAGCCCACCAGGCTCCCCCATCCCTGGGATTCTTCAGGCAAGAACACTGGAGTGGGTTGCCATTTCCTCCTCCAATGTGTGAAAGCAAAAAGTGAAAGCGAAGTCTCTCAGTCGTGTCCGACTCTTAGTAACCCCATGGACCGCAGCCTACCAGGCTCCTCCATCGATGGGATTTTCCAGGCAAGAGTACTGGAGTGGGGTGCCATTGCCTTCTCCCAGGCTCCTGCTAGGCACCACAAAAAAAAAAAAAAAAAAAATAAGATAGTAAGTCAGTCCCTGATTTCTAGTTATCCAGAGTCTGTTAAGAGAAACATGTCTATAAAGAATTGAAACAAGCAATTTCAATCAGTAGGATATTAGTAGTATGGGGACTGCTTAAGATGCAGTGTTACCTATGAATTATGTAATCTTGGTGCAACGGTGCTGTGCAAGCATGCTTGCTCAGTCAAGTCTGACTCTTTGTGATCCCATGGACTGCAGCCCACCAGGCTCCTCTGTCCATGAGATTTCTCAGGCAAGAATACTGGATCGAGTTGCCATTTCCTCCTCCAGGATATCCTCCCTGACTCAGGGATTTAAGCTGTACCTCTTGCATCTCCTGTATTGGCAGGTGAATTCTTTACCACTGAGCCTTCAGGAAAGCCCACAATGATGCTGAGCTGTCAATTAAGACAGTGTATATTTCCATCTGTCCATCCATCCAAGACGCTCATGAGTTAAACAGAAACAACTGACTGAATTAAGGGCTGTTCCGACATTTGTTGTGTGCCTAAGGACTGTGATCAACTACATATTTTTAATGAAGGAAAACTAGCTTTTCATAATAGACATCTGTTGTTATTGTTCAGTCGTTAAGTCGTGTCCGACTCTTTGAGACCCCATGGACTGCAGCACGCCAGGCTCCTTGTCCTTCACTATCTCCTGGAATTTGCTCAGATTCATGTCCATTGAGCCCGTGATGCCATCCAACCATCTCATCCTCTGTTGTCCCCTTCTCCCCCTACCTTCAATCTTTCCCAGCATCAGGGTCTTTTCCAATGAGTCAGCTCTTTGCATCAGATGGCCAAAGAATTGGAGCTTCAGCTTCAGCATCAGTCCTTCTAATGAATATTCAGGGTTGATTTCCTTTAGGATTGACTGATTTGATCACCTTGTAGTCCAAGTGACTCTCAAGAGTCTTCTCCAGCACCACAATTTGAAAACACCGATTCTTCAGCGCTCAGCCTTCTTTATGGTCCAGCTCTCACATCCATACATGACTACTGGAAAAACCATAGCTTTGACTACATGGAACTTTGTCAGCAGAGAGATGTCTCTGCTCTTTAATACGCTGTCTAGGTTTGTCAAAGCTTTCCTTCCAAGGAGCAAGTGTCTTTTAATTTCATGGCTGCATCTATCCATTGTTTAATATGAAAGGTGGCTTATAGTTCTTAATCTGTCACAATATCTCTAATATGATAGTCTGAGTACAATAAACTTTACCTGCATGGAAAGGGAACATTATTTTGTTCACTAACCTCTAAAATTCCCCAAATAGAAAGTTACATTAAAACCATGAAGACTCCCCAGAAACAGAGCATATGAGAGTTTGGGACCTAAATCAAACCAGACATTTCACCCCTGACCCAGCAATGTAAAATGACGATAACTGTATTCTGGGAGGGATAGAGTGATTACAGTAGAAAATACTGAACATTACAGTTTATGAACACACACACACAGTATCTATTCTACCAGTCCTGCTGGGAGGAAATGAAAATCTTAATCCCCATCATTCTACCATGGTTTTTCTTAAGTGAGAAATTTCCCTGCGATAATGCTTGTCTTATTTAGCGTTTATTTTTAAAAGGATGAGCTGTGACTTTTCGCACAAGCTGTTTTCAAATTCCACCACTTAAAATTATTCCTGAAAGAACTTTCTTAGGCTCAGCCGTCAGATGTTTAACATCTGCTGTGCATTAGACAAAGTCAAGGATGCAAAACACGGTACTTAGAAATCATAGGCACATAAATAATGCAGGGGTGGGATGCAGCGAAACTGACAAATCGTGACCCCAGCCATTGACACATTTATACATTGGTTGTGGAGAGCTGGTTAATAAATGTGCAAGACTTTAAAAAGCAATGATACATGAAGACAAGAGGACCAGGAGGGGAATACCTGGAACAGAGGATTTCTGCTGATGGGCTCCATCCCAAAAGGCAATCGGCCCACCCACCACATGGTCCCCCAGAACTCTGCTGCATAAAGTTGTACTGGGGGTGGGACACGGCCTCTTGGATTATGAATATTGAATTTTGGCTTCTTCAACTCAGTGGCTAATGAGCTAGTTTCTCCAGTAGCCATGGATGGATGTGAGAGCTGGACCATAAAGAAGGCTGAGCGCCAACGAATTGATGCTTTCCAACTGTGGTGCTAGAGAAGATTCTTGAGAGTCCCTTGGACAACAAGAAGGTCAAACCGGTCAATCCTAAAGGAAATCAACTCTGAATATTCACTGGAAGGACTGATGCTAAAGCTGAAGCTCCAATACTTTGGCCACCTGATGCAAAGAGCTGACTCATCAGAAAAGGCCCTGATTCAGGAGAAGAAGGGGGCAGCAGAAGATGAGATGGTTGGATAACATCAGTGACTCAATGGACACAAGTCTGTGCAAACTCCAGGAGATGGTGAAGGACAGAGAAGTCTGGCGTGCTGCAGTCCATGGGGTCGCAAAGAATTGGACATGCCTTAGCAACTGAACAAACAAATTTATTCTTGAGTAAAAACAAAAGCCTAAAGGCGAGCAGCCAGTGCTGGTGAGATCTATTGAAGGAGCTCAGAGCCAGGCTTGGCACAGCTTTGGGGAACCTGCAGGCTTGGTCACACAGACCCACAGCCTCGCCATGGACATCGAATCTCGGTATCCCATCTGCTGAGGGGGCCAATGAAATGGACAGTGATAGCTTGTATGAAGGGCACCTCAGCCCCAGCACTGCACTAAGCGCTCCTCAGGAAGATCTCATATAATTCTTATCAGAATCTTTTGAAGCAGGAGCCAGGAGAACAATCTAGAAAGAATAACAGAATGGGGCCAACATGATAGGGTGGTTGTGAGGATTACGTGAAGACGGTGGGCTGTGATGATCAGCATTTTACAAGGCACATAGTGCTTAATAGATGGCACGTATCATCATTCCTTGGCTGAGTGAGGAAAGGGGGCAGGGGATTTCAAGCAAAGGAAAAGAGCAGGGTTTGCAAAAAGCCTCCAGGTCACAAGTAGACCAGTACAGCTGGGAGGGGTTCCAGGGAGGACAGCAGGAATGGCTGGGATGTAAATCTGAACTCAATGTGGCAGCAGCTGAGTGGCCAGCCTCCTGCATCCATAACTTTTACCCCCCACGGTCCAGGGGAGTTAGGACAAGGCTTTCAAGAATGAAGGTGAGAAGAGATACTAATTTCACTGGGATCCACCCACAGGCAACACTCAAGGAAGACTGAAAAGGGAGCAGATAGGCAGCAGAGAGACTGGTCAGAGGAGGCTTCAGCAATATCTGTTATCTTGCAACAGGTAGTACCCGGGGCATGGCTCAGATGGTAAAGAACCCGCCTGCAATGAGAGACCTGGGTTTGATCCCTGCATCAGGAAGACCCCTGGAGAAGGGCATGGCTGCTCACTCCAGTATTCTTGCCTGGAGAATCCCACAGACAGAGGAGCCTGGTGGGCTACAGACTCTTTGGGTCACAGAGAGTGGGACACAACTGAGCGACTAACGCTGGAACAGGTAACACAGAAAGAACAAAATTACTTAATGAGAGGATACTCTGAGGTTCTCCAAAGATGCTTCCTTGGTAATGGAGGCTCAGTTGTACTAGAACAGTCAGAAGAGGATGCTGGCTTAACAGGAAGATCGGGAGCCATTCATGACATCGTGAACTTGAGCCTGGAGTGGAATGTTGATGATATGGGTCTAGCAAGTGGTGTAAAGGTTGAGATCATCAATGGGGAAGCACAAGTGTGGGTGTGATGTTCTGGGTGCAGGTGACCCAGTGACCGAGCCTGAACTGTGGGGGAGGGCACACTTAGGTCACAGGACGTGGATGGACAGAGGGGGCAGGGAGAAGATGAGAGACCGACCTGGGAGGACCGAAAAGTGGTCACGAGGTCCTGAGGGCAGGGGAGAAGGAATGAACCAAGCATGTCCCTGATTTATATATCAAATCAAGAGCAGAGACAGAGAAGACAAACCGAAGCAGAGCTGGGGAAGCAGGAAGGGGAGGAAGGAGGAGGATGACCACAGACAGGATGGGTCCTAAAGGGGAAACTGTCATGAGAGTCAGGGCATCAGGACTCAGAAGGCGAGAAGAGTGAAATTAATACTGAATCTCATGTCAATCAATGTCAACATCCCCTTTAAAATAAAAAATATATATATATTCAGCACCACCAAAGTCTTCCCCACCAAACCTGCACTAAAGGAACGCTCAAGGCTTCTATTTTTATCCTCAAACTGTGAACAGAAAATTTTCCTGAAAAGAACTTGCAGGTGCTTCTGAAGGAGACTAAGTTAGAGAAAAACTACTGCAAAATATTGTTTATTAAACAATTCACTGCTGATTGACTCTGTGATAATGAACTAGGTTCAAGCACTGGAGAGCCTCAGGCTGGCTTGAATGATTATTAGGCAAGTGTTTAGAATCAACACTGAATTTCAACAGTGCAGATGTAATCCAAGGAATGTGAATCCATTAAGCTTTTATGCTAATAACTGTTCAGGAGAAGTTGAAAGAGAGGTTAAAGAAAGAAACTGAAGTTTAAGTCTTCCTTTGACATTAAAACGATTTTTGTTCAAAATTCTCAAATCAGTTGCCTAGCACATTAACCTCCTACGTGAAGAACCTATTTTTAAAGAAACTAAAATCTCAATATTCATTACACACATTAATAGTCTCTCAAGTTTTACAAGAGAGCAGTCATTCAGCAAAACAAGTATAAACCTTACAGAGACAGACTTCCTCCATTACTGTTTGATTGGAAACAACCTCTTCAAATCCTTACTAAGCATCTTGCTTGATTAATGTTAGTTTTGAAAGAAGAGAGAGAAAGCGAAAGAGGATAACAACTACAATCCCATGAGGTCTCTCTCTGGTTAACCACATCCCAGGTTCTGCAGCCTCCAGGCGCAAGGCTAGGTGATGGGGAGAGGGGAAAACAGCAGCCTCCAGATCCAGCCACATAGGGTTATAGCCTATGAATACACTCCCTGGTTCTCACACCTCACTATAAGCAACCTACCCAAACACAGAATACAGAAACCATGATGCCAGCACTCAGGTCATCAACACTGACCTCTTCTCTACAGAGTGACATAAGAGCGATGTTACCACTTGGAATTCTACAGAATGTTTATGTATCTGCTCTCCCAAATGTAAAGCAGCTCACTCTTCTTGCACAGTTTCATAGGAGGGGACATCTACCGAGTCTCCATTTGCCACCTAATCAAGTTCATGCATGAAACACTATTTCAGGATTGTCTGAAACTGCTCCCTGCATCACCAGTATTTTCTCTTCGTAATTTCCAACTTTCTTTTGCTTTGAAAATATGTTGATATGATGCTGTCGTCAATAGCTCTAGAAATCTGAATAGGCTCCTTGGTTCAAGCTGTGAGACCTAAGACCCAACATATGATTCTCCCTGTCACATATAAAGTCACCTGGCAACATGTGTTCAACTGAACCATGATCAACCCAGGAAACAGTGACCCACAGCCATCCTCAGGTAGAATGGCACAGCTGAGCATAGGCATGGGGACTGAGAGTTTAAAACTCACAACTAATGCCTGTGACTTGGCATCAATCACTCTTCTACAAAAGTGAATGTGGGGACTTCCCTGGTGGTCCAGTGGTTAAGAATCCATCTTCCAAAGCAGGGAACATGAGTTCAATCCCTGGTTTCTAAGATCCCACAAGCCATGGGGCAACTAAGACCCAATGCAATCAAATAAATAAAGAAATTAGCTTTTTTTTTTTTTTTAAGTGAAAGTGAGCAGGTAATACAGGCTGAAGACTAAGAAATGGCAAAATGTACACAAAGATTTCCTTCTTCAAATCCTTAATCTATGCGGTTCCTAAAGATGAAGCAAAAGGGAAGAAATTATATATGTAGAAGTGGTACTAAGACATTCTGGTTTTCTGATTTCTTAAAGGGTAGCTTGCATTTAGTGAGAGTTTTCTGATATATACAGTATAACAGGAAGAACACAATACATGGGATGATGAGGCTGTAGGTTATATCTGACAGTTAATGCCTGGCCTCCTACAAACTGCTTCAGTTTTCTCATCTATGAAGTGGGCACTCCAGAACTGCCACAGAAGAGCAAATCACTTCTGAGAATCCAGAAGATTGAATTACTAATATTTTAAAGTCTGCGAAGTGAAGTGAAAAGTCGCTCAGTCATGTCCGATTCTTTGTGACCCCATGAACTGTAGCCTGCCAGGCTCTTCTGTCCATGGAATTCTCCAGGCCAGCATACTGGAGTGGGTAGCCCTTCCCTTCTCTAGGGTATCTTCCCAACCCAGGGATCGAACCCAGGTCTCAGGCATTACAAGTGGATGCTTTACCAGCTGTTGTGTATTTATATACAGTAGGGACTGGTTCTGACAATTTCATTGCAGAAAATATGAAAATCCAGCTATAGTTCATCTGATAATGCTAAATTTGGTCATCATGCCTAGTGAAGGACAGAATTCATGCCCCCTGCATTGGAAGCACAGAGTCTGTTTTTTTTTTTTTTTTATTGGAGTATAATTGCTTTATAATGTTATGCTAGTTTCTGCTATACAAATATGTGAATCATCTATATGTACACATATGTCCCCTCCCTTTTGAGCCTTCCTCCCACCCCCCATCTCATCCCTTTAGGTCATCACAGAGCACCAGGCTGAACTCCTGTGCTATAGAGCAGCTTTCCACTAGCTAGCTATTTCACACATGCTAGTGTACATGTCAATGTGGGAGCATGGAGTCTTGACTGCTAGACCACCAGGGAAGTCCCTGGTATGACAATCTTAATATAATTCCTTTTAAATAAGATGAAAAGAACCCTTGGTTTGTGTGTTCCACTACTGCAATAGTTTGCACAGGTTGCCAGTGAACTGTAATCAATAGATGCAGCTGGAATTGCATGACAAGACCTCACATGAAATACAGCCCATCATGGAAACATGAGAGACCCAGGTCTTCTGAGCATAGAGGGCACCCGGGCAGGGGAGCAAGCAGGTCAGTCCATTCACTGGAACACCCACTGGGGGTCGGGCACTACTCCAAACCCTGGGCACAGAGCTATCACAAACACACAGAACTCCCCGCCCGCCTGGAACTTACTACCTCCCAGCTCTACCTGTCAACTTTCTAAATGAAGAGCGATGCAACAGCCAGGGAGAGTATGATCACGTCGTCAGCGATGGGGACACACTGCAGCCAAGAGGATGTGAGACACCCAGGGTCGCTCAGAGTGGCAGAGAGAACACAATTCCATGGACAAACAACAAGGTCCTCCTGTGGAGCACAGGGAACTCGGTTCAACACCCTGTGATAAACCACAGTGGAAAGAACATGAACAGGAGTGTACACATACGTATAACTGAATCACTGTACATAGCAGAAACTGACACAACATCTAAATCAACTATATGTGTGCGTGTGCTAAGTCACCTCGGTCGTGTCTGACTCTTTGCAACCCCATGGACTGTGGCCCACCAGGCTCCTCTGTCCATGGAATTCTCCAGGCAAGAGTACTGGAGTGGGTTTCCGTGCCCTCCTCCAGGGGATCTTCCTGACCCAGGGATGGAACCAGAGTCTCTGACGTCTCTTGCATTGGCAAGTGGGTTCTTTACTCCTAGCGCTATCTGGGAAGCCCCAAATCAACTAACTGTCAATAAAAAAAATTACCACCAACATATGGGAAAAGAACACATGTTTTTAATGTGAGAGAGAATGCAGTTCTAGTGCCCTGAACCACACATGTGGTAGACGCAGTGACAGGCTTCCTCCTGGAATAAACATGGCAACAGCCAGCCCACTGCACACAGACCTGTACTCACTGACTTACTGTCAGATGGCGATTAATGCCACTTCACTAATTTTTAAAGCAACTCTTCAACAGACTATTAAACTCAGACTTTCAATGAATTAAAGCTGCCTTAAAAAAAAAAAGCTTTTTATTTTAGCCGTTAACTCATTATTTCCTAAAACTAAATCACATACAAACTTGTTGATCAGTAAATTGCTAAGTCATGTCTGATTCTTTGTGACCCTGTGGATTGCAGCACGCCAGGCTTCCCTGTCCTTCACTATCTCCCAGACTCTGCTCAAACTCATGTCCACTGAGTCGGTGAAGCCATCCAATAATTTCATCTTCTGTCACCCCCTTCTCCTCCTGCCTTTTGTCTTTCCCAGCATCAGGGTCTTTTCTAAAGAGTAGGCTCTTCTCATCAGGTGGCCAAAGTTCTGGAGCTTCAGCTTGAGTATCAGTCCTTCCAATGAATATTCAGGGTTGATTTCCTTTAGGATTGACTGGTTTGATCTCCTTGCAGTCCAAATGTACACGCTATCCATTCTATTTAATGCTGAACATATTTAATTGATAAAGCAGTTTGCAGGCTTTGTTTCAATTCATCCACACGGTCTTTTGTCCCTATTTTATGAGAATTTCCAAGTGCTGCCAGATTTTAACCAGAACCAGCACTTTCCTAAAGAGTATCCATGAATCCCCAATTCCAAAGCGTGAGTGAGTTTTGTTGGCCTGCAGCTACCCAACGGCCAAAATATTTTAAACTGGCTTTTATTTTGTGACTCTACTGCGTGAGGTCTATAATTTCCAAAATTACTAAGCCGATTATTTTGTAAGTATAATATCCACAGCCTGGCCAACTCCATCTACTTTAGAAATGAGCACAGGGACCCACTTTGATCCTTCTGGTGCAGTTCTGGCAGTTTTATTCTCCTAGTAGCTGTTGCTTTCATATAGGAGTTTTAGCATGTGGAAGTGGGCTACATAAAATATTGATTTTTTCGTTCATACATTTTTAACTGAAAGGGAGATTTGATGTACTCAGGTGAGCTTATAAAGCATGAACTCTTATCATAGGTACAGTATATTCATTCACTGCATGGTCATGAAAGATTTTTTTTTAGAGTATAATTGCATGACAATGTTATGTTAGTCTCTGCTGTATAAGAGTGTGAATCATCCATAGGTATACACATATCTGCTCACTCTGGAGTCTCTCTCCCACCGCCCTCCCATCCCATCCATCTACATCACTACAGAGCACCGAGCTGCTATTCAGCAGCTTCCTACTAGCTATCCATTTTATACATGGTAGTATACATATATCAGTGCTACTGTCTCAATTCATTCTACCCTCTCTTTCCCCTCCTGTATCCACAAGTCTGTTGTCTATGTCTGCGTCTCTATAAGCAAGGCTATCAGTCAGTTTACAAAGGACTAGGTAGCCAGTGGGACAGGCTGCGATGTACTGTACACCCTGGGAGATGTCATGACCATGGCAGTCCATGTGAGTGGTACCCAGGACCACATGCCATTCACTCTGGTAAGCGCACATGGTGTCTCTGAGCGCATCAAAGTCTCCGTGTGCGCCCACGCTGCTGCAGGAAGTAACCCCCAAGTATCACAGACAAGACTTCAAGCAGGCCCCCCAAACCTTTGTCAGTACCAGACCAAGGGTCGTCATATTCATTGGTCCACACGCCTCCCAGGAAAGGGCACATGTATGTTCACATAATCAAACCAAAATACAAAGGAATCAGGCAGTATGTTACTTTTTGGATAGACAGTGCCACATGTCTTTGAGAATGAAATTCTAGAGCCAGTCTGAATGGGTTCAAATCCTATTTCACTACTTCCTAGCTGCGTTAACCATGGACAAGCTATTTCACCTCTTTATGCCTCAGTTTCTTCATCTGTAAAACGGAGATAACTCAGCCCAGAGATGTGATGAAGATTACATGAGGTGATACATATAAAATATCTAGAACAGAGCCTGACAATGTAACCACTATTCAACCATTCAGATGTGCAATATTGTATCATATTATTGTTTTGGTAAGAAAATCAAAGCTGAAAGAGACTGAATAGCTTGCCATTGGTTTTAGAATTTGTCAGTGGTTTATTCTAGAATGAAAATGAAATGTATAAGAGCTCCCCTGAGACCAACTTTCTGAAAAGGTAAAGCCCACAACGTGAAGTCACATGTGGGTCTGAAAAGCAAATTCCTGTGCATGTCAGGGCTCTGATGATGACATGGGGCATCCCTCACCAGGCCACCTGAGCTAACGTTGACTAGTCACCTCTCCTCATGGGGAGGGGAACACCCAGTGGACAAACAAGCCCAGTGTACACAATCAGCCATCGACAAGACTTCAAATCTTAGAAGAGAATCAGTGTCAAAAAGCCCTGGCATCTCGCCCGGGTGAGGGGCCGCCTGCTTTCATTCATGTTCTTTAAATATCAACCAATCCCCACTGTGTTCCGCTCCCACCTTGGAAAATCATCTCACTCATTTCAGTGCAAACAGTGTCCCTGCCCAGTGCCCCGAGGGAGCCAGGCTATTTCCACAATGTGAAGTGGGACAGCTAGAAATCAGAAAAGAGCCAGGCGTGTTAACAAGCAGGTGCTTTTTATCTACTTCAAATTCCCAACAAGGGTCCAGGGAGAGTTGAGAACTGATTTGGATGCAGATTACAGCTCTGAGATAATGGAAAACAACATCCACAGGAAAGCAGATCTTCCCCAGCACCTCCATCTAATGCAGGAGAAAGGTGTGGTCCTGCCTAGAGAACTGCACACAGGCCTTGCGCACAAAGTCCAGCTGTTCCAAACTTGTCCAGAGCACCCACATCTTAGACTGCTCTCCAGGGTCTGTGTGAACATCACTGAACTAGCCCCGCTCTCTTAAGAAGTTATATGGGGAGAGCTTCTCTGATGGTCCAGTGCTTAAGAATCTGCCTGCCAGTGCAGGGGACACAGGTTCGATCCCTGGTCCGGGAAGATACCACATGATGCTGGGCAACTAAGCCCATGCACCACAACTGCTGAGCCTGTGCTCTAGAGCCCGGGAGCTGCAGCTACGGAAGCCCTCACACCCTGGAGCCTGTGCTCTGCAACAAGAAAAACCAGCTCAGTGAGAAGCACACACACCACAACAAAGAGAAATCCTGGCTCGTTGCAAACAGAGAAAGCCTGTGCATAGCAGTGGAGACCCAGCACAGCCAAAAATAAACAAATAAATTAAAACATGAAATGATACAGGGAGATTACACTGGGCAAAACCTAAGTCTGTATATAAAAAGTCCAGGTAAACCAAAGTCTGAAGAAGCCAGGAGCGAACAGGTATGCTGTATAAGACAATCTGTGTAAAAGGCAGCCAAACCCCAAAGAGGGTCACACGGCATCATCTCTGAGTGACATCAACATCTCACCCACAATTCCCATCACTGTTGCATTGAGCTAGAAAAGCAGGGGAAAGCACCCAAACCCTGTTTTTTCAACAGCTTAATAAAAATGCAGATGTTCTATTTTAAAATCAACGAACATCTATGATTCTCAAATGTCTTCATCATAAACGGAATTAGTGTAATATCCTGGATCAAGCAAAGAGTACAGTACCTGAAAAGTAGGAATAACATTATTTTCAGTCTAATAGCATTACCTGTTCTTACTCACTGCCTGATTGTGAGTCCAATCAGAAATGATGTCTTTATAGCCGATTCGCTTTGCCATACAGCAGAAATGGATACAACCCTGAAAAGCAGTTACACTCCAACAAAAATTAACTTAGGAATGAGCTGTATTTACATGAAGCTATTTCTTACACATTTGTAATAAACTTTCAATATTTATCTAAAACTAAAAAAAACACGATGTCTTATGGAAACAGAGAAATCGGAAGCAATCTCTCTTCAAGACAAATGTGAGGGAAAAAAGGCTTGGAGACTTTACACAGATTATCTGAGGCCAAATCCTGCCAAAGACTCAAGCCGACCTCTGCTTATTCCACACGAGACAGACCCAGGTACCAGGAAATAAGTTTAATCTTTAGTGCTGGTCCCTGACTTCCTGCAGAAGCTAGCTGTCCACCATGTGGTCAAGTCACAAAAGGACTGTGGAGTCCTGCAACTGAAACTGAGGTTGGGGGGGGTGTGAGGGGGTGGTGTATACACTGGTTGAGGAATGTCCTCATATACCAGATGGGTCATACCAGCCAGTGTTGTCCTTTCTCCGCGAAAACCCTGACGCCACATGTTTGTGACAGCCGGTGACCACCATGATGAGTGAATTTCACCCCCAGGGTACTGCCCTCAGCTCCCCTTCCTGGCGCTCACGGCACACCTGCTGGGACTTCCTTGGACCATGCCCCGCCCAGACCCCAAACAGGCAGAAGCAAAAGAACAATGACAAGTCACTATGGGGAAGGAGGAGGCACTGTATCCTGAAAGAACACTTGCAAACATGTGGCTGAAATGTCACCATCAATGAAGTGAGAGGGAACACCGAAATCCTTAATCATGACAGGACGTTCTGAGTATGGGGGAAAGGACAAAAAAGGAGAAGAGTGGGAAACAGTGCCACATTTCAGATTAAAAGGGTAGTCCTGTTTTTTTTTTACTAAAATGACCATTTTCACTTAGCATTTTTTTCATGTGGTTACATTATTACGCTGTGCCCTAGAAAAAGATTTCCCTATTTCTAAACCCTTCTTTAAAAGCAAAACAAAACAAAACAAAAGCATGTGCATTTGTCACTAAAGGGTTTCCCTGGTGGCTTAGCTGGCAAAGGATCTACCTGCAATGCAGGAGACCCGGGTTCAATCTCTGGATTGGGAAGATCCCCTGGAGAAGGGAACAGCTTCCTACTCCAGTACTCTGGCCTCCATGGATTGTATAGTTCATGGGTTCTCAAAGAGTCAGACACAACTGAGCGACTTTCACTTTTTTGTCACTAAAATTTATTTTACTAATAAACCCTATGCCAACAAAGTTGCTGAAACAAGGATGATGGAGAAAGGAAAAGCTGTAAGTGGACATTTATAGCCTCATTAAAACTGAGCTTACCAAATGCTGGTCTTGATCTGGCAGAGACCCTCGAGGACCCACAGCCCAGGAACACCTGGTCTGGTCTGTTAAGTGTGTGCACATGAGTCACTCTTTAAGAGTGTTATTTTGGATACTGGTAAAATGAAATGCTCAGGGGAAAACAAACTGCTTTTGCGAGACAGTCAATAAATTGCCACAGAACACAGATGAATTTGCTTTGGGGACAGTAATATGTGCACGTCTCAAGAGCAGGGGGCCTGCCTTCCCACATGGTACCACGGATGCCAGGACATATGTGTTAAGTGAAAAGCAACCACGTGGCCACTTAGGACACTCCTGGGTACCAGTTCTGCTCCCAGAGCCCCAGGTGAAGCACAGCTGTCCTTCACTGGGGAGTGTACCAAAGTCTGATCATGTTCAATATGATTTTTTTTAGGCCTTTATTGAGTTTCTTACAATCCTGTTTCTATTTTATGTTTTGGTTTTTTGGCCACGCGGCATGTGGGATCTTAGCTTCCCTGATCAGGGATGGATCCTGCATCCCCTGCATTGGAAGGTGAAGTCTTAATTACTGAACCACTGGGGAAGTCTCTCAGTATGATTTAATACACTAATTATTAGTACTTTCTGTAAATGTTTTCATTACATGAAGAGTAGCTATATTCTCATAATAATAGAAAAAGGATATCTTTACCAAATTCTTATAAATGTATTAAATGAAAGTAACTGTTAAAAGGTCTTAATTTTCTCCTCTGTAAAATAAGGAATTAAACTTGCACTATCTCCATCTTAAACATTTCAGGATTTCATACGGAGAGTACAACACAGCTCCAAGACAAGAACACAGACGTCAATGATGTCCTAGGGTTGACGGGGAGTGATGGTGGCTCCTGATCCAGGGTGAGCAATACTGAGATTCATTGCAGCATTATTTACAATAGCCAGGACATGCAAGCAGCCTAGATGGCCATCGACAGATGAATGGATAAAGAACTGTGGTACATATACACAATAGAAAATTACTCAGCCATAAAAAAGAATGAAGTTGAGTCAGTTGAACTGAAGTGGATAAACCCAGAAGCCTGTTATACAAAATGAAGTCAGTCAGAGAAAGAAAAACAAATATCATATATTAAGGCATATATATGGTATCCGGAAAAATGGTACTGATGAACCTATTTGCAGGGCGGGTATAGACGCAGACACAGAGAATGGAATTGTGGACACAGCGGGGGAAGGAGAAGGTAGGATCAATTCAGAGAGTAGCACTTAAACATATATGTTATCATATGTAAAACAGACAGCTAGTGGGAAGTTGCTCTATAGCGCAGGGAGCTCAGCTCAAAGCTGAGATGACCTGGAGGAGCGGGAGTGGAGGGGTGGGAGGGAGGCCCCAGGGGGAGGGACATGCATAAACTTCAGGCTGATTCATGCTGCTCTACAGCAGAAACTAACAACATTGTGCCTCAATTATCCTCCAATTAAAAATAAATTTAAGAAAAAAAATTAAGTGAGAAAAGGCTAGGACACATTTACACGCCATCAGCAGTTACTCATGAGAGAAGAATGACACGCTTTTTCAATAGGTACAATTATCCTCCTACGAGGACCTTTTGATGACTAAGAGATACACACTGGGTGACTTACTAGGTCAGAACAATCTAGAATTCACTGGGTCCCCTACAGCCTGCATCACCGCTTGCGTCACGTTCTGGTGATGCCTATCTGCTCAGGCAGAGACCAAAGAAGGAAGAGGTTCTCTGAAATGACGTGCAAACTGCAGGGTGGACACAGGGAACAAAAACAAAGATAACAAGGCTTGGTGGCCCTGAACAACAGTGAGAAGGAGAAAAAAGAAACGTCTGCTTTCCAACTCCAATTAACTCAGAAAACAAGTCAGAAAACACAGCCCAGACAGTACTCACTGAAAAGAGATTCTAGGAAAAAAAATTTAGAAGACTATAAACAGCACTCCTCCTTAAAACGGAACTTCATCTTTATGACTGAAGTGTGCACCTTGAATTTGAAACATTTTCAGTCCATAAAAGACACAAATTTTCCTTTAGAGAAGGAAAGCCAAATTACACATTTGTGTACAAAAACCAGAAAAAGTGCTAAGTATTGTGTTTTTTTCTTTTTTTTTCACAAAGTAGCATATGTACCAATTAGAATCATTTACTGCAGATAACAGGCTTTGAAGAAGGTTAATCAGAGTCTAAGATTAGAGACCAAACCAGAAATATTTTTTAACATACTTATACCTTTATGCCATGAATACATAGGAGGTCTATCAACTAACTTAACAATCTCAAAAAATCCTCAAATCCCAAAAACCTACCATTGACTGTTTTTCTCCTTTAACTAAACAATAAAACAAGGTAAAAAAAAAAAGAAACAAGTAAGAGTGTGTGTTTAGTCTTGTCTGACTCTTTGCCACTCCACAGACTGTGGCCCTCCTCTGGCCATGGGGCTTCCCAGACAAGAATACTGGAGTGAGTGTTGTCATTTCCTTCTCTAGGAGATCTAGGGATCGAACCTGAGTCTCTTGCAGCTCCTGTATTGGCAGGCAGATTCTGTAACACTGCGCTACCTGGGAAACCCAAGGAAAAGTATGTTTGGGTATTAATCAGAGAAATCTAGTGAAATCTAGGAAAATCTAAGTGAATATTACAGAATCTTAAAGAGACAAGTCACTCAGTACAAATTCTTAGGCAGCAAAGGGTTTGAAGAACTGAGTATCATTAAATATTGAAACATATTCCTGCTTAAATAGTTTGCTCTTAGGTGGTACTCAGGTCAGATCAATGCCAAAAGCAAATAAGGAAGGAAACTCAATGAGAGTTGAAACCAAAGGTCACCTCTGCAGGGGATGAATCCACTCTCTCCGTTTGGAGCAACAACTCAACTTCTCTGTGGTTTGCAGAAACTTTCCCAAGGCACTGCTACAAATTTTAAGTAGCTGTATTATTTTTACTTGCTTAATCTTAGGACAAATCATAACTTATGTGCAACCATGTAACCAAGTTGAATTTTTTAAGTTATGTAAATTAAAAAAAAAAAAAAAACAGCCAGCATAATTGTTTGATCTCTCAGTCGTGTCCGACTCTTTGCAACTGCATGGACTGTAGCCCAGCAGGCTCTCCCGTCCATGTGATTCTCCAGGGAAGAATACTGGAGTGGGTTGCCATTTCCTTCTCCAGGAGATCTTCCTGACCCAGGGATCAAATCTGCATCTCCTGCTCGGCAGGCAGATTCTTTACCACCGAGGCACCTACGAGGCCCCATTTTATGGGCACCACCTCATTTAATGCTTACAGTAACCACAAGAAATAGGTATTATCACCTCTGTTCTGCAGCAGACAATACAACAGAAGCTCTAACATGGATTATACACAGATCTAACATGGATTAACATCTCCTGTGCACCAGCCTACACAGCAACTAATCCTTCGATGCTCACAAGGAGCCTATGATGTGGGCGCTGCCTGTATCCTGATGTGACAGGTGAAGAAACTGAGGCACAGAAAGTGAACAGCTTTCCAACATCATGCACATCGCACGTCGTTGAGTCCAGATGCTGACCCAGAGCCCACTGTCACCAAAGCCACCAGCCCCAGGAAGTTCTGGCTCTGTCCAGCTATGAGAAGAGCTCCAACAGCAGATGGGAGGGGACCAGGGCTGGGCTGCCCAGAGCTGGAGCCCGCCCACCCACAAGCCAACTCATAACTCTAACTGGGGACCATCTCAAGTTTCCTAGAAGAACTCACAGTCAGGAAAATACGCCCTGCCTCAAAGCTGGCACTGCTCCATGGTCCCCGGAGCATCTGACCAGCGTACACGGCATCCCACGGGATACTGGCAGTGCCCACATCCCAGGATAAAGAGCCCGGGTAGGGACAATGCCCGATGTCCACCCAACACTCATCAATCACTTATTTCCTACAGCCAACCAGGTGCCAGACCACAGCGGGCTCTCTTGGTCTCTGAGCTGAACAGGCCAGGGACCCCCTCAGCTGCTGACAACGCATGGAGACAGACAGACAGACACCTGGGAGAACAGTGGACCAAGGGCTACGGAATCGTGGCCAGTTGCTTTCGAATATTCAGTTGAGGAGGGCATCAAGTGGGGATGGGGCAGAGTCAGCGGGTATTTGAGAAGGCGACTGAGGCTGAAGAAGGAGGCAGGAGCTGGGTGTCTCGGAAGCGAGATGAGGCCCCTGCCCTCTAGGAGGGAGGGAGAAAGCCAGATGAGGGCAGTCCCAGCAGGAGGGAGACGGCTGGCTCCTTAAGGACAGGCAGAGGCGCCAAGCAGAGATGCAACGATGTCTCCAGAGCCAGGCTGGCTGGCGGGGGTGTACCACAAAGGAGGATTTCAGCCAAGGGAGGGGCTCGCCGTTCCCGCCCAGCATCCGGGACAAGGATGCTCACCCTGGCTGGCAGTACCTGAGTCCAGGTTCTCCCCGGAATCCTGGTATGACTAATGCATTATCAAGGCAAGAGGAGGGGGTAAACAGCAGCTTGGCTGCTAAATGAGGGCAGAAGCCACCAAAATGAACAGGCGCAAGGGAGCAGCCATGGTGCCCAGCTCACAGAACCTGCCATCTGCATTAGCAAGGGCCACGCACAGGGAAGAAACAAGGCCTGGTGATCAGCAGAAATTATGAAACCACCTTTTCCCACAGAATCTTACCCTGTTGGATTAGGGCACTTATTACAGACGAACCACGTTCCCTAACAACATCAGTCTATGCAGAGAGAAAAGCGATTAAAGTGTGTGCACCCAAATTTAGCCGGTGTTATCTCTGGACTTTGGGAGAGACCAGTCACATTCTTTGTTATGGATCAGGGTCATTTAAATTTTTTGCATGACACATGCTTTGTTAGTGATTGGAAAAAATATACCAGGTCTCACACCAAGTGAGAGTGCTTACAAATTCATCTGTCAGCTGACAGTCCACTGATGCTACTTTCTTCATCTCCACGAGGGACTGAGCCTCAAACAGCCCGAGAGTTTGCAGAAAAAGCCACTGTAAGCAACACCCAGGCAACCTCAAAGAGAGCCGGGGAAGCGCACACATTTCAGGGCCTGGGTGGTTGGTGAAGGAGCGCTCTGGGGACAGCCAGAAGCAAGGACTGCCTCTCACTCAGACCCGGCACAGGGCTGGGGGCAGGTCCTTTTCAGAGGCTGTCCCCCTCATTCCTTCCAGTGGCCCTACAGGACAGACTCCATGCACCCGTTTGTTGAGTGAATGTATGTGAAGAAGGGAGAGGAAGGAGAAGGGAAGGAGGAGACAGAGAGAGAAGACAAGGAGGGACTGGATGGTGGTGGGCGGGGGAGAGGGTGGTGAGGGGGGAGGGACAGGAGGAAATGGTGGGAAAACAGGGAAGGACACCCAAAGTCCGCTCAAAAAAATAAGGAGCTGCCATTACTTTGTGATTATCAGATGTACACATGAATTTAATAACAGTTTTTAACAGGTATTACCTTTTACTTCCTTTCCAGGCTGCAGAGTCTTGTTAGCTTCCAATTCAAGAGTCAGAAAGAACAGGAGAGGCGCCCTGGATGTCCAGTTGGAAACAGATAAAATAAAAGAGCAGAGATGATTATGATTATTCTAGAGAAGAAAAGTGATTAGTTTTTCAAGTATCATTAAAGAGAAACTAATTTTCACTGTGTAACAAAGAGTGTGTATTTCCTAATCTACCTGGGAAAAATCTGGGTCCAAAGCCTCTTTTTTACAGAGTCGCTTGATTTGGGAAAAAGACAAAAGTCAACTATAAGGTGGGCTTTGCTTGTGCCCTTAATGGAAAACAACGTAAAGAGCCTGTGGGCTGCCACTAGCCTGGCAATCGACCCCTGTGAGCGTCTCTCTGCCTCATTCCAAGCCCAGCATCCCCAGCAGGACACAGCATCCTTGTAATTCACAAACCAAGCAGGAAATGATGTCGCCTCCTCACAAGAAACTGCATAACTGGGGAGAAGAGGGATATGTTGCTTGTACTGCAGAAACTTTGTTAATGTTTGCAAGGGAATAAAATACTACAAGTCAGCATTTTCTCTTATCTTGTCCTCCAAACGCAGTTCCTACCAGAGCTCACAAACACGTGCCTCATTGTCCTGGGTTTTCTTTATTCTCCTGATGCAAGGTCAGCTCTTGGAGGCGACACTACCCCAATTTTTGAGTATTTCATTTTTAGGAAGGAAATAATTAACAATGACTGGGCACATACTCAGGTCCAGAAACAATGTGACTCCACTTTACCAAACGCAGAAAGAAACAGGCTTTTTGGAGGAAAGTCGTGTTCTTAGGTCTGTTGTTTAGTCACTAAGTTGTGTCTGACTCTTTTGCAACCCCATGGACTGTAGCCCGCCAGGCTCCTCTGTCCATGGGATTTCCCAGGCAAGAATACATGGAGTTGGTTGCCATTTCTGTAAATGTTCTTACTCTATTTGGAGACACTTGGATGAATCATGAAAGTGATTGTTATGTGGACATCTAGCAGCTCAAGAAAATGTGATGGAAAACTTAACCATCTTTTCCTCTAGCATCTGCTTTCATCTGGTGCCGTCAGCCCAGATAATGACATTTTTGTTTACTTGACAATGGGAGCCAGGCAACAGAGAAGGAAGATGCTCTGTCATAGATACCTTTTTTATTGAAATTTATTCCATGTTTTGCACAGGTACAGGAGTAATCAATAGTATGATTTTTTAAGGAGGCACTTGGGACTTCAACAGATGATGCCTGAGAACCACTTCATGAAGGTTGACGCCAGTTTCCCCAGCATCATTAGTTCCCTTCTGGAGCAATATGTAGCGAACAATGTGCCAGGAGTTCATGAGTAAGGCTGCAAATCTTGACCTAGATTTTGAATAGCTTCAAAAAAAGTAAAAAGCAAGCCTGAAAATGTCTATTTCAATAACTAACACTGATAATTCCCACTCTCACATTCAAAACTTTCAAAATAATCTACTTTCCCTTTGTCTCACTACCCAACAATGTTCAACAAGGACATAAAGTCAGAATTAGCACTAAATTAAAATAGAAACATAAACTCCAAGTTCTATGGGCTCTTTTTGATTGCTTACTGCCTGCAGTTTAAGATTTTATTTTATTTGCTTGCTGAAATATAAGGGACACCAAAAATTCAAATGAATAAAATCACAAACATTTATGAGGACATTAGAGAAATTTTAATCCAAAACACCTTTGGGCCCAATTTGAATTGACTGTGACCCATAATAACAAAGTAAAAAGTTTTGCATTTTACCATTTCAAAAACAGGCTTTTGTTTTGCTCTAATATTTTATCAAAAATTCCTTTTCGTCTTTATCATTATTTTTACCTTTTCCTTCTCTTACTTTGGAAAAGAGAAAGTAATAAAGAGTAACAAAGAGAAAGCAATAAAGACAGAAAAGCCATGCAATTATGACTGGAATGAGGAATAACACCAAAGATGAAGAACTTCAAGACTGGATTTATTTTCAAAGTTGTCAAGTGACCTCAAAACCATTGTAATAAAAATAATCCACACCACAAGTCTTTCAACTGACTCATTTCAGAGCAGAAGAAAGCCCAGAGTGGCCAAGTGACTTCTCCAATGTCACACAGCAAAGCTGGTCCTAGATCTCAGATCACTAGGTGCCAATCCTATGCTCTATCAGATCATAAATTTCAAAAGCAACCCCCCATGAGCTCACACTTTCACCAGTTTTTCTACTCATTCATTATCCTACACAGCATGAACACCTCTTGATGAATCAACTCAACTTTATATTAATACAAGTGTTAGTTGCTCAGTCATGTACGACTCTTTGAGACCACATGGACTGTAGCCCGCCAAGCTCCTCTGTTCATAGGATTTCCCAGGCAAGAATACTGGAGTGGGTTGCCATTTTCTTCTTCAGGGGATCCTCCCAATCCAGGGATAGAAACCCCTGTCTCCTGCATTGACAGGCAGATTCTTTACTGTCTGAGCTACCAGGGAATCCCATATTAATACAAAACATGGCTCACAACGATGAAGAACATATTCTGCCTTTAGCCCACAGATACAACAACCACTAAAGGCCACAAAATACTCTTAGGTTGTCTGTCCTAGAAACATCTACTCTAAAAACAGAATTATTGGACTTCCTTGGTGGTCCAGTGGTTAAGAATCCATCTGGCAATGCCGGGGACATGGACACAGGTTTGATCTGTGGTCCAGGAAGACCCCACATGCTGCAAGGAAACTAAGCCTGCGGGCCACACCTTGAGAGTAGCCTCTGCTCACCCCAACTAGAGAAACCCCATACGCAGCACAGAGACTGAGCACAGTCACAAATAATTAAGTTAATTTAATTACTTTACAAAATAAAAATAGAATTACCCTGTCTTATTCATAGTCCCTTAGACTGCAAAGAGATCAAATCAGTCCACCCTAAAGGAAATCAACCCTGAATATTCATTGGAAGGACTGATGTTGAAGCTGAAGCTCCAATACTTTGGCCACCTGATGTGAAGAGCTGACTCACTGGAAAAGACCCTGATGCTGGGAAAGATTGAGGGCAGGAAGAGAAAGAGGGAACAGAGGATGAGATGCTTGGATGATACACTTTGGGAGATGGAGGACAGGGTGACCTGGTGTGCTGCAGTCCATGGGGTCACAAAAAGTGAGACACAACTTAGCGATCAAACAACAACTCACAGACAAATCACAACCACAGCTTCGCTACAATACTTTTTTCCAAGTAGATTTTATAGCTAGCTATCAAGCAAAACCTCGGTATTCTAAAGCTTACAGAAGCAGTTTTTAAAGTAAGGATTTCAAACTAATTTACTACTACATCCATCAGTTTAGAAGATCTCTTGTTCTCTAAAACTGGAGTCATTCAAGAGCACTTAACCTACCCAGGTCAGCAGCTTATCATCACCAACAGTCACTTGCTGACTCCCCAGTAATTTACACTGAACAGCAGTGGGTGCAGAGGAACCAGAAAGCAGGAGAGGATGCTGTGCCCACTGCAGTGTCTGCTGGGATCACTAGCGTGCCCTCACAGTGGTCGGGGAGCCAAGGTTTGCCTGTGACGGATGGATGTGTGTGTGTGTGTGTTTAGAGGTGTAATTAGTACCTTCACAAGTCGTTTTCCCAGAGATTATGAGTTGACAGAGTCAGTAAAAAGTAGATTTAGCAAAGCAAGGTAAATTAAAACAAACCAAGAGATGACAGGCAGTTCCTGCTATACATGTCCAAAAGAGAGAAAAAAAAAAAAAATGGTATAGGAAACAAAATATCCATTAAAGAGATTCCTTTCCTGAAAATACGTCAGCAACAAAATACTTCCTTTATAACTCTCCACATTGCCTCATTAATGGTATTAAAACTCAGAGAAAGACAACAACATTTAAAAAAAAAAAAAAAAGGGGGCAGAGGACTTTCCTGGTGGTCCAGTGGTAAGAATCCACCTCCCAATGCAAGGGACATGGGTTCCATTCCTGGTCAGGAACTAAGATCCCATATGTCTCTGGGCAATTAAGCCTGTAAGCCACAACTACTGAAGCCCTCATGCTCCAGAGCCCATGCTCCTTCAACAAGAGAAGGCTCTGCAGTGAGAGGCCCACAGCTCCTCTCCACCACCAAAGAAAGCACAGATGTAGCAACGAAGATCCAGCACAACCCAAAAAATAGACGGGATCTGAACACAAACTTTCAACGAAGAAAACCAACACCAAGGAAGCACAAGAGCTCTGCTACATAATTAGCAGGAAATGCAAACTAAAACCTCAATGAGATGCTGCTATATACTCATGAGAATGGCTAAAGTCACAAGGATAAAAACATCAAGTGTTTTGCATGGATATGGAGCAACCGGGTGTCTCATACAATGTGTTTGTATGGGGTTGGGGGTGTTAGTGGCTCAGTCGTATCTGACTCTTTTGTGACACTATAGACTGTAGCCCACCAGGCTCCTCCGTCCATAGGGATTCTCCAAGCAAGAATACTGGAGTGGGTTGCCATTCCCTTCTCCAGAGATCTTCCCAACCCAGGGGTTGAACCTGCGTGTCTCCTGCCCTACAGGCAGATTCTTTACTGTCTGAGCCGCCAGGGAAGCCCTAAGTCAGGACAAATGCCCCATCGCCTTGGAGCTACAGAATATGAAGGTGGTGACTCCCTAAGGAGTCCAGGCTGTCGAAGCTGGACTATAGCAAAGGAACCAAAATATTTACCTGATGGAGACTCTTGAGTGTTCTTCCATCAGCTGAGTTCAATCCTGCTTTCACGCCTTCACTAACCATGTGACCTTGAGTGAGAAAACCTCTCAGAGGCCAGATTTCCTGGTCTGGAGATGGAGATAACTATGGCCAGGACCTCACAGGTCATCTCGAAGATTAAATGCCAACGGATCGCAAAGGAAGTAGCTAAAGAGGCGTTCACTCACTGGACAGGGCCTGGGAGCTGAGCCACCTCCTTCTGCCCACTTTTCATCAACAAATGGAAACAGTCCCTACTTTGGAGTAAGACGTTTCAGTAAAAACATGTGAGGATGCCAGGCACACAGGAGTGACTGGATTATGAATCACTGATTTCTAAACATTCTGGAAAATTAACTTGTATTTCCCAAAAGGCAGGATCACACAGCTAGAGACATCTCCTTGAGGTTCAAACTAAAAAGATCATAATCACCTCACTGTCAGGCTCCTCACAGGCTGTGAACTCACCTTAAAAAGAAGGCTTTCATGTGTTCCAACAATTAATTTCTTTGGACTGAGTGGAAATAGATCTATTTCTCTAGACTTGACAAAGAAAGAAGCATATGAAAAGTTTCATTAAATTCACTCTGATGTGTTCTGTTCATTGATTCTCTACATAATAGTAACACTTAGCAAACCCACGAATATCCAAGATAGAATTTTCTAAAGAATGTCACAATGGAAAACTTGTAAAATATTTCCTCTAATGTCAATGTCACAAAAATATTTTTAAAGATAAATGCACCTAGTTTCAAATAATATATTAAAAAACATGTTGCCCATCTCAACTGTTCATTCTTAACACTCTGCCAAATGGTACTCTACACAGCTTATTACACAAATACATTTTTTAAACCTAGTACAGTTATTAATTGCTTGCAATCCAATTACATACATTGTCATTTTCCAGGGTTTTAATGATTCTGAGTCAGTAGCTGGAAATGGACTTCCCTGGTGGCTCAGAGGGAAAGTGCAATGTGGGAGACCCAGGTTTTATCCCCGGGCTGGGAAGCTCTCCTGGAGAAGGAAAAGGCTACCGACTCCAGTATTCTTGCCTGGACAATTCCGTGGACAGGGGAGTCTGGCAGGCACAGCCTATGGGGTCACGAAGAGCTGGACACAACTGAGCGACTAACACACACAGCTGGAAATAACAGCTCATTTAGACGAGGTTAATAAATAACAAAACAAATAGAGTTTATAGTGTTTCCCTGACTAAGCACCAGCCGAGATGGGTGGGATGGTTATTCGCATAAATGTGAATATAAACCAGAATGACCTTGACATATTCTGTGGGACTAATATGATAATCTGGAAAGAAGGAACAGAGGAGCTTCCTTCCTTCAAAAATTTTAAACTTGTACAACACCAGAGATTTCCCAAATCCAAAATAAACTAAGAGAGATTTTCTTTTTGGTCAACACGATTCTTCCAAAGTCACTGTATTTACAATCTCACTTGATTTACAAAGAGAAACTCAAATTGGATTAAAGACCTAAATATAAGATCGGAAACCATAAAACTCCTGGAAGACAACGAAAACAAAACACTCTTTGACATGACTTGTAGCAATATTTTCTTGTATCTGTCTCCTCCGGCAAAGGAAATAAAAGCAAAAATAAACAACTGGGGCCTAATTAAATTTAAATGCTTTTGCACAGCAAAGCAAACCATCGACAAAACAGAAAGACAACTTCCTGAATGGGAGATAATATTTGCAAATGATATATCTGATAAGGGGTTAATATCTAAAATACATAAGGAGTTCACACAACTCAGTATCAAAATAACAAACAACACAATTAAACAGTGGGCAGAGGATGTGAATAAGTATTTTTCCAAAGAAGACACAGAGACGACCAACAGGCACATGGAAAGGTGCTCACCATCACTAACCATCAGGGAGGAACAAAGCAAGACCACAATAAGCTATTACCCCACACCTGGCAGAATGACTGTCATCAAACAGACCATAAATAACGAAAGTTGCTGAGGATGTAGAGAAAAAGAAAGACTTGTACACTGCTGGTGGGAATGTAAACTGGATCAGCCACTGTGGAAAACAAGGTGAAGGTTCCTCAAAACACTGAAAAAAGAACCACAAATTACTCTGTACTTCTTCATCCAGCAGAACCTATTGTAGAAAACATGTATTTTGTAGTTACTCAAATTTTTATGTGCAAAATCTCTTGCTAACCTACATTATGAAAATATTTCTGTCAAGAAAAAAAAAACAGGGATAAGGAACCCATTAAAACCTAAGATAGAAAGCATTTATCTTTTCTGGAGGCTGATAAATTTTTCTTTGATTTTTTTCTACTATGGTAAACTACACAATACATAAAATTTGCCCTCTTAACTGTCTTTAAGTGTACAGTTCAGTGATATTAAATACATCACAATGTTGTATACATCACCACCATTCATCTCCACAACACTTTTTATCTTGTAGAACTGTAATTCCAGACCCATTAAACAATAATTCCCCATTCCCCTTTCCCCAGCCCCTGGCAACCACCATTCTAATTTCTGTCTCCATGATTTGCCTGGGTATTTCACGTGAGTGGAATCATACTGTATGTCTTTTTGTGATGGGCTTATTCTAATTAGCATAATGTCCTCAAGGTTCATCCATGTTGTAGCATATGTCAGAACTTCTTCCCTTTTTAAGACTAAATAGTACTGCATTGTGTATTAACCACATTCTGATTAGTCATTCATCATTTGATGGACACGAATTGCCTCCACATTTTAGCAGTTGTGAATACTGCTGCTATGAACATGGGTGTATTGAAACAAAGATCTCTTCTAGACCTTGCTTTGGATTCTTTTGGGTGTATACTCAGAAGTGGAATTACTGGGTCATATGATAATTCTACTTCTATAAATTTTAATTTTTAAATGACTATCTATTAAATAAGTCACTATGTTCCTTGAAAACCAAAAATAGAAATTATGTAATACTATTTAAATAATCCTAGTATATTATGCCAAGAAATTATGTCAACAAATTTCTGTTTTCTGCTTTGATTATAAACTGGCAAACTTCCACCCTCCTGGGCATCTATAAATACCGAGTAAGAGATAGTGTTGATGAGATTCAAATCGCCTCCTTTTTTTCCCTTAAAAAATTAGTCTACATGATATAGTCAATGTTGGACTACAGGAGCTCCAAGAATCACTTAAGTTGTTTGAAAGGCACACACTCTTTATGTTCATTGAGAATGTGGGCACAGTTTTCCCACATTATTTTTTTTTCATCCTTAGGAGAACAGACCTGTTTCACAACCCTGAGGTTTGGGCTCTCCAGACTAGGTGAGAAATATAACTGGAGTCTCCTTCAAGGGCTTTCCAGAGCAGGTGACAATGATTTCAGGCCAAAAGATCTCTACTTTCAGTTTCCTCTTAAAAAAAAAAAAGCTATTCATCTCATTAATAAGCATGTGGAGAACAGTGCCAACAACACTGGTATTTTCTGCGCCTCTACAAAAATTCAGCATGATGTTAATAAAATGTAATATAATCTACTGGGCACTTTTTTGTTAACACTTAAACACAAGCTTTATTGAGGCATCATGTTTTATATTTTTGCACTTTTTTAATTGTGGGGAAATATGTACAACACAGAATTTACAATTGGAACTGTTCTTAAAGATATGGTTCAGTGACATTAGGTACCTTCGCACTGTTATGTGACCATCACCACCAAACATTTCCAGACTGCTTCATCTCAAAAAACTGAAATTCTGTACCCATTAAGTATTAACATCCATTCCCCTCTCTCCCTGTGTATGTGCTTAGTTGTGACCGACTCTTTGCAACCCCATGAACAGTATAGCCCGCCAGGCTCCTCTGTCCATGGGATTCTCCAGGCAAGAATACTAGACTGGGTTGTCATTTCCTTCTCCAGGAGATCTTCCTGACCCAGGGATGGAACCTGGTCTCCTGCACTGCAGGAGATTCTTTACCATCTGAGCCACCAGGACAGCCCCTCTCTCCCCTGTCCCTAGCAACCACTACTCTACTTTCTCTCTCTCTTTCTAGGAATCTGACTCCTCTAAGTACTTCCTGTAAGCAGAAGGATGCAGTAGAGGTCCTTTTCTGACTGGCTTACTCCACTCAGCACCATGTCCTCTGGTTTCATTCAGGGGGTAGCAGGTGTCTAATGGGCACTTTTCAAGTCACAGGAAAATGGCCTTCAGGATGGAAATGTACAGCCAGGTGCTTCTCACTCAGCAAGGCCACAAAAATGGAGGGGCTAAATATACATTGGGCTTCCTAGTGACTCGATGGTAAAAAACACATCTGCTAATGCAGATGTGGGTTTGATCCCTGAGTAGGGAAGATCCTGTGGAGGAGGAAACGGCAACCCACTCCAGTATTCTTGCCTGGGAAATCTCATGGACAGAGAAGCCTGGCAGGCAACAGTCCATGGGTTCACAGGAGTTGGACATGACTTAGTGACTAATAAACAACAAAAAAATATATACATCACTGTGTTTACAACAGAAACAACCTGACTGCACTGGCCACCTCCAGAAAGACAAGCATCACCAGCCCTGCAGAAAGCTCTCTCTCTCTGGTACACCCCTGAAACTGTCAATGCTGTCCCCCTAGCACGTGAGCAAGGGGAGGTATGAGCGAGGCTAGTGGTATGTCTCTAAAATAAGTCAGGGTGCAACTTCATTGAGGACTTAACTTTTTTTTTGAGGACTTAACTTTTTATATTCAATGTCTCCTGTAGGCTATTAATATCTTTAGAGCTTTGGGAAATTAATGTCAGTTTAAAGGACTGGCAGGGAAAGATTGACACTACGAGTAAACGTCAAATTAATGGCTCCATTACATTTAAGGCAGTTCTGCTCTCTTAATGGTAATACTAAATTGCATGGTAAGAAATATAGCTTGCTCCATAAAACAGAGCATTTACTGTATGATCTTTTGTAGCATTTTTTTGGCTGTTTGGCTCTCTTATGTAAGCCTTACTTTTCAGCTAAATTGTATGTTCACAAACAGTCTTTGAATTCTTTTATGTCTATCATGTTCTACTCTCACATCAATGTCCATGATAAAGTAGATGCTAGATAAAATATTACTGGTTGAACAAGAAGTGATTGATAAAACAATCTAACACATAAAAAACAAATTGATTCATCATCAAAGAAGTGTTAGAACCAGGTAGTATTTACAGCTTGGTGGTTAAAGGTGTCTGTTTTACAGTCAAACCATCCAAATTTGGATCTCAGTTCTGCTTGGGGTTGTTTTAAATTAAAAGGCAATACATTTAACACCAGTGATTTGGAACCTGAAAGATGGTAACTAACCAAACACCTTTCAACTGTTAGTACTAGGAATGCCATTGCAATGGACTGAATGTCTTCCCTCAAACTTAATATGTTGAAATCCTGAACCCCAATGTGATGGTATTGGGAAGTGGTTAGGTCACAAGGATGGGGCCCTCAAGAACAGGATTAGTGCCCTTATAAAAGAGACTCCAGAGAGCTTCCTTGCACCTTCTGCCAAGCAAGAACTCAGAAACAAGAAGAGTGTTGTCATGAACCAGAACCTAGCCCTCGTGGTACACGGAATCTGCCTATACCTTGACCTTGGACTTCACAGTCCTCAGACCTATGATAAATAGATCTATTCTATTTCTTACTGTCTGGGGAGTCCCCCAAAGCAACCACAAAGCTATGAATGCACTTTATCTCTGAATCTTTAACTCTTACTGTTCTCTGACCTACATTTGATTAGTCAGTTTCATAAAGGAAAAGGAGTTTGTCTCAGGGCAAGTCCGAGAGAACAATGCTTGATTTTACTTTTTATTCCCTTTCAGATATCTTGTTCTGTTGACAGGTATCAGTAACCAGCAGTGGCTCATTTGAATAGCACAGGTATCACAGATTCCTTGGGAAAAGGAAAAATAAGAAGAATGTCACTCACACACTCAACTGGGCACTGGGCACCTGCCAGTGCTTTCCACTCAATCCAGGGCCAGAGGGCAAGGGAACCCACTGACTGACTTCTCAGTGTTAGGCATTTACTTAAAAAATGCATATATATGGGTTTCCCCTGGTGGCTCAGTTGTAAAGAATCCACCTGCCAATGCAGGAGACACAGGAGATGTGGGTTTGATCCCTGGGTTGGGAAGATCCCTGGAAGAAGGAAATGACATCCCACTCCAGTATTCTTGCCTGGAAAATTCCATGGACAGAAAAGCCTGGCAGGCTATAGTCCACAGGGCCACAAAGAGTTGGACACAACTGAGCATGCACACACACACACACACTATTGATACTATGCATAAAATAGATAACTAATGAGAACCTGCTATAAGGACAGAGAATTCTACTAAAGGCTCTGTGGTGACCTAAATAGGAAGGAATTACAAGGAAGAGGGGATATGTGTATATCTGTGGCTGAGTCACTTTGCTGTACAACAGGAACTAACCTAACATTGAAAAGCAACTATACTCCAATAAAAATTAATATTAAAAAAAGGAGGAGCTTGCACTCTCCAAGAAGTGAAACAAACAAAATATTATACTTCAGTCTACTATTTTATTCATGACTCCTAGAATACAATTTTTTAAATTACAAAATATATAAAGAAATAGGAAACTGTGATCCATAATTAAGAATGAACAATTAAGAAAAAGAGAATCTCTACTCCATTAATGAAATGAGTAGTTGGGGATTTAACTATAATAAATATGTTAAAGAATTTATAGGAAAATAAGTATATAATGGGAGAAGAGATTGGTTATTTTAGGACAGAATAGAAACTCTTAAGATAGAATAAATAAAAATCTAGCACTAAAAATACAAGATTTGAAATAAATTTACTGAGTGGGCTTGCTAATTGGACACTGCAAAAGAACAGGTCAGTAAACTTACATTCTCCAAATTAAACAGAGAAAAAGAACAGGAAAAAAAGAACTAAGTATCAGTGATTTGAGAATTAGCGTCATTTACTGAGATAACAAGTACAGTAATTAGAGAAGAGAAAAGAGAACAATAAGATTAAAATATTTGAAGAAATATGAATAAAATGTGCCAAATTTGAAAAAGTCATCCCACCAACCCAAGCAGCTCAATAAATCCCAAACAGGTAAATACCAGGAAAACTAGACCCATTTATATGATAGTCTAACTGCTAAAAATAAAACATAGAAACAACTTTTAAAAAGCAAGGAGAAAAGAAAAGACACACGGCATAACAAAAATAATGATGCTCAACTTCTCATCAGGGCCCAGGGAAACAGAGTGGAACAGCAGAGGGACTTGCCAGGTGGTCCAAGGTTAGGACTTCACCTTCCAAAGCAAGGTTGTGGATTTGATCCCTGGTCAGGGAAATAAGATCCCACATGCCTCATGGCCAAAAAAAAAAAACAAAATAGAAAACAGAAGCAGTATTGTAAAAGATTCAATAAAGACTTCAAAAATTGTTCACATCAAAAAAAAAAAAACTTTAAAAAACAAGGAATGGAATAGCATAGCTAAAGTGCTAAGAGAAAAAACAATGCTGCCAATCAAGAATCCTATATGTGGCAGAATTATCCCTCAAAAATGGAGGCAAATGAAAGAAGTCTCCAGTTAAATGAAAGCTGAACACTCTGTTCCTAGCAGACCCACACTGCACTAAATGACTGAGAAAGTCCTTCAGGTTGAAGGGAAATATTACCAAATGGAAAAACTGAAGAATACAGGAAGGGATGAAGAGCACAGAAAAGATAAATGTGGGGATAAATGTTTTTAAAAGTATCTTTGTAAAGATTTTTTTTTTTTAAGTTACAAGTGTAACTCAGACTTTAGCTCCATTCTGAGAGATCTGAATGTCCACTTCTTACTCCACCCTGATCTCCATCAGGAAGAAAGAGCTTGCACTCCCAAGAAGTGAAACAAAATATTCTTTAAAAAGGTATCTGGCTGTAAAGCAATGTGTAATAATATGCATTCCTGCCTGTGTACTAAGTTGCTTCAGTCATGTACGACTCTTTGTGACCCTGTGGATTGTAGCATGCCAGACTCCTCGGTCCACAGGGCTCTCCAGGCAAGAATACTTAAGTGGGTTGCCAACCCCTCCTCCAGGGGATCTTCCTCACCCAGAGATGGAACCTGTGTCTTTTATATCTCCTGCACTGGCAGGTGGGTTCTTTACCACTGAGCCACCTGGGAAGCCCACATAATACAGGCAGAAGTAAAATATATAACAAGCCCACAAAGGATGGGAAGACAGTAAATGGACTCAGTCCCTCGACCTGGTCCTGCCCACCTGGCTAGAAGTTCCGTCCGAATCTCTCCCCAACCAGCTCCGCACGGCCAGCCCATCCCTTCACCTACCAACATCCACTTTCCCCAAGAGGAAGGAAGATCTGACTGGGCCCAGGTGGGACCCTCTTCAGGGAAGCCTCCTTGGGTGTGTCGCCTCTCCCCACGACCTGCACCTGTGTTTCTGCTCATGGCATCCACGTCCCCTGGGGGCCCAGAAGCTGGTGCCTGGCACATCCTGGTACCAGGAGGCACCTCAGGACAAACTCCCTGGAGTTGGGCAGCGAGCCAGTCTGAGACACTGAAGGATCACCCTTCTGGCGCTTCCCTGGACAAGAAGCTGACCTCTAACCAAAACAATGAAAGGCCCCTGGGGAGAGTGAACTGAGCTCCCCCTAACCCACCAACAGCAGCGTCAACCCACCTGCCACCCACTTTGGATGCAATTCCTCCAGGTGACTGTGGTCCTGGCAATCCCTGAATGCAGCCTCTGAGATTCTTGAATCCCCAGAGAAATGCAACAGTGAGAAACCTTTATCCCTTGGGGCCACTACATTTTGGGGTCACTGGTTATGCAATAGTTGACAACACAGATTGCATGCCAACTCCCACTGTTCTTTTCGCCCAGTGCAATCATTTATCTAAAAGTATCTATTTCGTAGATAGAAAGATCATCAAAAAGGCAGAGAATACCTGTTCTGGTTCTCTCTGGCCCCACGAACCAAAGAGAAGGCGGATAGCTTAGATTCTAAAATTGTTTAAAAGATACCCTAGTTTCTATTTTGTGAGGTACTCAGATTAAATGGGTCAACTATATAATTAAACCATAAAAATAGAATGAATTGAACAATATAATAAGAAATAGCTCAACTTTCTATGAGTCAAATTTATTTCCAAATGGGACTTATTTTAATTATAGAATACACGTTTTACTAGATGTCACTTTAAATCCTTGTAACTTGAAAAAAAAAAAGTTTCAGCTCACTGAGGGCAATTTTACTTAAGGACCTAAGACTAAATTTAGAAATTACCTTCACTCTATCCATTTAAATTTAATCAATTTAATAGCATCTAACTGACTTTTGTTGAAATAAGAAAAAGTGTTCCAAGAATGTAAACTTCATGTACTCTGAAATAGTTTTTAAAAAGAGCCAAGCTGTCTGAAAGGAGGAACAGCACTAACTCAGCTAAAAAAATTAAAAGTCCTCAAATTTGGCACTTCCCAGGTGGTGCTAGTGGTAAAGAACCCCCCTGCCAATGCAGGAGACAAAAAAGACAAGAGTTTGATCCCTGGGTCAAGAAGAGCTCCTGGAGGAAGAAATGGCAACCCAGTGTAGTATTTTTGCCTGGAGAATCCCATGGACAAAGGAGCCTGGTGGGCTACAGTCCATGGGTTTGAAAAGAGCTGGACATGACTGACTGACTTAGCACGCAAGACAAAGATGTTGTTTCAGAAAAACATTTTTTAAATCTAAGGCGATAAGTACATTTTCATGGCCCAGAGTCTTGATGCTAATAAACAAAGACAACTTATACTGAATACATTTTAAAATATTTTATGAAAGCTGAGTATGTTCAAGAACAGATTTCCATTATAATCATAAATAAAATATGAAGATCATAGTTTTGCTTTTGAAGGACTTAAAATGTTTACTAAATTGCACCCCCAAAAGCAAATCATAACTGAATTGATATTTTAACTATGAAAACGCACACAGACTAAAGACAAATGCAAAATGCTTAGAGAAGAAGATACACGTCCACAGCTTATTAAACAGCAGTGTTATATGAAACATTATCCACTTTATTTCAGATTCATGGTGAGAAAGTTAGAGTCTGTGACACATAGGTCATCTCCCCCAACCCAGGGAGAGATTTTATAACCCTTTCTGTCTTCGCAGCATTTTCCCTACAAGACACCCAACCTCAATCACCAACCCTCCAGGACACTGCAAAGTTGTATGGTGTCTGGAGAATCTCAAATGAAGCACCAGGCAACCTTTAGATTAAATGCTTCAGGTAGTATGTATGTGTGTATCTGTCTGTGAGCATGCTCAGTCGCTCAGCCATATGTAACTCTTTGCAACCCCATGGACTATGCAGTCCGCCAGGCTCCTCTGTTCATGGGATTTCCCAAGCAAGAATACTGGAGTGGGTTGCCATGCCCTCCTCCAAGCGATCTTCCCAACCCAGTGATCAAACCCAAATCTCCAGTGTCTCTTGCATTGGCAGGCGGATTCTTTACCACTGTGTCACCTGGGAAGGCCCTCAGGTATTATATCATTTGATTTTTCAAAAATGCTACTGTTAAAGGAATTTGGAATCTAAAACACACGCATTAACTGAACCCAGAAATCATATGTTTTCCTTTCCTGTAACTGAGATGAACACTGGGAAGTCATCATTTGGCTTTGAAAACTGTACAATTGACCGATACTATTAACTGAATGGACTGAGGTCTTCATTTCAATTTGCCCAAGCAGGATTTCCTATTTATATATATTTTTCTCCTTGTGTTTTTTATAAATCATGGTTTTCAAAAGCTAACAGATTTTGACATCATTTAGTACACTGAACTTAATCGTGATGAAATTATATTAGCCAAAATAGAATACCCAAACCTTTGAAACTTGTGATTATCACAGGTTCTCAATTAAGAATCGCTAACGAAACACTCAATGCAAAACAATTTAATTCACTAAAGATATCAAGGTAGTATTAAAAAAATTTTTAATGATATTCGTTTACTCACAAAAGAAAAAAAAAGAGGACTTTGCCCAGATCAGCGATTCAATAACAGTAGGGACTGTGTTAAAAATGCAAACTCTCAGGGACTTCCCTGGTGGTCCAGTGGCTAAGACTCCATGCTCCCAATGCAGGGGGCCTGGGTTCAACCCCTGGTCAGGGAACTAGATCCCACATGTTGCAACCAAGACCCTGTGCAGACAAAATAAATAAAAATAAATAGTCTTTTTTTAAAAAATGCAAATTCTCAGGCCTTCCAAAACCCAGTGAATCAGAAACTCTGGGAAGAGACCAGCAACTATTTAACCCTCCAGGCAACTGACGAGCTAGAGTCTGAGAATCATGGCCCAGACGCAGGGCTCCTAAAGCCACCTCTGCATCACTGTCACCCCAGAAACGAACTGGGCAGCCCCCCCCCCCCCCGCCAGTTTCCACTCGGATGCTCCAGAATCTCAGGTGTGCTAAGGGGTTCCACAGTGTGGACCACTGGAGCAGGTGACCCCGAAGGGCCTTTCGAGGAAGAACTGTGACACCATGCTCACCCTGAGAGCTCCCATTCTGCTTGACCCTCTGCCAAGCCAGACAGAAGACAAAAGCGTCGCCCTGCAGCCAGGAGGTCAGGATCTCAATTCACAGAAACTCCCGTCCCCGAGAGACACAGGGTCTGGCCTCCTTTCCAGCCGGTAACAAACGCCCCAGGATTGAAGGCCGGCCACTTCGCTCCCCTCCTTCTCCACTCACAGGCATTTATCAGTTTCTTTTGGTGTTAAAGGGAGGTATGACCTTGTTTTCCAACAACGACGCGCCCCTGAGACAGGGGCCTGAATAGATTCTGTGAAATCTACCGTGGAGCTGACTCCGAGCTTCTGAGCAGGAGGCAACAGAACCCAGGTGAGAAGTTAAAAAAAAGGAAAAGAAAAGATGGAACTGGAAATGGCAACCCCAAAGGCAGGTTATGGGTGAGGAGGACACGAGTCAGGGTTGAAACACTCTGGGCTCAGCGTGGGGGACAGAGCAGTGACTGTCCACCACCCCTTCTGGACCGCTGCTTGCCCGTCCCACCAACAGCCCCTCGAGGCCTGGGGGGGGACAGGGTGGACAGATGGATACCCCAGGGCAGAGTGGACCCCAGGACCTCTTGGGAGAAGCCACGGGCAGAGATCTCCAGCTGGGAAGACAAGGATGGGGAGCCAGCCAGGGTTGGGTGGGAGCACGACCCCAGGAAAGGGGAGGCCAGGCCAGGAGGGCAGTGGGGGCCTCCTTGACTGCTCACAGCTGGGGCAGCCATCCTGGCTCCCCGAGTACAGGCACCAGACCAGCTCTTCCCTCGCCAGCATCTCAAAGAGGCTAACTCAGCTCTTGATACCACGTTACACGGGACCGTAGTAACACCACCCTGCAGGCTGTTCTGAGAAAGAAATGGGGTAACCCCAGGGGACCCTGGGCAGCTCTCCACAGGCACAGGAGCACAGAGGCCTGCCTGCCCGGTACTGCGGCCACCCAAATACGCCCATAGAACACCTTGCTCATGGCCCAGAAATCTAATCAAACCCCTCTTTGAGATATTCTACCCAAGAGATAACTAAATTGTAAAAATTCTGCCTCATCCCCCTTCACATAGGACTCAACAAGTCTTGTAATTTTGAACAGAAAAAAATGTAACCTCTAAATTTTTTTCTCATCTACAAAAAAAAATACATAAATAAATCGGAAAGCTGCTCATCGCTGATCTAAGTATTTAATATGAAAGCTTTGATAAGGTCAAATATAAAACTCCTATCTTTCCAAGGTAAAGAGTTCAAAAAACCAACTTCTAAACCAAACATTAAGAAAGCCTCTACTTTTACTTTAAATTGGCCTTCCTTCCCCAAAAGATGTGAGATACCTTTAAGAAAAAAGAAAATAAAATCAGAGACAAACAGAAAATTAAAAATTTCAGGGCTTAGAGAAAATTAAAGCATAGAAACAGGGCAAAATACAGAAGAAACCAGCCATAAATTTCTTCTAAGTTGCTATAGCTGAGCTTCATTTCTGCCTAAAGTTTACTGTCATCAAATTATTTGTCTTTTGTGTTTTTGACAAATCTGTAAGCATGTAAAGTGTCGAGCACAGTGGGTAATAATGTAGGACATACTGACAACACCTTCACCAAAATGCGGGCAGAGATGTCATATGGCTGCTTCTGGAATGTCCTGCAACCCAGGTGAAGAGCAGGACAGACAAGCGGACTACTGCCTCAGGAAAGTGATTCAAGTAGAGTCTAAGATAAATCCATGCCACCTGAATGTGGCCTGCACCCACTTTCCACACACGTGGAACATCAAAGGTGAGGGAAGCAGGGCCACGGATGGGCTACATCAACTCTGAAAAGAATTTCCCACAAGCCTCTTAGATTGCTAAGAGCTCAGAAGATCCATGAACATGTGCATACTCAGTCACTCAGTCATGTCCGACTCTTTGCGACCCCATGGACTGTAGCCCGCCAGGCTCCTCAGTCCATGGGATTCTCCAGGCAGGAATACTGAAGCAGGTTGCCATTTCTTACTACAAGGGACCTTTCTGACCCAGGGATCGAATTCACGTTTCTATGTCTCCTGGCATTGGCAGGTGGGTTCTTTACCAGAGCCACCTGGGAAGGCCCAGAAGGTCCATAATTTTCAACTAAAGTTCAAAAAGCCTGAGCAGATACAGAATCATCCACTTCTGTACGGATGCAGCCAAACAGGGACCTAGTGGGCAAAGTCAGAATCATCTTTCAAAAACAATAGCTTGAAGGTCACTCTAGAGGTCAGGGACAGTGTATCATTAGTCCTCACTCCCAGCAGCCAGTCAGCATGGTGCCTGAGCAAACACACCCTCAACACATATGATGGATGAATGAGCTACAGACCATGGCTGGCGTGGGTAACCTTTTCCAGACTACCCAAACCTGACTGAACTCGACCTCTTCACAAATGACCCTCATTTGTGAAACAAGCACTACGGGAAGCCTGAGAGCATCTCCCAGCCTGTTCTCAACACAACCATCAACACAAGATATTCTGGGAACTGAGTTCAACCAGTCACAGAGGCAGCCATGCCATCAAAACAACTTCACACTCCCTAAATTGTCCTCAAGCTTATCCGAGGAGAACTCATCTGATCTTCTAGCCTCGTAACCTTACAAAAACCAAATGAGGTTCACTTGGCACGATTTGTTCTTGGCAAAACTATCTTGCCTTTAGTTCTCACTACTTCCTTTCCTACGAGCGCCCAGCCATCTGCTCCACACTATGCTCTAGGATGCTGCCAAGGATGCTGCCATGAAGCGTAGAGTCTAAAACAGCATCCTCCCAGGAAAACGCAATGCAAGTCACAAACGCTAACCGTGTATGTTCTTTTAAATTTCCTTGTGGGTAACATGCTAAGTCGTTTCAGTCATGTCTGACTCTGCGACCCTATGGACTATAGCTCACCAGGCTCCTCTGTCCATGGGATTCTCTAGGTAAGAATAATGGAGTGGGTTGCTATTTCCTTCTCCAGGGGATCTTTCCAACCCAGGTATTGAACGTGCGTCTCTTATGTCTCCTGCATTAGAAGGCAGGTTCTTTACCACTAGTGCCACCTCTTGTGGCTATAGCAAAAATTTAAAAAAAAAAAAAAAGGTGAAATCATTTTGATAATCTATTTTACTTATAAACTTGATAATATATTTTAATATTACTATATTATCAATCCAAAACAGGTGAAATTATTTTGACAATATATTTTATTTATAAGCTTGATAATATATTTTAACAATAATATATTACCTGTCCAAAATAGTATCACATAAACATGTAATATAAAAAATTATTCATGAACTATTTTACATGTTTTTTTCAAGCAAATCTTCAAAATGTGATATTTAATGCTTGGAGGCATTCAAGCAATTCAGGCCAGCCACCAAGCCAGTGCCCAGAAGTCCCATGCGACCAGTGGTCAACACACTGGACAGTGCAGGGCTAGGATCTCTTGGCATTTTCTGAAGAATCAGGGCATTTAATTCTAGCATCTCTCGTCTTCTCCATAATCTCTCAGGATATTATCAATAGTGGTATCTTCATCCTATCTTCAAATTTCCCCTGCACCGGAGAGGCCCTTGGCCTTGATCTTGAAATGCAAAACACCCTCAGGGCAGCAGAGTGGACTCGAACACAAGCAGATACTCACATGAAGCTATGAGATACAATTCCTGTCCTTCCATTGAATCCTACAGTAGCGATAAGGCAGAGACATACTTTTATGCCTTTGCATTCAAGTTACTTGGGCTTCCGAGGTGGCTCAGCAGTGAAGAACCTGCCTGCCAAGGCAGGAGACCCAAGAGATTTGGGTTCAGTTCCTGGGTCGAGAAGATCCCCTGGAGAAGGAAATGGCAACCCACTCCAGTATTCTTGCCTGGAAATCCCATGAAAAGAGGAGCCTGGCGGGCTGCAGTCCATAGAGTGGCGAAGAGTCAAACACGACTGAGTATGCATGCGTGCATTCAAGTTACTTGAACATCACAAAAGGTGTGATTGTTTATTCTGTTCTTTTTATTTAGACCACACGAGGTCAAGGAAAAGAACTAAAGATGAGGCATAACAGAGCCTTTTAGGATGATCAGGAGGGCATGAAGCAGAGAGAGAAAGCAGCAGATGCAGTGCCAGGCAAAGCCCAGGGAAGTGGCTGCAGAAGCCCTCGGGCCGAGGCAGGGCAGCCCTGGATGTTGGGTTAACAAGACTTCATCCTGGGCACTTGAGTGGGGCCTGGGGTGGCCAGGCAATGTGACAAGCCGGTGACACAGCTGCTTCAGAGGGAGCACAGCGAAGGCAGGAAAGGGAAGACAGTGGAGGCGGGGCTACTAGTCAGAGAGGAAAAGAGGACCAAGGTCTGAGCTGTGGGGGAAGGCACACCAGGAGCAGGGGAGATGATCTCAGAGTCAGATAGAGGGGGAAACCCAGAGAGGATGTCAGAGGGGACTGGGGTCCTCACGGCAGGATCAGGGTGATGGTGAGCTCCAAGCATCAGCTGGCAGGAACACGGGCTGAAGGATATTGGCCAGACTTCTGCCCTCAGTCCAGAGGCCTCTCCCGCTCAGCTCAGGGAGGGGGACTTCGGTCAGCCACAGCCTCAGCTCAGATGCAGTGGGGCGGCAGGAGACAGAGGGGAGAAGTCACCCCTTCCCAAACAGGAACTTTTTGTGGCTCTCACACAGTCGCTTCATTAGATCACAAAGCATTAAACATCTATGAGCACAGACAAAAGCTGTCTTGCTTACTACTAGGTTTGCTATTTTAGGTTTGAGGAATTTACCCTCTTAACAGTAGAGGGAAGTTTCTTAAGGGAGCTTTGCAACTTTTCAAAATGCAAGAAAAAAAATAGCTTTTCATACAATATTCCCTCGGCATTACTTTTTGTTCAAAGGGGATGGAGGGGCCAAAAAGTAACAGTGAAAAGAAAAAGGGACAAAGCTTTACTTTTTTCTCTTGTAAAGACGAATCTGGGCTTTGTGGATGCTGCATCCCCCATGCCAAGTGAGTAACACTGTGATGCAGTCACATGGACACTTTCCACGAAGACAGCAGGGCATTTCAGATGATGGACATGGCTGGAAGAGGTCACGTCAGTTCTTCCACGACGGGCAGGAACCTGGAGGCAGAACTAGGGAAAGGAAGTTCTAAGAGACGGCTGAGATGAAGATGAAGCTCTACAGGAGGTGGCCCAGAGGCTCAGAGCCACCAGAGCTTCAAGCAAGACAAGTGAAGTCCACCCCACCAGGGAGCATCACAGTCCCTGATAAACAGCAGGTACTCAAGCATACATGAGTATGGGTGCCCACCACTGGATTCCACGGGCTACAAAGAAATGGAAGTGGTGCCAGTCACTATTGACACCACTAGTTACCACATCAGTCGCGTCTGACTCTTTGTAACCCCATGAACTGTTGCCAGCCAGGCCCCTCTGTCCATGGGATTTTCTAGGCAAGAATATACCCAAGCCAAGTGACACTTGGAGCTCACCATCACCCCGACACTGCAGTGAGGACCTCAGTCCCCTCTGACATCCTCTCTGGGTTCCTATCTCTATCTGACTCTGAAATATCTCCCCTGCTCCTGGTGTGCCTTCCACCACAACTCAGGCCTTAGTCCTCTCTTCCTCTCCAGCTGCTATCCCTGCCTGGGTCTTCTTCCTTTTCTTGCCTCCACTATGCTTCCTTTCCAGTGGGTCTTCCCAACCCTGGGATCGAATCCACATCTCTTCTGTCTCCTGCATTGGCAGGCGGGTTCTTGACCCTAGTGCCACCTGGGAGGCAGTTACTACATCAGTTGGTCCAAATCTGAGCACAGGTTTTAGAAAACAGCTCAGTAAGGCCCTGGTATCCATGTCCTAATGCTGAAACATGGAAAGAGAAAAGATTTTAGCTCTATTTACCTTTGGCCTCAGGCAGTTTCATCTAAGGGGATTAGGATTCTAGACAAAACTCTTGTCTGGAGTTTAATAAAGACCCGAAAGTCAACCTACTGGAACCTGCTAAGGCCACACCACCCGATTCAAAGGGCTACCCACCACAGTCAAGGCTCCCAGGCTTGGCACCAAAGGGCTGCCTGTGGTTGTTTCTAGTCTCACACCAACTCATGATCCAGACAGGAGCAAATAAGAGACCTCATGCCCAGACCATTCTAAATCAGTCGATCTAAATGTGAGCTCTGGGAGAAAGGAGTACGTTTTGGTTATATGTGGCTGATCAGTTACTGCCCTCCCCAGTGCAGGTGGCCTCGTCTCATCGGTGGAGGACCTGAATCCCACAAGGCGGGTGAGGGGATGAGATCTCTCTGTGTCTGGCTGAGCTGAGTGAGACCCAGTCTCTCCCCACCCTCTCACTGGGGCTGACCCCTTGTCTCTGCTGCATTTTCTGCTGCAAATGAAATATTCTGGGACTTCTCAGCCTCCAAAACCGCCAAGAGCCAATTTGTTACAATAAACTTCATTGAGATCAAGATTGAGATCCTATTGGTTCTGCTTCTGTGGAGAACCCAGACCAACACAAGGTATACGTGAATAGTATACCTGGTAAAATGAAAAATCCAAAGTAATGTGAAGGTCCTTAAGACCTAATGTACAGCACCGGGAACTCCACTCAATGTCATGTGGCAGCCTGGATGGGAGGGGAGTTTGGGGGAGAATGGATACATGTGTATGCATGGCTGAGTCCCTTTGCTGCTCACCTGAAACCATCACCACATTGTTTGGTAATCAGCTATATTCCAGTGCAAAATAAAAAGTTTTTAAAATTTTTTAAATAAAATCAGAAGGGTAAATTTCAGTGATAACCATAAAAGTTTGGGGGCAGGAGAGTTGTTCATTTAACAGAGAGCACCCCTTTCTCCTGTCCTCAGGTATAGGATATTGCTCCATTTTAAGCCACTGAGGGAGAAGGACTTTATATTTTAAATTGCAAGCTAATAGACACTCTTTTCCTCATCTAAATAAATTCATGAATAAAATGAATATCCTTAAGTATTCCTGAGACAGAATGTATAAGAACATGTGATAATGTCTTGGTTTGCTTAATTAAAAGGCCTTAGGGTGTGGTCTCTTGATCATGAACTCAACTCACTTCAACATCTTTTGGGTAAGAGCCAGAGAAACTACAGAACTTTTCAACAGCTGAATGCTTCATGTTGAGATTCTACTGGAAAAGGCACATGGAAATAGCAATGGGGGATTAACAACTGAAGAGGTTCGGATGTGTGCCTGTGGATTCTGAAAGGAAAAACTCCTGTGGGAGAAATCCAATAAGCACACCTGCCTGGCCAGGGGAGTTGGAATCCTTCACACTGCGGTGAGGGCAGGGCGGCTCCTACCTGGGGAAACGTGGCCGCTGCAAAGCTCACGCTGAGCACGGGGGTTACAGCTGGAGAAGCGTGACCCCACTCAGACTACCTGCCATGCATAGGACTCCGGGGGCTTCCCAGGTGGCCCAGTGGTAAAGAATCTGTCTGCCAATGCAGGAGACACAGGAGAAATGGGTTCGACCCCTGGGTCAGGAAGATCCCCTGAAGGAGGAAATGGCAACCCATTCCAGTATTCTTGCCTGGGAAATCCCTGCAACAGAGGATCCTGGTGGGCAACAGTCCATGGGGTCACAAGGAGTCAGACATGACTAAGTTCGCACACACCCACGCATGGGACTTCCATCATTTGTATGGAAAATTCACTCAAAATCAAATTCCAAGGACTTCCCTGACGGTCCAGGGATAAGACCCTGCCTTGCAAGGCAAGGGATACCAGTCTCATCCCTAGACTGGGAAGGTCCCACATGCCATGGAGCAACGAAGCTCGTGTGTGTTCTAGAGCCTGAGAACTGCAACTACTGGAGGCTCTAGCCTCTGCAACAAGAGGAACCACCACAGTGAGCAGTCTGCACACCACAACTAGAGAAAGTACCCACACAGCAACGAAGACCCACCACAGCCAATAAAAAAAAAAGAATTTCAAACAATGCAGGGAGACTGTATATATCCTCCAGCATGACCTAACAGAATATTTCAACTTCCCACAAGAAATAGATTGTATATGGCCCTGTAATACTCTCCCCCTACAAAAGTTGTAAATATAAATTCACTAACAAGGATTAGAAAAATAATCTCCGTTAAATTAAAGAACTAAGTTATTAGACAGCCAGTCTATCCCCTGAAAGATGGTGACCACTTTGACCAAAAACTGTAAGAAGGCTGGTTAGACACTGAGTCTTGTTGTAGGTTAAAACAGCCTACAGGAGTTGGGAAGAGCACCCAGGACTAGTCGAATTCCAGACCACCACAATGATTTCTCTTCTTCCTTCAAGGTCACTGAACAAGAACAAAACTCACAGGGAAGAAAAAATGTCTGATTCTTAAAATCACAACGTTCCAATCAGTGATCATATGAATGAGCACTGGCCAGGGATAGACTAAAAGGATTTTAAAAATCCTCAACTCATAGTCAAGTGTACATTGAACCTCCCAACTCACCTTGTTCTAACTATGTAGTCAAAACAGAAGTGCTGTCAGGGGTCACTGATATCTCCCAACACTACTGAGTTTCCAGTTTCCAACTGTCCATTTCTGATGGAAACAGTGGCCCCTTGAGAGCCAGGGATCGGAAGATGATGCATAGTTTTCATGTGGGTGAATAAACAGGCTCATCCATCTAGGATGGTTGGAGGGTTTGCACGAGAATTTGAAAATACATCCTTGTATTTTATTTGCTAAACTTCACCCAAAGACTATAGTCAACAAGCAAGCACTGGGAAAGATGAAAGCCTAGAGAAGAACATACCAATATTCTTATTTCCAAAATGATTTCCTTTTCAAAAAAATACAAAAACACAGCATCAAAATCAGTGAATCAACAAAAGCCATTTCAATGGATATAGCATCACCAGTAACAAAATATGACTTAGAAACAGGAGGAATAACCCATGATCCAGAGGGCTGACAGGCAGGTTCACCAGGCTGCCAGCTCCACCCCAACTCCAATGCCAGCTTCTCAGGGGGCAGAGCAGAGTGACATGTGATAGCCCGGTCCCTTGTATGGCAGGCACACTTCCCCAGCACAATTCCTTGTGTACTTTATAGAAGGAGATCAGTGCCTTTAAGCTGGTATATCAGGTATTAGGTAATCAGTCTCTGGTGACATTTGCTGGAAGATGAAGCAGGTGACACCCTCTGAAATGCAAAACCACAAGCAGTCCCACAGTCCCAGGAAACCCGTATGTCCAGATAGAAATTTTCCCTCTTCCCCAATCGCCATCCCCAAAGTCCACTCTGAAGGCTGGCTTGGAGCCTGCTTGGTGGATCCCAAAATTCTACCGCTGGGCTGGAAGGCCTGTCATCGCAGCCGAAAAAATGGAGAAGAGCCCTGCTGTCCTCTGGGTCCCATGGGAAGGACCCACTGTCAGCAGTGTCACCGCACAGCCAGTAGGTAAATAAGCCACGTCCCAGGCCCTGTGGACACAGCAGTCCTTGCAACAGTGACCTGCTCAACCTGGAGAAACACACTTATAATAACAACAACACATACACAATTTCCCTTAGGAATGAGGTGAAGAAAACAGCACAAGAGCGGGGGCCAGAGAGTGGCTGGAGAAGGAGGGACCTTAGCTTCAGCAGTCGGGGTGAGTCTCTCAAAGAGACTTTCACGCTGTGATTGTGTAATGAGAACACACGAGACGGATAGAGGGGCAGATGGCATCCAAGAGATGGTAACCCCTGACACCAACCAAGCTCCACGGAGAGCTGGCTGCTCTGCCAGCACCATCCGCCTTAAACCCCACAGCGATCCCCTGGAGTGAGTCCTGCAGTTTCCCATCTGATAGATCAGGAAACAGGTTCCCGAAGTCTGGGTAACCTGCTCAGCCCATCCAGCCAATCTTTAAACCCACACAGGCTCCAAGAGCAAGGCACCCTCTCCCAGACTCTCAGGAATCCGCTTGCTGGTTTGCTGGCTGACAACTACTTGGCCTGATTATCCAAGCCCTCGCCCCGCCCTGCTCCCAGTGACAGAGAAACAAAGCTCAGAGCTCCCAGGGGATGTGCCGCCCACTCTGAATGACACACAGTGTCTGAGTGTCCCCTTGGGCCTGGCAGATCCAGACTGTCCCAGTTCCCTGATTCTCTGACACCCACAGTCTGCAGTCCACCTGGGGGAACAGAATCTGCAGATGCCATCTCGTGTGGTTGCGAAGCAGCAGAAAGACACTTAGAGGGGATGCAGTTTTCTACACTAGCTTCCAACCCAGAGGTCGGAGATCCCACTACACAGCCCCTCCCCCCAGAGCCTTCCAAATAACAGAATTCAACTCATATTACCCAGGCGCAAATAAAACTGAAATACAAACCAGCAAGCCCCTCAGCCTGGTCTCCAGAAAAGACCAGATTTTGCCAAATCTAAGGCAACTCTGTTTTCCAGTGTTGACATCGGAAATGAGGATCCACGTCACAGCGGGTCCTTAACAGGCGAAGACTAATGGGAAATTTGCTTTCTTTCTCAGTGGTGTACACAGCAATGACGCATCTTAAGAGCAATACTCTGTCAAAGTGTTAATCGCTCAGTCGTGTCTGACTCATTGCGACCTGGTGGACTATAGCCCACCAGGCTCCTCTGTCCATGGGATTCTCCAGGCAAGAATACTGGAGTAGATAGCCATTCCCTTCTCCAGGGGATCTTCCCAACCCAGGATCGAACCCAGGTCTTCCAGGCAGATTACCATCTGAGCTACCAGGGAAGAGTGTGTTGGGTGAGCAGTAGTTTAGCATATCTCCTCTGCTTTCCTTCCCGCCCAGCTGGTACTGGTCACCACGAGGTGGGCACACAGAGCTGCCAATCTGCAAACGAGAGCCTGCCCCCACACCCCGAGTCACACCCTCCAGCAGGACCCACTGCATACAAAATAAACAGAAACTCCCCCCTCCCTCACCCTGGGGCCTCAAGGTAGGCCCTGCTGACCTGGCTCTTCTGCTACTGTCCCCTGTTCCTCACGAAGGCCACAGGGCCTTTGCACAGGCTATCTGTCCTCTCGGCCCAGAGACCTTCCAGAGGTTGCCTCTTTTTCTCACATAATGTCTTCACTCAATCAGCCTCCATGAGGTCCTCATATGAGAATGCCTCCCTCAGTCTTGATTGCAATTAGTACTGCTTCAAATGAGCTTTTCACTTACTTGTTTACTTCGTCTATTTTGTCCTACTTTATACCTGACTCGCTCAATGAGGCAGGGACCTTGTCTTTCCTGGGCACCACTTATCTCCAGGACCTGGCACACAAAGAACCCTCTATAAATATCTGTTTAATATAGCAATCATAATAGAAGAAATTACTAAACTACATTAATTCACACAATTACTTTATTTTCATTACCTTCCAGTCAACGGGATAAAAAAAAATTGCTGCCAAGAATAGCTATTTTGAAAGGTATCAGTGGTTCTTCCTGAAAAAGACAAAAAAGATGAAAGTAACTTCTAACAGAGTACTGAGGAGGGAAAAATGCTTTGCATTACAACCTAACTACTCCAAAATTTCCCATAGGCTTCCGAATTGTAATTTTAAAAGCTTTACCTGGAAATGGAGAATTTCAAAATCCACTGATCTTGCTCTGATGTATAAAACACAGCACAGAAATCTTATAATTTTTCTAGAAATCTGTCTGCCAAATGACGAATTGCTTCCTTGGGCAGAGTTTTCACCTTTGAACTTTTCCCCAAAGTGTTTATAATGTTCAAATTCCATCTTTAGTGTCAGTTCCACTTTAGAATTGTTTAATCATACTGGGAAAAGGAAGCAATTTGCTTCACCTACTAATGTTTCCTTAAAAAAAAAAAATTAAAAACAAGTATCATGTCTTTAAATGCTGTGTTCTTATATGATTATCCTTAGGAGACTCAAACTGCAAAAAGTTAGAAATGTGAAAATCACTTGCAGGCCCTTCTCACAAGCAGGAGGGAATCAAACATGTCAGAATAGGAGAGAATGCATATGATTTAACTTCAAGAATTTTGTATCACATAAAGACAGTCCAGAAACAAACTTGGGTTTAAAAACAATGAAAGTGTATTCTGCAATACATTTCCTCACTGGTATCTAATGACTTGAACTAATTGGACCATGACATCTACGAACAACAAAAACCTAAATTTCTTACTACTTAGTGTTCACCAAAATCGTCCATACAAATCACCCCATAACTTATCCCAACAAAATTTAGAATCAATACTACATTTATATGTACGCATGTGTGCGTAGTTGTCTCTGAATCTTTCAGACCCCATGGACTGTAGCCTGCCAGGTTCTTCTGTCCATGAGATTTCCCAGGCAAGAATACTGAAGTGGGTTGCCATTTCCTTCTCTAGTTGATCTTCCCGACCCAAGGATTGAACCTACTTGCATTGGCAGGTGGATTCTTTACCACTGAGCCCCCAAGCCACAGGCACACCTGGGTTAAAACTGCAGCTTTGCTTCTCTGGAGCTCCATGACTCAGCCAGGTCACTTAGCCTCACCTGAAGCAAGGAGATAACAGCAAGGACCCAGTGCTGCAAGAGTTTAGAGAATGCAGCGTCATTTGCATGGGGCTCGGCCAGAGAGATAATCCTCATTACAATCCAGAACCCCCTTGTTCCTGCACTACCTCCTCTGCTCGGTGCTGTACTAAGTGGAGTGAATATTTTTTTCCTGGATGAGTCATGGCTTTGCAGAGCGCCAGAGGCTTCAGCCTGAATTTCAATTCTTGCAGCATTGTATGGAGTGGCACAATGACGGTAAAAATCAGAATACACGAGAATCCACCCTAGTAAGTGGCTGTCTTAAAGTCAAGAAGTGAGTAGGTTTCTTATTTGTTTTTCTCCCCTAGGAGTTGAGTGTTGAGGAGAAAAAGAAAAAAGCGCAGGTTTGCTGAGAGATCCTCTATGCTCAGAATGATCAATCTTGCTCTGTTATGGGAAAAGAAGAGTCTAGGGTACAGTCAACTAAATCAAATTTTGACTGACAATGTTTGTCTTAACACCTGGAATACCATGGTTTTCAGAGAGAAAAATTTGGCCAATAGTCGTAAAAAGCTGAAAATGCAAAGAACAAACTTTTCTTACAAGTCTATTTCTAAGGAGATTGTTAGAAGGCATCAATGCAGAAAGAGTGTATTTTGGGGAGAGGGCGAGAAACAAAACTGAGAAAGGAATCCCTCCTCCAATTCGACTGGATCACACGTATCAGTCCACCAGCACCAGTCACAGCACCATCTACTGCCACAGGGTCCCCACAGCAGCCCAGCTCTGCAGGGCCCCACGAGTTAACATCAGGCCTTGGCTTAGCTAAGAAAACTGTTTAGGAACGAAAACGATGCCACTTCAAAGGTAAAAGTGATGAGCAGGGGAGAACCTCAAAATGAGGGTTAACTCCTAACAATCTTTTCAAATATCTAGGTAACAAACATCATCTTTCGGTTACGAACGCATGATCATTAAGCCATTTTACTTTTTCTTTGCTAGTTACACTATACACTCTGCAGATTTTAAAGCATGGGTAAGAATTATGTGTTCTGGCTGATGTAGGTATAAAGGGTACATATATTTATTTTTTACTGCCTTTTGACACAGTGCAAGTCACAACTGCTGTGCTAGCAGCCACAGCACAGGAATTGAAAGCGAGGAATTGAAAGTATGATTCCAAACCTACAGAACCAGGGGGTTCAGGATGGGGCTCAGAGCCCAGCTTTCTCCAAATGTCTAGGCTTCTCCCTAGACAAGAAGGCCCCTAAGGTCTTCTTGAAATGTCTTGTGAAATGTACCTGCATATGAGCAGGTGCAGAACTGTGTTCTCATTCTGAGATCTGCTATATCTCATGTATAAGAACACACACAACAGCCTGTCTGTCTTAAGCAAAACAATGACCCAACCTCAATCCTGATCTAAAAGTAAACCACAGACTTAAAACAGACTATCAATTAAAAGATCGGGGATTAAAAAAACCAAAACAACCATTTTCCATAGGAAAAAACACATATGGACTGATAATAAAAATTATAAATAAAACCAGCTGACACTTCCCTAGCACCATGTCCCAGAGGGCATGATGCTAAGCTCTTTACAGATTATCAGGCTGTCAAAATACCATCTATAGTAATAGCACAGATTAAATACCATAGGGCAAGTCGATGGAGTGTTAACTCGAGGAAGAAGCCTGGCTTACCATTAACTCACCCTTATGTCAGAATAACTGTACTTAATAAATAGCTCATTGGAATGACTAGGAGTGGTGACGTCGCAAAATGAGTACAAGTTAATTCGGGTATTTTCCATGGAACGACTCTAAGTGTAAATTGGGAGGAAAAAGGCTAAATAAATAACTTGAGCTCCAACAGGGGAAATGAGGAAAATGGAAGTCGTTTACAGTCATTTACTATTTATACTGCAAAAACTGCTTACTCTACTATCCGCCTCCTCAAAATCAGACCAGCGCGCAGCCCTGACCATACCAGCTACGCAGTGTTGTCACAGATGTGTGCCAGGTTGTGAATAGGACGTGGCCGGCAGGAAAAACGCAAAGTTAGCTCCTGTTCTCCGGCGGGAAAGAAAGCCTGCTTAATTTTTTGTGGCTCAATAAAGCTGAACACCAACTCTTAAGGGTTAAAAAACCGGGCATCAGGTGCTCGCTTTCTGCTCTGCAGAGGGATTTGAGCTCACGGCGAAGTTCCCTCGCTTCCCTCCCCGGCCTGCACCCCGCAACGAGGGAGAGCTGTCACCACCCCGGGTCCCCACCACCAGCAGCAAAGCCCCCGGACTGGGCAGCGCGCTCGGCGGCCGGGCTCCCAGCTCCGCAGGGTGATGGGGCGCCAGCGCGCCAGGGGTCACTTAATTCCATTTCAGATCTGAACGCTTTCAAAGAAAGTCCAGACAATTGAGACCACGGATGGGGCCCGAGAGGGTCCCCCAAAACAAACTTTCGGGGCCTCGGAATCTGCATATCTTGCAGGAATTCCCAGCCCGCGAGGAAAAGAGACCGATACTCGCAAAGTACTCAGGACCAGAGATGAGAGGCCGCGCGAGGGGGCCCTGGCCGAGGGGGTCCCAGGCGGAGCCCCTACCCGCGCGCCCAGCTCGCCGGGCCCCCGCTCCGGCCTCCCGCCAACCCCCGGCGCGCGGCGAGCTCGCGGCCCGGAACGCCGGCCAGGGTCGGTCCGGGCCACGCGGCCCGCGCGCCCCGTTGTACCGAGACCCAGGCCGGGCGGGAGCTGCAGAAGCGGACCCGGCTGCTCGGCGGCCGCGCGCAGCTTCGGCGTTGTGCGCGATCGGGGCGCGGCGCTGCCCCTCAACTCGGCCCCCGGCCCAGACTTACCTCGGCCGCCCTCCCCTGTGCGGCTCGAGCCGGGCACCGGGCTCCGGGGACGGCGGGGAGAAGGAGTCGAGGCCCGAGAGGGACGGGGGCCGGGCCGCCCGGGCCGCCGGAGGGCAGAGCGAGGCACTGGGAAGGCCGCGGGGTCCGGGACGCTAGGCAGCTGGGGGCAGAGCTGGCGGCGGCCGCGGCGGCTTGGTCTGAGTCGAGTGGGAGGGTCCGGCTGCCAGCGCCGGGGAGCGAGGGAGGGAACTTGGAGCGAGTTGCCGCGGCCGGGAGCGCGTGTCCCCGCCGGTGTGCACGCCCCCGAGCGCCCCGCCCCCGGCCCCACCCCTCCCGCAACCCCCCCTTCTAGCCCCTCCCCCAGATCATCCCCACCCCTCACTCCCATCACCCCGCCGCCCCGCCTCCAAAGCGCTCCGGCATTGGCCCCCCATTCCCTCTGGGTTGGAGAAGCGCTGGATCTTAACTGCCAGGAAACCCCAAATCTGAAGCCTGTTCTGTGAGTGTGAGAACTCGCCAGTTCACCAACCTAGAGGTCGGTGCCTGACAACATTCCCTATTGACTTTCATCTACTCAGATACACCCTCTCAGTATTTGTAAACTAAGTTTCTGAAGGCTATTTTTTTTTTTTTTTTTTGGTTGATTGATTGGTTGGTTTTGTTTTGCTTTTTAATTTTTTTTAATTTAATTTTTGAGTATAGTTGGATCTCCTGTGTCTCCTGCATTGGCAGGCGGATTCTTTCTCCCTGAACCACCTGGGAAGACCTCAATAGATAGTTTCTTCTTAATTTTGTATCAGTTTCTGCTCTACAGCAAAGTGAATCAGCTATCAGTTCAGTTCAGTTTAGTTCAGTTGCTCAGTCGTCCCCGACTCTATGCGACCCCATGAATCGCAGCACGCCAGGCCTCCTTGTCCATCACCAACTCCCGGAGTTTACTAAACTCATGTCCATCCAGTCCGTGATGCCATCCAGTCATCTCATCCTCTGTCGTCCCCTTCTCCTCCTGCCCCCAATCCCTCCCAGCGTCAGGATCTTTTCCAATGAGTCAGCTCTTTGCATCAGGTGGCCAAAGTATTGGAGTTTCAGCTTCAGCATCAGTCCTTCCAAAGAACACCCAGGACTGATCTCCTTTAGGATGGACTTGTTGGATCTCCTTGCAATCCAAGGGACTCTCGAGAGTCTTCTCCAATAGGTATACATAAATCTCCACTTTTGGGATTTTCTTCCCATATAGGTCACCACAAAGCGCTGAGTAGAGTTCCCTGTGCTGTACTCATTAGGTTCTCATTAGTTGTCTATTTTATGCACACTATCAGTAATGTGTATATGTCATTCCCTGTCTCCCAATTCATGCCACCCACCCTGTTCCCCCTTGGTATCCATACTTTTGTTCTCTACATCTGAGTCTCTGTCTCTGCTTTGTAAATAAGATCATCCATACCATTTATTTAGGTTCCACATACATGCTGAAGGTATTTTTGAGACTCCAAAAAAGATTTGAAGAAGACATTAGAGAATATAGGAAAAAAATCTTCGGGTACAATGTGCCACCCCTAGAGTATGGACCAGCTGATGTTTAGAATTGTTTTTGGGTGCATCCTTATTTATCTCATAATGCATGGTTTGGTAATGCTTTTTCTTTTGATTTGCTTAATAACTTGGTTGGGGTTTTGAGGGTTTTATTGTTTTAGGAAGATTAAACCCATTCTAGTTTAGCATTTACTATTGGGAATGTTAAAAGAGAAAATCTGTATTTATCAAAATGGTTGATTTTGAATGAGATATGAGTTCACAGCATAATTACTTCTCTAAGATATGTAGCAAAATTTTATTTTATATCTTTAGCACATTTGAAATGCAGTTGCATTCATCCTGTTTTCTCAGAAGGGTCATCTATATTTGAATTATGTGACTCTTGTTTCATGTAAGTTCAGAAATTATCAAATAAAGAAAACTCAGGCTCCCATAATAAGCCTTTGGCTTTTTACAAGAGAACCATTTTAAGAAAGTGAGATGATACTGGGTTTCCAATGGAACTTTCTTCTGGCATACTAATGCATTCCATGTGATCACAGATTATGTTGTGGTCTCCATTAACTCCTGAAGTCGTGTAACAGTAGAATGAAGTTATTTTTCATCCTTCCCATAGCAAATGGAACCAACCTTTCTCAAAGTAGTCTATTAAAAAAAAAAAATTAATCTCTTTACCCCAACCTCTTCCTTTTGGGAATTGCTTCCTGCCTTTGTGTATGACACACCTCCACCGACATTGCAGGAGCACATGACCCAGGTCTGTCAATCAGACTGCATCTCATCCCTGGTACAAAGTGGAGGGGGGCTGGCACATGTTCTAATGAGGGGGGTGGTCCTTTTTCTGAACTGATGTGGCAGCTTCAGAGACCATGCTGTGGAAACCTGCAGTGGCTGGAGGAAACCTATTAGGGAAGAAAACCACCTGAGCCAGGAAAACAGGTAGAGTCCTGACAAAATTAACAAGCCCCTCTAGGCAGCCTGGTGGTTCAGAGGGTAAAGAACCCGTCTGCATTGCAGGAGATAGGCGTTCGATCTCTGGGCTGGCAAGATCCCCTGGAGAAGGAAATGGCAACCCTCTCCAGTATTCTTGCCTGGAGAATGCCATGGACAAAGAAGCCTGCAGGCTACAGTACATGGGGCTGTAGAGAGTCAGACACAACTGAGTGACTAACACACTAATAGTATCTTCACTTAATCATCTACTAACACTTTCGCTTTTCACGGGCAGCCATCTCTGAAACCAGTTAGGACTGCTGCACGTCTGAGGAAATGCATCAATAAATTGTATTTTTAGCTTATTCTATTCTGAGCTACGTTGCTTTCCAAAATACTCACTTACAAAGCCATAAACAATTCCCATAAGACCTAGGCTCTGAAAATCAGGAATGTAACCAAACAGTGCAGCTCCCTTGTCACCTAAATGGCCTGCATAATAAAGTAGATGATAAGACAGTCACTTATGAGGAAGGCTTGCCTTGAGACAGGACTAAGGGTGTCATTTAGGGCATTACTATGGCGCAGGGTAGATTCCATATTTTCACTTTGTCCTTCCCAAAAGCAAAAATCAGTAAAAGATGTGGTTAGAAAACGAGAGAAGATAACGACACTTCAAAACTAGAATATCCCAGTAAATGTTTTTGTCTTAATTATTCCAATAACAGGTGCTTCATAGTCCCCAGTATTTGCTGGTATAAAACATTTCTCTTCTGGACTCACAATTGTAGGATCTGCTACAGACTCTGCGGGACTCTGGGGTCTGCTGACTTTGGTTCATCATGCTGGAATTTTACTGATCAGGAGAAGTGGGCTGTTGGCCTGTGCTTGGAATTCTTTTGTCTCAGAGAGATTCTTGTCTCTAAAAGTAGATAACAATATTCGACTAGTACCCTATGAGCATTCACACACTAGTCAGAGGGTTGCTTAGCCGTTACTCACAGGTCCCATGAATGAGAGGAGTGTTGGTGGTGAGGGAGTGGGCTGCATGCACTCAAAGGCATTGCTTTGAACCTCTGATTCCAAGGGTGTTTCCTTATGGGAATTCTGATCCTTATTCAGAGTTTTCACAACTCTTTCTTCACATGGGTACGTACCCAGTTGTGTGGAGAACTAGTGACATTTCATGTATGAAAGCCTGTAAACAAAATAGTAATACATCATAAACAGATCTGAGCCCCAGAAAAGAAACAGTACAAGGAGGTGAACCATCTCCAGAATCGTGAGAGGGTAGCTTAGGAAGAAAGAGTAGTTCTGAAATCCTGGCCCAGCTCTGAATGACATTTATTCAAATGATTGGCTATGATTCCCCAGTGAAAATGTCAATCAAATATCCAGAGATTTCCCATGTCCATACATCAGATCTATGTGATGTCAGTGCCATTTCCTTGCCCAAGAGCACTGTAACATCTCTCAGTTCACCAGGGATCCAACAACCCCAACTGTCCGGAACCCATTCCAGGAACAGAGCATACATCGCTGCTTTTCAGACCCTAAAAAGAATCTCTTGAGTGCCCCTAAGACACCACCTCTCTGGTTTTGGGGGGAGAGGGATAGACTTGTGTATTAAAAAAAAAAATCCCCCAGGAGATTGTGATGTTGAGCCAGGGTGAAGGTAAATAAGTTCTGTGAATACCTGCTCTTAATTCCACAGGAAAAGACTCCTTGGATTTAGGATTGTATGTAAAATTATAGTTATTGATTGAACAAGCTTGATTTGTCTTTTCCTCTGAACAACTGAGGTTATAGAAGAAGCACTGAGGGATGCTCCTTAGGAGGAGGAGGATTCTCTAGAAGCAATCAGGCTGAAAAAGCAGAGCTCACGGCAAGGCGGAGATAAGAGACTCTCTAAGTAGAAAAACACCACCAGTTGCTTTGGGAAGAGGTGACTCCACCACAGGCAACAGCCAGGGGTTATCTTTATTGCACATTTCAGTTTATTACATGTTCATGCTAATGATCGATGAATCAAAACAGTTGAGTTATGTCTAATGAGTACTGACTCACGTCATTTAATACTAGTAATAGCTCTCATTTATTGTGTACCAGGTCTGTGCTTCCCAGGTGGCGCTAGTGGTTAAGAACCCACCTGCCAAAACAGGAGACTTAAGAGATGCGGGTTCAATCCCTGGGTCAGGAAGGTCCCCTGGAGGACGGCGGGGCAACCCACTCCAGTGTTTTGGTCTGGAGAATCCCATGGACAGAGGAGCCTGGAGGGCTACAGTCCGTGGGGTTGCAAAGAGTTGGACATAACTGAAATGAGTCAGCATGCATGCTCAGATCTGTGCAAGGCAGTATACATGCCTCATTTCCAGTCATCACAATGGCCCTAAACATAAGTATTTTGATCCCCATTTTATTAAGAAGAAACTCAGGCCCAGGGAAGGTGAGTGAGGTATCCAAGGTCGTGGAGTTAGTAATTAGGGGATTTAAAGTCTGGTTCACAGGGTGCCAAAACCTATGTATTGTTTACTCTAAATCAACCTTGCCTATGAATCATATGAATCACAGTCCCTAACCACGTGAGCTATTTAAATTTAAAAATTAGATTGAATGAAGGCTTCCGTTCCAGTGCCACTAGCCCCTTTTCAAGTGCCATTAGCCACATGGTGGAGGCACAGAGGAAAAACATTTCTCTCATCATCCCAGAAAGTCTTGTTAGTATTGACGTAATGAAGGCAATGTTCTCTGTGATTAGATTTTTCAAGTAAGCTAGTCCAACTTTATGTTAACTATTTGGATGGGATGTTTTCAAAATGATGTCATATGTTCATGTGCCTGTGTCTTGTTTTGTTTGGGCTGCTACAACACAAATGCCATAGACTGGGTTGCTTATAAACCACAGAAATTTGTTTTCTCACAGTGTTGGAGGCCAGGAAGTCCAAGATAAAGGCAGACCCTGATGGGGTGTCCAATGAGAGCCCAGCTTCTCCTTGTGTCTTCAGATGGCAGAGGGAAAGGGGCAGCGAGCTCTTTGGGGGTCTCCTTTATGAGGGTGCTAACCCCATTCCCGAGAGCCCCACTCTCATGACCTAATCACCTCCAAGGCCTTACCTACTAATATCATCACTTTGAGGGCGGGGAGCATGATTTCAATGTATGAGTTTGAGGGATACACAGACATTGCAGCCTGCCTTAATTAGCAGAGCACACGGAACTAAATGTCTGTTTGAGGCATTCTGGGCAGGGCGCCCACCTCAGTGGACCACATTGAACTGATTGACTGGAGATAAGCTGCAGCAAACACCGAATAGTAAAATAGCAATGCAAGACAGCACATATTTAATTGAAAGGGTGGTCAGCAATATTTGTATTCATAATTCAGGGAAAGAGAACCCATGTTCTCTCAATGACCCAGATGGCCTGCCCCAAGCCCATACTTCTATCTCCATGGGCCCTTCTGCTCCTACCCTCACGCCTTGTTTTCTCCTTTGGCTATATTCTAGTGCCTGTGATGTTCTGCCCTCAGCCTGCTTGTGCTCATGCACTCTTCCTGTGGGTTTTTTCCCCCAGTTCTCTATCCTCAGCTACCATTGATTTGCCTGTAACTGCAGAATTTTCATCTCTAACTCCCACTGCATTTTCTGATCCTCAGGGAAGTTCTCTTTCTAGCCTTTTACTGAACTGGTGCTGCTCACACTGCTCCGTCTCTGGACCATCAGCATCTGTGAATTGTTGCTACTGCTCTAAGCCAAGATGAGTTTAGAAGATAGAAGTCTGTGGTTACACACATCTAGCAACTTGTTTTTTCAAAATTTGTTTATTTGGCTGTGCCAGGTCTTTTACTTGCTGCATGGGAACTCTTAGTGGCAGCATGTGGGATCTAGCTCTCAGGGATGGAACCCGGGGCCCCTGCATTGTGATCTTGGAGTCTTAGCCACAGATCACCAGGGAAGTCCCATTTCTAGCAACCTGACATTGCTAGGACATGATCTTGTATTCTGTGCTGCCGCAAAGTCACTTCAGTTGTGTCCAACTCTTTGTGACCCCATGGATTGTAGCCCTCCAGGTTCCTCTGTTCATGGAATTCTCTAGGCAAGCATACTGGAAATGGTAGCTATCCCCTTCTCCAGGGGATCTTCCCAACCCAGGACTTGAGCCCAGGTCTCCTGCATTGCAGGCAGATTCTTTATTGTCTGAGCTACCAGGGAAGCCCCTTGTATGCTATAGTATATACATAAATACCAGACTACCATGGATTGGACATTTTAAGCAAACAACTACTGTACCTGACTCCCCTCTGTTGTCTCTGGGGCCCCTAACACTCTTTTCCTACACTGTCAGTAATGATATTATTATCCCCAGAGCATGAGTCAGGATCCAGGCAGGCAGGAAACAGGGATGTGAATACAGGGAACCACTCACAAAAATGCTGGAGAAGCTGAAAGGACAAACACGGGAAGGTGAGTCAATCTAGATTTTAGCAGGAGCCGGAAACTCTCCCATGAAGGGTGCAGATGAAGGAGAAGTAGGTGTCATTGGCCTCTGAGATTTGGAGCTGTTGAACTGATCCATTACCAGGAATAACAAGGATTGCCCCCAGGAGCTGAGACTGTTCAGGACATGCAGATGCTGCCAGTTTAATTAAACTGATTTTCCTATTCTGTTATTCACACCGAACACATATAAAAATTTCCTGAGGAAGTCTAGATTGCCAAATATCATCTATAACCAGTTAGTGATGGAGAGGGTTTGAATCTGTTCAGGTCCTTTCCATCTATGAAACATCTAGGCTTCAGTACTGAGATGTTGTGGCCGCTTCTATGAAATAAATGAACTCTTATTTTCATCTGGCTCAGCATTCCCAGTTACTTCAAGATTTTAAACTATTTCTAAAGGGTTAAGTCATCAGAATTTGCTTGCATAGTATGTGAAATATTAGGCTAATATACATGCCCTGTGCATTCTCATAGACTGGGTAGAATAATGTACTAAGGATAGTTTTTAAAGTATTTGTGACAACTGTGAGCTTAGAATGTTTAGCTTCTTTCATAATAGAAACATCATCCATCTATTTTGTATAGAGCTCACGAATTCTTATTTTCCCCAGAAAAAAAAAAAAAATCAGAGGTGACACAAGTAACTGGAATCTCTAATTTCATTCCAGCCTCTTCCTAATCAAATATTAAATCAGTTCATTAGTAGCCAGGAAAAAAATGAAGTAATTTGGATTTTGCTCTTCCTTTCTACCATTGTACCATAGAGTGTCTAACGAGCAAAATAGATAAGAATAAGGAGAAAGAGACAAGTCAGGAAACATGAGGTCCCTGAACCACAGATGGTAACGATGCTTAATCACCAATTTCTTCTCTTTGAAACATGGGTAAGTAGGTACACAGACTTCTGAGTCTTTAGGGTTCAATGTGTATTTTTCCCCTGAACTCTTTAAAGCAGATGTTCTGGATTCTCGGTGTTTGGTAAAGATATACTCAGAATTTCATGGAGGCATTTTATTTTTCAGTCACCTAGTGTTACAGGATGAGCAATGCTATATCTGACATTTGTAGAAATCAGCTGCAAATGATCGGGAGGTTTTAACAAAATGTCAGAATGCCTTTTAGCTCCTCCACCCACTCATCTTTCCCTCACTCATCTGTTACAGAATCTCTCATTGTCAATATTTTCACTCATGCATCTAACCATCCACTTCTTACCTGCCCTCAATACAACACAATAACTTCCCCTCTTTACTTTCACAACCAGTCAGATGTGTTCTTTGTTACCTCTTCTGTGATTCTTCTTCCTTTCCCGAAATTGATAAAAATCAATCTTTCGAGCAACAGCTCCATGATTCCAACTTGTTTTATTTACTCACAAATTACACATATCCTTAACTTTCTGCTCATTTCACCACCGGTGGCCAAGACTTCGAAGTAGATATTTTTGGAGGTCATCAACACTTGCCAATTGCCAGCCAGTCTGTCACAAGAGAGGGACAAGGTAGAGGAATGGAGGCAGGGAGGTTGGGGGAAAACAAAATGGGATGACCAAAGAAGTGTTTCTACTCCCCATTTCACCATTCTACCCAATTGACAAGCTCTGTCTGACTCAGGTGTCTGATATACAGTAAGACTAAATCATAGTCTATCGATAGCTTTTGGGACAACAAATTAACATAGGTTGCCATTCTGGTGCTTCTGATAGAAGTATGGATCCTTGAGAAGGGCATGTCAACTTCGGTATTCTTGCCTGGAGATTCCCCATGGACAGAGAAGCCTGGCAGACTGCAGTCCATGGGGTTGCAAAGAGTCAGACATGACTGAGCAACTAAGCACCCACACATTTAAAGTTTCTACCTACTACCTTGAATAAAACTCTCAACTAACTTCCCTGGTGTCTTGGAGAGTGAATAGTCTGCCTCCAATGCAGGACACCCGAGTTTGATCCTTGGGTTGGGAAGATCCCCTGGAGAAGGAAATGGCAATAGAAGTATGGATTTTTGTGGCATCAGCTACAAAAATGTCCATGCGTGATTACGGTGTTTTATCAGCTTGTACTTGTCTTCTCTGATAGCCTGTACTCCCTATTTAGATGTTGACTGATTGTGTTAATCGTTCAGTCGTGTCTGACTCTTTGTGACCCCATGGACTGTAGCCCTCCAGGCTCCATGTCCATGGAATTTTTCAGGGAAGAACTCTGGAGCGGGTTGCCATTTCCTTCTCCAGGTGATCTTCAACCCAAGGATTGAACCCGGGTGTCCCACATTAGAGGCAGACTATTTACTGTCTAAGACACCAGGGAAGTTAGTTGAGAGTTTTATTCAAGGTAGTAGGTAGAAACTTTAAATGTGTGGGTGCTTAGTTGCTCAGTCATGTCCGACTCTTTGCAGCCCCGTGGACTGCAGCCTGCCAGGCTTCTCTGTCCATGGGGATTCTCCGGGCAAGAATACTAGAGTGAGTTGCCATGCCCTTCTCCAGGGGATCTTCCCGACTCAGGGATCAAACACAAGTCTCCCACATTGCAGGTGGATTTGTTACCGTCTGAGCCACCAAGGAAGCCCAGAAACTTTAAATACCAGCACGAGTTTCTCATAGTCATAAAGCAGAATAATTGCTTATGAACTTTAGATTGGCTGGATTCCCAAACTCCTAATCAACATCTTAAGCATGCTGTTCTTGGAAGGTCTTCCTGAGTTACACTGGATTAGATTGCATGTATCTCAGAACTCCAGATCTCACCACATGCTCATAAGTTGTCCTGTTCAATTGATGGTAGTCGAATGGCTCCTCATTAGTTAACCTCTCCAGACCATAAGCTACATGAGAACAGGGGATGGAGCTGACCTCCCATCCTGCCCCAGGTGAAATTTCTCATACTGCTTAGCAAAAGCAGAGGCAGCTCACAGAACTTCATCAGACACTCACTGAGATAAACAGATGCTCTGATAGTGGCATAATCATGATGTCACTTTATATTCATCAACTCCCAGTCCCCAGAGAGTCTGGACACCGCAACCCTTCCTGCACAGTCCCGAGCACAGGAAGTGTTGTCCTGCCGGAGAAGTCCCAACTCTGAGCGTAGCTACCAAGAGCAGCAGGGCATCTTTCCCACCTGGTAACACCCACCAGAATCCAGGAGAGAATGAGGACCAGGCATTCCAGAAGCATCTAACCCTTAAAAAGATCCACAAAGTCACACTTAGGAATATGAAGCACAAAATATTCTTGTTAGTCTTCTATGAATGCAAGTGCTGCAGGAGATGCAGGTTTGACCCTTGGGTCGGTAAGATCCCCTGGAGGAGGAAATGGCAACCCACTGCAGTTTTCTTGTCTGGGGAATCGCATGGACAGAGGAGCCTGGAGGGCTACAATCCATGGGGTCTCAAAGAGCTGGACGTGACTGACTGCATGAGGTCTTAGTTATCACACAGGGATCTTCAATTCTGGTTGTGACATAAGAACTCTTTGGTTGTGGCCTGTGGGATCTAGTTCCCTGGCCAGGGATAGAACCCAGGCCCCCTGCAGTGGGAGTGTGGAGTCTTAGCCACTGGACCACCAGGAGAAGTCTCAGTCTTTGCTGTTTTTAATGAGAGAATCTTTTACACAAGGACACAACTACTTAAAATGTAGACACTTATTGTATTTTAAAGAGCATTTTAATAAACCTTTGCATTAGGACTAGATTGGTATGTACAGGTTGTCATCTTCTACCCTGTACCCACTAGAATAAAGCAGTTACATAACTTATGGAGATGCACCCTGTCAACAGTTGTGTTCTGTTGTAACAAAGTTTTATAATAATCACACTCGAAACTGTAGAATATTCATTGTGCATATGATATAGATAGGCTGTGAGGGGTCATAGCAAATTATAAGATGTGATTTCCATCCATGAGTAATTTTCAACTACTTTAAGCAACATAGTACATCCATGGAAAAATCTCAGCAGATGAACAAGGTCAAGTAAATATAATGCAAGATCACTTTCAAATAAATTCAAACAGCTGCTTTATAGAGAAATCAGATGGAGGAAGATTATAAAAGTTTCTTCAAGGAAGTAAAATTTAAATAGGACTTTATATCATGGGATGGTTGCCAAGAAGAGTATAGGGTTTTTCTCATAGAGAAATTACAATTTAAATAAGGCATAAATTAGAAAAAAATTGATAACTACTCTGAAGAGACTATGGTAGACAGATTTATTAGAGATTTATTAAAGTAGTTAGTTTGGAAGTGAGAGAGTAAGAATCATTAGTGGATGACAAATAACACACCAACAGTTTCTTGCTTCTAAACAGTATTTCAGAAGATTCTAGATATTCATATGAGAGGCACGGTTCCTTTATCTCTAACTTTAATATAGAATATTATTGTTGAGTATCTTTGACCTCTATTGATCAATATGATTAAATGATAAAGTAAGACTTTATGATGTACAAATAAAGACAAGATTAGTTGAAGTATACAGTATTGTGAATCATAATTATATGACTTAATATTCAACAAATTTTTATATAAAACAGATGTTTTGAAATTGTACATACAGAACAACTGTGAGCATTTGGAATAAGAAGAAGTTTTGGTTTATGCTTTTGAAGTCATCTTAATTTTATAATCAGGTTAGAAGGCCTAAATCAGAATATTACAGACAGGAATTTTTTAAGTTCCCATAAATTCTCAAGATTGGAAAGAAAAATAAAGCAGTAGATCTTGAAGAGCAGTAGATCTCAAGACTAAAGAAGTGTTTCTTTTTCTTGTTAGTGAAATTGATGACACTACTGAGAGTGTCAGAAACTAAACCAAATAATTTGATGATTTTAATGATTTTATTTTTTTAAACATTTTTTGGTTTTGATGTGGACCATTTAAAAAAATCTTTATTGAATTTGTTATAATTTTGCTTCTGTTTTATGTTTTGGTTTTTTGGCTGCAAAGCCTGTGGAATCTTAGTGCTCTGACCTGAAATTGAGCCCACACCCCCTGCATTGGAATGAGAAGTCTTAACCTCTAGATTGCCAGGAGAGGCCCTGATTTTATTTTTAAATAGTTCATATTGAAGAATGTAATACATGTAACAGAAAACTCTGTATACATTGTACACATTAATTTACCCCCACCCAATAATGGTAGAGAAATGTTATCTGGAATAGAAAAGTTGAAAATTTCCTGTTGTAAGCAAATCTATATAATCTATATATATTTATAACTCAGAATTCTTCCTTTTGTTTTTCTCAATGGGCAAGTCTTACTTATTCCATATATTCCTATGCATAAATGACTTCACTAAACCTAAAGGCATTCCCCCCCCCCCCCCACGACATTTATGGGATTGGAACATTTTTAGTGAAGGCTTTTAGTAAGGGTAGAGCAAGCAGAAACATACTTTTTGAAGATAACAATTGTTTCTTTAAGCAAGTAGACATTAATTATTCAGAAAAGATTTCAGCATATTATGTGTTTATCATAAAATACTTCCAAGAAAGAATAAACCATCTAAGATACATGATACAACTACCCCCCATACAATGAAGCACTTACTGTATTTTTCCACACATTGAGGTAAACCACATAATGTACAAGGAGTAGAATAACTCTAGCCACAAATATGCCTGCATATTTCCAGCTTCTGTTCCTTTTAATTTACTTGGATTTCTTTCCTTGCAGTGATAAGAAAAGCTTCAAAACTCTTAAAAGAGATGATAAGAATAATATCTTATGGAAGAGAAATTTCAGGTATGTATAAGGTTATTTGGAAGGCAACAAGTATGAAGTGTCTTTGGTGCTTCTTCAAACAACAAATCCTTCCAATCATTTATGACAATATGACCAGCCAAAGAGGAAAGAATCTAAAACATTTATATGCTGAAGGTAATTGTTGTCTGATTGTATATAAGTAGAGTTACAGAACTCACCAAGCAAGATGAGACCTTAATGGTTATATACTCGACAAACCAGAAACATAAATTACATGATATTGTTTTTACAATAGTAAGTCAGAATTAGGAGGAAGCCAGTCAAGGAAAATGCTGAATGTCTGGGTGCCTCCTAAAAAGAGTTCACTCATTCATTTATTCATTAATTCATTTGTTTGTTCAACCAACATAGAGGGCAAAGTTTCTGTCTCTGATAACACAACAGGAAGCAAGTAGACAAAGTTTTTGTACTGTATACTCATGGGAAGCAAAAATCTTCAAATAACATGATAATAAACGTGTAAGACAATTTCAGGTGGTGGTGAGTGTGTTTGTTTCAAAGAGCAGAAAAATCTAGTGGCTATGAAGGTGTGGAGTTGTTAGTCATGTCTTCAGGAAGGTCTCAATGGGAAAATGGCATTTGAGCGAAGACCTAAGGCAATAGAGGGTCTTCCCTGGTGGCTCAGTGGTAAAGAATCCACCTGCACTGTAAGAGCTGTGGCTTTGATCCCTGGGTCAGGAAGATCTCTTGGAGGAGACAACCCACTCCAGTATTCTTGCCTGGAGAATTCCATGGACAGAAGAGCCTCACAGGCTACAGTCCACAATGTCACAAAGAATCAGACACGACTGAGTGACTAAGCCCAGCATAGTGCAGAGTCTGGGATGGACATGTACACACCGCTCTATTTAAAATGGATAACCAACAAGGACCTACTGTACAGTACAAGGAACTCTGCTCAAGGCTGTGTGGCAGCCTGGGTGAGACGGGAGTTTGGGAGAGAATGGATACATGTGTATGTATGGCTGAGGCCCTTTGCTGCTCACCTGAAGCTACCACGACATTGTTAATTGGCTCTACTCCAATATAAAATAATAAGTTTTAAAAAAAGAAAAGAATCGATTTTGAGCAGGGATCTGAATGACACACTAAAGCCAGCCAAGTGAGTGTAACATTTCTGGCAGGAGAAAACCAGTGCAAAGGCCATAATATAGGAATTAAGTCAGCATGTTTGAAGAATAAAAAGAAAATTGATGTAGGTTTATTTTTAAAAAATAAAATCTCTAATAACTGCATCTAATGGTCTATTCTGCCACCATTTTTACTTCTGTTTTGAATTCTAGTTTACTATCAAACCTGCTTTATTTCCCAGCTTGATGTCATTTCATAAATTTAATCAACTTATATTCTATTTTTCATTAATGCTATTGCTAATAATTTGAATAGGACCAAACCAAGTAATACCCAAAGAAAGAATCAATTCAAAATCCTATTTCAGGATAATATCCATTAATTAGTGGATCTATTTTGGGGAGGGATTCACAAATTCACATAACTATATATTTCCTCATATTGCCATTATTAATAATTATAATAAAAATAACTACCATTTAAGAGCAATTAATAATACACAAAGGCATGAAGTTAAATTTTACATAGTCCTCTTAACAATCTTCAAAGTATTGTGCATAAGAGAAACCTGGGCCTAAGAGAGGTTAAATGAATTAATTGCTTGAGGACCACAGCATGATATGTGTGTTAGTCGTTAAGTTGTGTCCGACTTTCCGATCCCATGGACTGTAGCCCACCAGGCCCCTCTGTCCATGGGATTCTCCAGGCAAAAATACTGGAGTGGATTGTCATGCCCTTCTCTGACAACATGAAATAGAACAGTTAGTCCTCAGTTGTATAGATGAGTGTCATTGCATGCAGTAGAATATCCCAGGGTTCAATGAAAAGAGTTACTTCTTCCCCAGGGGCCGACTTTCCTTGAGATTATCTTGTCCTGGGTCATACTAACAAGGCCGCATATATTCTGATAATTCTTAGGCTAGATCTCTATTGTCAGTCACTCTTTACCTAGAATTTACCTTCCCTTTTTTTTCATCTCTTAGTTATCTACATATTTTTCTAGGACTCAGTGATTTTTATCTCATCTTTACAACTTCTCTTTCAACTACTCCAACAATACCCCTACCCCCAAACCTAGACTAGGCTAGCATGAGAACTGACCACTACTTCTTTTCTGATAAACTTTATTGAGATACAGTGACCACCACTTCTTCTAAGCTCATTCAGAAAGAGCATGTGTCTTTCCATTTCCAATCCTTTCCCCTTTGTTCCATGGTTCACACTGCAATCAGGGAGACTTCTATGAATTTTTGGTGGTTGTTATTTAGTCGCTAAGTCATGTTCGGCTACTCTAGTGACATCAGTCTATTTGTATAAATTTAAATCTTTTTGATGACTCCCTATTATTTTCAGCATAAAATGTCCAAACTACCCAGCCTGGCATGCTCTAGAGGTTATGGTGAGTCAATAACTTCTGGAATTTGTGGGCAGGATTGGTCAATAGTTCTTCCTCTTTAGTCTTCTGGCATCTTTCCCCTTTTCCTCAATTTCTAAAAAATTATATGCTAGAGGGTGTAAAACAGGATTTGCTTGGTCTTTCAAAAATTTGGAGATGTGAACCTGGGTCAGGATGATGGTAAGATGAGGTGAGTTGCCTGGTATACAAGATTTAAGGAGGTTCTGGCTCTCAGGATGGTGCAAATGCCAACCACAAGGGGAAGGGGAGAGAGGATAGGCCTGTAAATGGGCACATAAATGTGCATCTATATGTGAGTGCTCATAAAGGGTGATCTTAGAGAGGAGGAGTTTAATAATCAGGTGAAGAGGACAACCTATTCTATAGATACCAGTCAGCCTCATTCTCCAACCCCTCCTTTCATCACCCACTGGGCTCGTGAACAAAATGGCCCTAGTGGTAGGGATGGAAGTTCTGCCTGGGCTCAGCAACAGGGACTTTTGTTCACCAATACTGGCGTGACTACAGCCATTGTGAGTATCCAACCTGCGGCAGAGACTAACCCTGAGGACCAGCCATGGCGCATTCCCCATGGTCGTCAGCCAGCTACCTGGTGGCAGGCTGATTTCTTAGAGTTCGTCCATCATGAAAGGGGCAGGGCTCTGTTCTCACTTTGGTAGGCACTTTCACTGGATATGGATTTGCCTTCTTTGCCTGCAGTGCTTCTGTCAAAACCCTTATCCATGAACCTACAGAGTGCCTTTTCCCCATCATGGTGTTTCACATAACATTGTGTTGCAGGAAAAAGCCAATTCTGACTTTATGTTGGAGCTGTTCCTTTGATTTGCTTTCCATTGCTTTTGTTATTATAATCATACAGAACTGCCTGCTTCAGGGAATCCTGCCCCTCTGCCTGACTGTTGAACTAAAGTGCCTTTGTTTAGAACCCTGTCCACCTGTAGATGGCAGGAAGGAAGAAAAGAACTCATCTCCTGCCTGAGGCTTGCATTCTAGGAGATGTTTGCAAGATTAAGGGCCTTTTTACTTTGTTTCCTCACCTCCCTGCTCATCTCTGATCTACGAAAGAATCTGGCAGTAATCTGCTGTCATCTTAAAGAGTTCCTTGCCTCAATACCTCCTCTCTGATTCATTGTCCTGTTGTAGAGTGAGCAGAGCGAGCTTGGACTCCGAAACAACTGCATCTGATAAGGAATTTACTTCATAGCAAATGCAGTGCTCTTCTGGGCCCTGACTCACAGATTTCACTGGTTTTACCATGTCCCCACCATCCCAAAGCACCTTGTGAACTGGCCTTTTGAAGACTTAACTCACAGCATCAGTTATATATTATAGCAGCACTTTGGGGAGCTGGGGAGATTTCCTCTAGGATGCAGTACAAATTCCTAATCAATTGTTCCTCCCATACCCAGTATTTAGGCATTCAGGAATCAGAGATTGGAAATGTCTGACTCGTGGTGATCCATGAGAAAAATATGCACTTCCTGTTTCTTCAAATGTAGACTGTTTATATGGAAATGGAAATTCCAAAGGGAGAAATCCTGGCATCAGGGGAAACAAAAGTAATTCCACTAAACTAGAAGTCGAGACTGTCACCTGGCCACTTGGTGATGCTCTAGCCAGCAAAGCAACAGGCAAAGAAGGTAGTTACTATACTGGCTGGGTTGATTAATCATGACCACAAGGAAAAATTGGGTTCTACTCCACAGAGGGGACAAGGAGCAGCGTGTTTGGAATGGAGACAGTCCCCTGGGGCACTTCTTAGTACTTTTCTGTCCTCAGAGTTAAGTCAGTGGAAACTACAGATACCCAATTCAGGCGCGATTTCTAGTGACCAGACCATTCGGGAGTGAAGGTTTGGGTCTCCCAGAGGAGCACAGGCACCATCAGTGGTGCATAACCTGGAGGCGAAGGAACTTTGGCTGATAGCAGAACTTGTTATAATTAATGCACTAGCGGTAAAGAACCCACCTGCCAACGCAGGAGATTTAAGAGACAAGGGTTCTATCCCTGGGTTAGGAAGATCCCCTGGAGAAGGAAATGGCAACCCACTCCAGTATTCTTGCTTGGAGAATCCCATGGACTGAGGGACCTGGCGAGCTACAGTCCCTGGGGTCACAAAGAGTTGGACATAACTGAAATGACTTAGCACGCACAGTAGAAGAACATATTGTAGTTGCCAGCTATGACCATGTAATATTTAGAGAACTGAATATTGTGATAGTTGAGCATTTTTCCTTAATTGAATACAATTGTTTGTATTAATTAACCAATTTTTTTTTCTTCTCCTTTCCCAATATCCTAACATATATTAATAGTAGTTTACTTTATAGCTCAGTATTTACATTACAAGGTAGCAAATAAGGAGTGGAAGTCATCTGGAAGAAGACAGGTGGTTAAGAAGAGAGATTGACATCAGACAAAGGAGGATTTTTGCATTCATTTTTGGGTAAAGGATTACCCTGCTTTTGTTGTATGCCTCATGTCCAGTAGAAATAAGACTTTGCTATCATTTCTGTTTGGAAATTAAGTGTGGCTTAAAGACATGTGTATGGCAAGTGGACAAGGTATGGTTTTATAATGTGTCAACTCGTCCAGGTTGAATTGTTTCCCAGAACTCCCTTCCCTGAATATTTCCAGTCCAGGTGGGCCACAAGAGATATTTTAGTGCAAGATTTGGAATGCAAAACTAAGGAAGCAGCCATTTTGTATGGCAAATCTTGGATGATAGAAATGTTCATTGTCTTGATCGTGTGATGATTTCAAGGGTTATACATATGTCAAAATTGATCCAATTGTACGTTTTAATATGTGATATTTAATATGTTTCAATGATGCAACAATAAAGTTATGGAAAAAAAACCTGTACCTGGAGAGGAGGCTAGCATTGACCTAGACAAAGTTCCGATGCTTTACAGACATTCGTGTGTGATTTTTTTCACTCTTTCTTCTGAAGCGTTTCCCTCTTCTTGGGTGACTTCTGCTCTCTGAGTCCCACCATAGTGACAGAGGCAAGTGATCCAAGCCATGCTGGCCATGTTGCTGTCTCCCCGTCACCAAGATATGCCTGTACACCAAGCCAAGCCTCTTGGCGTCCTTCAAGATGAAAATGGAGCTGGCCGGGAAGACATCTTCTCTCTCCTGTTAAAGCCCTTGGGATGAGCCCAGGGCTGCTGGAAGCCTGTTTTCCCTGTATGTGGAGTTGTCTGACTGCACTTAGGATAAAGCTGAGGTGCAGAGAGGAAAGATGAAGAAAGGGGCAGAGAGCAGAGGGTTGGGGGAGGGGAGGAGGAGACATGAAGAGAGGGAGGGAGGAAAGATGAAATGAGAGGAAGAGGGAAGGATGGGAGGGAGGGAGAGATGGTTAGATGTGGTATCAGGCCCCCGGGAACCAGTTTTACCTCTGCCCTTCCTAGACTGTAGACATCTGAGCCAATGAACTTCCCTCTGGCTTAACTATGATTCAGGTTTCTGTCACTGTCAACAGAAAGAGTCCTGACTGATGCAGTATTTATTTAGTACCTTTCTTTTAGACTGAGGCGAGAGGTGAGATTTGTATTATTCTCTCTTACCCACTGCCTTCTCGTTGCTTAGGAAGTACCTCTTTTTGGTCCAGGCTGGGTACACAAAGGACAGGATTTCCTTAGCATACATTTCTTTTGAGATCTTTTCTCTCTTCTCTTGCCTTTTATGTTCTTTTTTTCCCCTTAAAGTTTGTTTGCCTTCTGGGATGCCCTCTGTACTTTGTACTTGAAGTTTCAGTTTCTGGTGGGTGGGAGGGATGAACGTTTAAAATGAATGAAGCAGTGGAAATCAGCATTTTTGCTTCTCCCAACCACGCTCTACTGGTTTTAGTGTAGGGTAACCAATTATTTATTTTCTTAGCTGAGCCCTAATAGTAGTGAGTAAACGTCTGCCCTAGAATCTTGGCTTATCATGTTCTGTCATTCTTAAGTTTAAAATGCAGATACAGGGACTTCCCTGGTGGTCCAGTGGTTAAGACTTCACCTTTCAATTCAGGAGTTGAGGGTTCAATCCCTGGTCAAGGAGTTAAGATCCCACATGCATTGAGGCCAAAAAAACAAAACAAAAAAACAGAATCAATATTGTAACAAATTCAATAAAGACTTTAAAAAGGTGTTCCACATTAAAAAAAGAACTGATAAAATGAAGATATACAATTTCATGCTTTTTTAAAAAATATATATATTATCTTGGGATATGCATGAGAATTTGGGAAGAGATGAGCCAAGTGGTGCTTGGGCCCTTCCTTGTTCAATGAGAAGCCTGGCAATTTGGCCTTTTAATATATGAGTTATTCCCTATCTCTGTTGGATTTGTAATGCTTCCCTGGTGGCTCAGTGGTAGAGAATCCACCTGCAATGCAAGAGACGAAGGTTCAACCCTGGCATTGGGAAGATCTCCTGGTGTAGGAAATGGTAACCACTCCAGTATTCTTGCCTGGAGAATCCCATGGACAGAGGAGCCTGGTAGGCTACTGTCCTACAGTGCATAGGGTTGCAAAGAGTCGGACACAACTGAGCACAAAGAAGTGAAGTTTTCTTTGATGGTGAAATGTCAGTTGCCTTAAGGGGATAAAGGAGAGATATTTCTGGAGAAGTAAAACAGCCTGGGATCACCCCAGGGACAGTATATATTCAGTCTATCAACTCTGTGGCATTGGTCTTGCTTCTGAAAGGTCAGAGGGCAGAGCACAGAAGAATATTTGATGAGACTCTGGGAGTGGGGTGGGGGATTCGCTGATAGTGAAGAATCTGCCTGCAATGCAGGAGACCCTGATTCAAATCCTGGGTCAAGAAGATTCGCTGGAGAAGGGATAGGCTATCCACTTCAGTATTCTTGGGTTTCCCTTGTGATCAGCTGGTAAAGAATCCACCTGCAATGCAGGAGACCTGGGGTTGACCCCTGGGTTGGAAAGATCCTCTGGAGAAAGAAAAGACTACCCACTCACATATTCTGGCCTGGAGAATTCCATGGACTGTGTAGTCCACGGGGTTGCAAAGTGTTGGACACGGCTGAGCGACTTTCACTGGGAGTGGGGCCACCCATCTCAGCAACAGAAAGCCTGTGGAAACCTTCTCAGGCTAGACTTGGAAGGTCCTCTCCATTTTTGCTTCTCAGATGCTTCTTGCTGGTCAGTGACTTCTTGTGACAGGGAATCAAGTTGTGGTCAGACAGAGGCCGAGAGGTTGGGAGAAAAATCATGGAAGAGGTAACTTGCTCCTGGGATATTTATATTTAGGGGCTTAATATATTTTTTCCCGAGAAGTTCCTGGCTTTATAATTGGATGCTCACAGTAAGACAGTATTTTTATCTGAATTTAGAATCTCTGGAGACATGTTGTCCCTGTTTTATATGGTATTTCTGTAAGTCTTATGCGTATGTGCTTAGTCACTTCAGTCATGTCTGATTCTTTGCAACCTTTTAGACTGTAACCCACCAGGCTTCTCTGTCCATGGGATTCTCCAGACAAGAATAGTGGAGTGGGTTCCATGCCTTCCTCCAGAGGATCTTCCCAACTCAGGGATTAAACTCGGGTCTCCTGCATTGCAGGCAAATGCTCTACATTGAGCCACCTGGGAAACCTTATATACCTCCCTAAAAGGAGCAAATGGACTTAATTTTGGGCAAAGGAGCCTACAGATGCTGTTTGCAGAGATCAATTGGGCAGAATGTGCAGTGAAAACTGATTCTAAAATCCTTGCTGACACCATACCAACCACAGGGCTCTGAGAATCACACTAGAATTCCACCCACGATCTTAAAACTCATAAAAAAAAAGAAATTATACCATAAAATTTGAAGTCAGAATAGTTGTGATAAGTGCTGCAATATTTCTTCCTTATATTCTGTCAGAAAAAAAATCTGCTTTTCATAATGGACGTTTAGTTAATTGCCCTGCTGCTGGCTGGCTCGCTTTGTCTTTATCATATCATGCATCTCTTTTATTTATGCCCAGAAAGATGCTTCTGAAAGAGTGGATTTCTAAATGAACAGTATTTACACTCTTGGATTCAGGACGTGGAAGAATGCACAGCAAACTTTTACTCTTTGTTGGTTCTCCTTGTTTCCATATGCCTTTCAACTAGAGGGTGAAAATAAAACTTAATGATTAATAATCTATGTGGAACTTCTTAAAATTTTGAACATAGGTGCATAAAATACATTAAGAGGTAGTTAAATTCAGGTCAACAAGATAGAAACCTTCTCAGACCTCTCAAATAATTATAGGTAAATTTACTAGGGAATTTTGAATATAAATTTTAATTGGTTTAGTAATGTTTCCAGTCACTATTTATTATGTAACTTAAAAATTATACAGTACCTTGCTGATGTTTTATAAAGCCATTATTGATATGATTTATTTATGAAATAAAGTGAGAATACTGTACTGCTAGTCTTCATGACTCAGTCATAAATCTTTACTCTTTTGCAATAAAATGCATTTCCAATAACGCTGAATATACTTTCCATGGCATCTTAGTCTCTTAGGCTTTGACCACTCCACGTTCTTAAGATCATGATATATGTTCCCAAATGAACCAGATGTTCTTTAGAGTCTGAAATAGAAGATCTCATTAAAATGGGTATGTGCATATGTGTGTGTGTTCTGCTATATTTAGAGCACTTTATTTTTTTCAAACAGTATAGATGCCAAGGACTGCCAATTATTTATTTATTTCTTTAAGCAGTTAGCCCTAGACAAAATAACTGTGAACAAGTCAAACTCATCACATCTGGGGACTATGCCAATAACATTGAACAAAGGTGCTTCCTCAGTCTTGACCTTATGTGCTTTCAAACATTCAGCAACCTGCATTATGAGCTGGATATAATTTACTTGGTAGAACTTGTGAAAATACTACAAGGGAAACAAAATATACTCTGCATTTAGGGTTAACAATGGAGCAATACAAAAAGTCCAACACATGAGGAAAAACTTCAGTCAGTCAGTTCAGTCGCTCAGTCGTGTCCAACTCTTTGCGATCCCACGGAAATCAGCATGCCGGGTTTCCCTGTCCATCACCAAGTCTCGGAGCTTGCTCAAACTCATGTCCATCGAGTCAGTGATGCCATCCAGCCATCTCATCCTCTATCGTGCCCTCTCCTCTTGCCTTCAATCTTTCCAAGCACTAGGGTCTTTCCAATGATTCAATTCTTCACATCAGGTGGCCAAAGTATTGGAGCTTCAGCTTCAACATCAGTCCTTCCAATGAACACTCAGGACCGATCTCCTTTAGGATGGACTGGTTTGATCTCCTTGCAGTCCAAGGGACTCTTAAAAGCCTTCTCCAACAACACAGTTCAAAGGCATCAATTCTTTGGTGCTCAGCTTTCTTTATGATTCAGTTCTCACATCATAAAACCATAGCTTTGACTAGATGGACCTTTGCTGGCAAAATAATATCTCTGCTTTTTAATATGCTGTTTAGGTTTGTCATAGCTTTTCTTCCAAGGAGCAAGCGTCTTTTAATTTCATGGCTACAGTCACCATCTGCAGTGATTTTGAAACCCAAGAAAACAACGTCAGCCACGACTTCCATTGTTTCCCCATCTATTTGCCATGAAGTGATGGGACCAGATGCCATGATCTTCACTTTTTGAATGCTGAGTTTTAAGCCAGCTTTTTCACTCTCCTCTTTCACTTTCATCAAGAGGCTCTTCACTTCCTCTTCACTTTCTGCCATAAGGGTGGTGTCACTGCATATCTGAGGTTATTGATATTTCGCCTTGTGCTTCACAGCTGGTGTTTCTCATGATGTACTCTGCATGTAAGTTAAATAAGCAGGGTGACAATATACAGCCTTGACGTATTCCTTTCCCAGCTTGAAACCAGTCTGTTGTTCCATGTCTAAAAACATAAAAAGGTTTAAAGAAAGATGTGCCAATGCAAAAGAATTCAAGAAACTTTACTAAGATTATTTGTATTTAGAAAGTATTTTTATATAGAAATATACACAAAATATCAATATTACCCACTGTTTGAGTTACCTCCTTAAAGATACATTTGTGGTGGTTAATAGCAGTGAACCACAGGCTGGATCAAAACACATTTGTATACACTTATTTCTTTTATAGAGTGCATATCATCTTAAGTATTAATGTTAAGATTCATGTCGAAGTCTCACCACTTCAAAGAAGTGAAATCCTAATTAAAAATAATGTTGTAACTCTTTGTGAATGGACGTGAGTTTGAGCAAGCTCTGAGAGATGGTGAAGGATAGGGAAGCTTGGCATGCTGCAGTCCATGGGGTCACAAAGAGTTGGATATGACTGAGCAACTGAACAACAACTTTGTTAATGAAAAAAATCTTTTTTAGTTCTCCAGAATGTATTGATTTCTAGAATACTTACTGATATCTATGTATCAACCAAACTTTAAGGAATAGAATTTTTTCATTCATTTAAAAATATTTATGACATCTTATTATGTGATAGACTTTCTCCTCAGTGTGGATGACACACAAATGAATGAAACACACATCTCTGCCTCCAGGGTGCATCATTCAAGGATGAGGAAGACGGCAGGAAACCAAATAAACAGTAAGGTGGTCCTTGAATGGGATGGTTGCTGTGAGGAGGCATAGAGCAGGGGAGGAGGACAAGAAGGACCAGGGGCGAGGCCACCCAGACCTGAAGAAGTGAGGGAGCTGCCCAGGAGGTACCCGGCCCCAAAGCTTCCTGGACAGGGGTCATTGCAGGAGTCAGGGCCAAATGAGAGGGGTGCCATGTTCAAGGTTCATGGAGAGCAGAGTCATGGGAGCGGATGATGTAGGGGTAGAGAACTGGATGTCAGGAAGGTCAGTGGGGCAGGAGGGGCAGCCCAGGAGGCCTGGGGCCCCAGAGACCAGGGCAAGGCCCTTGGCTTTTATTCTAGATGAGATGGGAAGTTTTCCAGCAGGAGAGAGTCTCGACAATGATCTGACCTGTATTTTAATAGAATCATTCTGATTAACTTCTTTTCTCCTTTAAATTTGAAATAAAAAAGTTTAAATTAATTTATTTTATATATTAAATATTAATGTATTTTATATTAGTTATATTATGCATTTATTGCTGGATCATATATTAATTTTACTTTTAATTATTTTGAAGAAATTCCATACTGTTTTCCATAGTGGCTGTACCAATTTACATTCCTACCAGCAGTGCATGAGGGTTCCCTTTTCTATCATCCTCACTGACACTTATATGAGTATTTTTTTAAAATTTGCATTTCCTTGGGGATTAGTGATGCTGAGCATCTTTTCATGTACCTGTCGGCTCTGTGCGGCTTCTTTGGAAATGTTTCTATTCAGGTTTTTGTCCATTTTTCACTCAGATTATTTGCTTTTTGTTTGCTATTGAGTTGTATATTAATTTCTTCATATATTTTGTGTATTAATCCCTTATCAAATATTCAGTTTGCAAGTACTTCCTGCTACTCTGTAAGTTGCCTTTCCATTTTGCTGATGATTTCCTCTGCTCTGGCAGAAACTTTTTAGTTCCATACAGTCCTGTTTATTTTTCTTTTGTTGCCTGTGCTTTTGATGTCATAGCCAAAAAAACAGTCTTTTCTAAGACCAGTGTCAAGGAGCTTTTCCCCAATGTTTTCTTTTAGGAGTTTTATAGTTTCAGGTCTTATATTTAAGTCTTTAATTCATTTCAAATTAATTTTTCTAAGTGGTATAAGACGGAGGTCCAGTTTCATTATATTGCATGTGGATATCCAGTTTTCCCAACAGCATTTCTCGGAGAGATTTTTGTTGTTGTTGTTGCCTGTGTATTTTTGGCATTAGTTGATTAGTTGAGTCCATGTGTTCTTTTTTATTAAAAAATAGAATATTGTTCTATTGTGGTGCTAATATCACTTTTTTTTTTTTTTTTGGTAGAAAAGTTACTGCTGTCAAACGTGTCTATGTATATGTATGTGTATATATATGTCCATGGGGATTCTTCGGGCAAGAATACTGAAGTGGGTTGCCATTCCCTTCTCCAGGGGATCTTCCCAACCCAGGGATCGAAAAGTGATCAGCGAAGCCCATCAGTCAGTATACCAGTACTTTATTACCTACTGGTGTAAAAATACAGAATTCCAACATAAAGAAATTTTTATCAACAAATATTTTAATACTTACATACATTTGTGCTACATCAGATTAAAAGCTTCACTCTGAAGACTCCTTGATATGGCTGTTCACAATCCTTTACAAAAATCAAGCAAATGAAACACTGCACTTTATTACAGTGCATTACATTCTGTGACATTCTGCATGGGCTCCATCAAGCACAAATTACCATTTCTCTCCAGGCACAAGTTCGCTTTATGAGAAATGTGAGTACGTGGATTTATGACTGACTCAGAGTCATCAGAATTTAAAGTCTGTTAAAAATGGGTTTGGGCCTTTTCTGGTGGGAATTAAAAAAATAGGAAGCTAGAGCTGGGAAATAGAATAAGGAGTAATAGGAATCATAAAACAAGAAAAGTAAGGAAACACCTGCAGGGTATTTGCCTCTAGCTCAGGTACCCTTGGTCTATCACTCGTGTGGATTCTTCCTGGATTGAATAATTTTTTTTTAACAGCTTTGTGTTCAGTCATTCAGTCATGTCCCAATCCGCCAGACTGTAGCCCACCAGGTTCCTTTGTCCATAGGATTCTCCAGGCAAGAATACTGGAATGGGTTGCCATTTTCTCCTCCAGGAGATCTTTTCCACCCAGGGATCGAACCTGGGTCTCCTGCATTGGTAGGTGGGTTCTTTACCACTAAGCCACCAGGGAAGTCCAGCCTTATTGAGATGTAATTTACACACCATACCATTAATGCATTTTACGTGTATAACTCAAGCAAAGTCTTTAGTGCTGTCACAGGTTTGTCTGGCCTGATTTTTCACCCCCATTTCCCACTCAGCTCTTTTCTTTAATCCAAATTCTCCAAACCTGTTCCAACTCTGTTCTTTCTCCTTCGAGTAACTCACTTAATAGCATCATCCACGCTGTTCAGTCAAGCAAGGAGACTCAGGTTAAGTAGATGGCAAGCTTCTCTTCTTGCCCAGCAGGAAAAATTCAGTTGATTCTGCCTCCAAAGTGTCTCTCAGTTCTCTCCCTTGAAACCCACTCAGGTCTGAGCCATGTTTCAGGCCTCCCTGAATTCTCGCATGAATTGATGTGAAGGCTGCCATGTGATTTTCCACAGGCAGACCCTTCCCGGTTTTCATTGACTCATGCCCTGGACTCCCTGAGCCCAAATCTGTTCATCTTTCTCTTGTGTCTCTCAGCAACTATGAGGTCAGCGTAGATACTTGCTGCTTACCTGGGACCTTTACCATCTGGCTTCAGTCCACACTTCCCGTTGCAGTTTCTACCCCTTTCCTGCTCATCCATTCTAAAATTCCCACCACGCTTCTAAACTACAAGGCATCAGTGTATTTAGGTACATGGGTTCTCTTGTACATATTTATCTTTGCACCAAGATTACTTCTTTGCTCTGTTCCTGGCCTGGGAAATTCCTCCCTATCCTTCATATACCAAATATGACACCAACTTGGTGAAACCTTTCCTGAGCACTCAAGACTGTGTGCTCAGATGTGCCAAGCTGCTACTGCACTCTGCAAAAACTTCTTTTTCTGTGTGGATGTTAAACTGCAATAAGCTGGTTCATGTCTCTTTCAACTGCTGGGGGAAGTTCTTCAAGACCAGGGACTGCCCTGTCTAACTCAGTAGGTCCTGCCATTCTGAATTCATGGCAAGGCTTGATATGTGATGCTGAGTGAGTGAAAGTCAGTGTTCTCTTCAAGGTCATCTGCAGTACAGTTGATGTCACAGTGATATCCCTGGAGGTCCAGTGGTTAAGACTCCATGCTTCCAATGCTGGGGGCATGGGTTTGATCCCAGGTCAGGGAACTAAGTCTTCACTGGTGGCCCAGATGGTAAAGAATCTGTCTGCAGTGTGGGAGACTTGAGTTCGATCCCTGGGTTGGGAAGATGCCCTGGAGAAGGGAAAGGCAACCTACACCAGTATTTTTGCCTGGAGAATTCCATGAACAGAGGAGTCTGGCTACAGTCCATGGGGTTGCAAAGAGTCAGACATGACTGAGTGACTTTCACACACACACATACACACACTCAGGGAACTAAGATCCTACATGCTGCAGAGTCACAAAAGAAAAAATAAATCAGTGTCACATTTTTTTAAGAAACTGGCCAGGTGACATCTTCAGTACTGATCTGGTTTGGAACTTTTATCTCTATGCTGATTTCTCACTATTTTTTTTTCCTTCTGGCTGTGCAACATGGCTTGTGGGATCTTAGTTCCCCGACCAGCGATCAAACCTGGGCCCTCAGCAAGGAGAGTACAGAGTCCTAACTACTGGACCGCCTGGAAATTCCCTTTTCTCACTTCTTCAATATTTAAGAATATTCTTATTCTTCCCATTAGGCTGAAAGAGGGACATCTGGTCTCTCTTTCAGAACAAGCTCGTTTAGAACCAGCCTGGTGGGAGAGAAAAAGCCATGTGTCCCTCCTCTGGACTCCCAGCCCCATGGAGTTCAGTTGTCTTTGGAATCCAGAAAATCAGTGAGAATGGGGTGGACAGAAAAAGAAGCTGGAAGGTAAGACTAAAAATAAAGAGAACTTTTAACAAATTTATTGAAGGTTTGGGAAGAATAGAGATGAAGAGAGAAGAGTGATACGCTGTGAATGACATTAGATTTTGAGCATTAATTATATTTAAAAAATCCATTTCTCAGTAAAATGCTTAGAATGTAACAGCCAGATGGTATATTTTGCTTTTTAAGATTTTTAACGTTTACATTCATGCTGGTTTTACGAGGAGTTACTTGACTTTCAGTGATTCAGATTTCCGATCGAGGATTGTGGTTGACATAGTTTAGGGCGTCATCCACCACCCATGTGCACTCCTGGGGAGAGATTTCCTCACACAGCATCTCCATCCCAAGTGGTGTGTTTTTTTCTTTTTTTCCCCCACCACAGGATCTTTTCCTAACCCTTTCTCCCCTGTCCTGGGGAGGGAACTGATAAGAACCTCAAGGGCAGCCAATCTATAATCTCTGACTGTAGCTCTGCTTCAAAAAGATAAGATGGGACAATCAAACTTTTGTGTCTTGGAGTAAGCCACTCCGGGAGAAATTGTCAAAAGCTATTCAGAGATAAATGGAGTTAGTAGCCATTCAAACCCAAGCCAAAATTGAATGTGAAGAAAAGCACCCAGAGCATAGATGAACAGAGACGTATACATTGTTGTTGTCTAGGCACTCAGTTCTGTCTGACTCTTTGCTTCCCCATGGACTGCAGCACACCAGGTTTCCCTGTCCTTCACTATCTCCTGGAGTTTGCTCAAACTCATGTCCGTTGAGTTGATGATGCCATCCAACCATCTTATCCTCTGCTGCCCTCTTCTCCTTTTGCCTTCAATCTTTCCCCGCATCAGAGTCTTTTCCTATGAGTCAGCCTTTCACATCAGGTGGCCAGGGGAATGGAGCTTCAGCAACAGTTCTTCCAGTGAATATTCAGGGCTGATTTCCTTTAGTATTAACTAATTTGAATAAGTGATATTAAGAATACAAAACAGCTAAAAGAGAAAACTCAGTTTATTACACTTTCCGGGCAAGAAAGACCTATGTTTGGAAACACATCAGTATAGCAGCAGATCTATATCTATATCTATCTATCTATCTATATATATCATGTTGGGTGAATGAACAGGGTTTTGACTAACTCAAGCAGAAGTGGGAAGATTATGGCAGGACCTATCAGAGAAGGAAAAAAGTTCCATTGTCCTCAGACTGAACTGAGGGTGTGTCACCATGCTCACCATTCTAATTTGTCTCAGCATACCCAAGTGGTGTGGTGGTAAAGAATATGGCTGTCAATGTAGGAGACTGTGAATTTGATCCTTGGGTCAGGAAGATCCCCTGGAGTAGGAAATGGCAACCCACTCCAGTATTCTTGCCTGGAGAATCCCCTGGACAGAGGAGCCTGGAGGGCTACAGTCCACGGGATCCCAAAGAGTAGGACATGACTGAGGACCATAGTACTAGTACAGTGTATTTAATTTGTTTTTGTAACCCCTAATATGGTTTTAAAGACTAAGTTCTCAAGGTCTTTAACTTTAAAGAATAAGACTTTTCAATATATGTCCTTGACGCTGATATGACTGAACAGAACAAGGTTTATTAGTGTTCTACTCTTAGAACTTAGTAACCAGAGAAATTTCTACAAATCTACACAGCATACACATGTGCCTGTACTACCTTGCCCTTAAGTGCAGTAATTTTATCAAAGTATTAAGGAATCATAAATATGCTGTTAAAGAATGGACATCAAACAATAATGATCCACAAAAGCAAGTTACTGTTTATTTCTTAGGTCATAAATGAGAACAGACATTCACAAGTGCATGCTTGTGGCTATTGTTGCTCTTGATTTAACCTAACACTATTGGATCTGCATGGTGGTGGAGTTTTAAGAAACTATTTCATAAACTCTACTACTATGTCTGAATTCTGTCTATGATGGGGCCCATAATGGAGGTCAGTCAGCCCACTTGGAGGTCATTCATCATTTCCTTATTTCCTAGAGACAGTTCTGAAATGGAGAAATTTGTAAGGACCCTGCTGAAGTGGAACTTTAGCTGTAATCAGGGAATCACAGAAGCTCCAAAATTACACCGAGCTGCACAAAGTTTTTTGGGAATGATTTGTAAGTTCACATTTGCAGAGTATGTTCATGGCATCCTTGTATGAGATCACATTTAGGACATATCCCTATATTTGAATTCCAGGTTTTCACTAGACCATATTAATGACTCTTCTAGTTGAAAATATTATTTTGTAGACATTAATCAGGCTGTTGGCTTCCCAGGTAGTGCTAGTGGTAAAGAACCCACCTGCCAATTCAGGAAATAAGAGATGCAAGTTCGATCCCTGGGTCAGGAAGATCCCCTGGAGGAGGGTGTGGCAACACACTCTAGTATTCTTCCCTGGGGAATCCCATGGACAGAGGAGCCTGGTGGGCTACAGCCCAGGGTCACAAAGAGTTGGACACGACTAAAGCAACTTAGCACACACACATGCAATCAGTCTGTATTGTTGGTATCCATTTTTTTAAAAAATTGCACCATCTTTAAATGCATTTAAATGCATTAGATTCAAGATTCCTGAAAAATGACTCTGGAGAGGAATTTTAAACTTTAAACTCACCACAACATGTTTAGTCTGTAAGAGGAAGTGTCATGACTGACTTTGTCATTATCTACTTTCAGTAGGTTTGGAAATACCATTCAGATATGAAAATCAAGATTAAGTCCTAAGAATGCATTATAACCCAGGGAAACTTCTTTCTTCTTTCGGTTCAGTCCAGTTCAGTTCAGTCGCTCAGTCATGTCTGACTTGCAACCCTATGGACTGCAGCACGCCAGGCTTCCCTGTCCATCACCAACTCCCAGAGCTTGCTCAAACTCATGTTCATTGAGTCGGTGATGCCATCCAACCTCTGTCATCCCCTTCTCTTCCTGCCTTCAATCCTTCCCAGCATCAGGGTCTTTTCCAAGGAGTCAGTTCTTCGTATCAGTTGGCCCAAGTATTGGAGTTTCAGCTTCAGCATCAGTCCTTCCAATGAATATTCAGGACTTATTTCCTTTAAGATTGACTGGTTTGATCTCCTTGCAGTCCAAGGGGCTCTCAAGAGTCTTCTCCAACACCACAGTTCAAAAGCATCAATTCTTTGGCACTCAGCTTTATTTACAGTCCAACTCTCAACTCTCTTCTTTACAAAGAAATTTTGACTTGAAGGTGAGCACAGTAACAATTATAGAAATGAAGTTAAACATTGCAATCTGATACATTCATTTTTACCCAGGAGTGTTCTCCTGAATTTAATGATGTTTCATAGACACTAAAAGTATTTTCATAAGTGGATTGTTCTTAGCTAAGAATAAGTACATCAACATTTCTACAAAGAAATCCCTTGAAAATATTTTTTTTTTTCTGTTATTTGAGTGTAACTCAAGATCTCTCAACTTATTTTTCTTTTCTACTAAATGATTGGAATGAAAACAGAAGAGGAACATATGCTTAACTTACTGATATTTCTAGTGAAGAGTAATTATTAACATCATTAGACAAAATGGCATCAACTTTGTGAGAAAGCAAATTATTGTATTACCTTCTTGATCTAATTAAGAAATCCAAATTATTTTTTTAAAAGGCAGGATTTGAGACAAAAGAATTTTCTGTCAGTGAAAATTCATAAATTAGATTCAATGCCATTTTGGAGACCCGCTAAGAATAAGAGAGTTCTGATTTGAACATTTTCCAAGCTCAACCATGCCTGACTTGGTTCCTTGGGGTGAGGAAGTTATTGCTAGATGCATTCCTGAAGATGTAGGGTAAATGATATTCCCTCAGAACTTTCCAAGTCCTAAGTTATGAGTCCATGTGGGAGTTGGGACATGGCCAAGGGTGCTTGTGTGGAGGGGATGATTCTGTGTGCAGATAAACATCCGCAGAAGCTACCAGTTCTGCCCAGTGACAAGGTTGAGTATGTTCTGCCATTTTTCACTGAGAGCAAGTTCCTTGCAGCAGAATGAGCTGCAGAAGCAGCTTTGTTTCCTGGAAAGAGGGTGGAAGCAATGGTCTTCCTGTTCATGGAGTGGACTAGAGAAAAAGAGGAAGAAAGAGAGAAGAAGCAGGAAGAGTCCTATGAGCTCTCCTGGCTGAGTCTGGAGAAGGCAGGGTGAGCTCCTCGGGGGTTCTTATGAGAAGGAGACTCTGAGGCCCTGATGAAATTTTATGACTAATTAATTTAGAAACAAAATACAGTAAGTCCCCTACAAATGAACCTTCAAGTTGCAAAGTTTCAAAAATGTGAACTTGATGCATGAATCAGGTGCTCTTGCCTGGTGCACTGGGAGGACCCTGAGGAGTCGGGTGGGGAGGGAGGTGGGAGGGGGGATCGGGATGGGGAATACGTGTAACTATATGGCTGATTCATGTCAATGTATGATAAAACCCACTGAAATGTTGTAAAGTGATTGGCCTCCAACTAATAAAATAATATTTAAAAAAAAAAAAAAAAAAACAAAAAAACAAAAATGTGAACGTGCGCTTGCATGTCCAATCGTGTAAGTTAGCTCATGTGTCTGGCATACATTCTCGACAAAGGGCTGTGCTTCTGTGTACTTTCGTGCAGTAGTACAGTATCTTTATTTCAAGCCCAGGAGGGACCCATGCATCACTGGATCATTTTTTCAGAAGGGTAGATAGAATTGAAACCAGTAAAGAGCCAGAACCTGTGCCATCAAGGTCAGGCACGAGTGATATTTCAGCTTGTCCTCCATCTCCTATTACAGACGACCCTTCAGCTCTACCATCTCCCACCTCGTCTCCCTCCTCCAGCCACTCTTCTTGCCTATTGACTCAATGCCAGTTCCTGTATGCCAGCTATTGTACTATATAGCTGTACTATTCAAAGTACTGTACTGTAACATTAAAAATATTTTGTGTATGTAAGTTTGTTTTTTCTGTATTATTTGCATGAAAAGTAAACCTATTACAGTATAATATCATATAGCTGATTGTGTTATTTGGGTACATAGGCTAAATTTGTTGGACTTATGAACAAATTGGACTTACGAACATGCTCTGGAAAAGGAACTTATTTGTATGTAGGGAACTTATTGTGAGATAGACTTGAGATGGAGTTGGTCAGAGGAGGAACCAAAAGACAAGAAGAAGGAAAAGAGAAAGAGAAATGGAGAAAACCCTGAATGGCCATTTCAGCACATGCCAGTTACACACTAAGATTTGAGTCTCAAAAATTTTCACTTCAAATGAAGAAATAAAAGGAAGGAAAAAATCAGAGAATCTCTAGAAAAATTTCTATCAAGTTTCAAATTTATGTACCTTCCTCCTCCTCACCCCTAGCCTGTATCTTAAATTCAAGAGGAATGCAACTTTCCTTAATGATTTTTTCCAGAATTAAGTACTTTAAAAAATGGTAGGATAAAGAGAGTTGCAAAGGTCTGGGATTCATCAACTGGAGATCTAAGAAAGTAGGGGTTTTCTTTGTTTTGAAGTTTTCAGAAAAAATTGTCTTCCATTTTTCAGTTTGGATCATGTTTAAAAAGGTGCAGAGCATTATAGTAAGAGTTTTTCCATGAATTCTTCTTACTTGGTACACCATAGGAGATCTTAGAGAGTCAGGAAGGGGACAAAAGGGCAGATTAAAGCTCCTTCCCATAACTTAGTTTCTGCTTTTACAGATCAAGTTTTGAGAAGATGTATAGAGGAAGAACTCCAGTAGAACCGTGGCCCCCAACCTTTTTGGCACCAGAGGCTGGCGTCTTGGAAGATCATTTTTCATGGACTGGAGGAAGCAGAGGATGGTTTCAGGGTAATTCAAGTGCATTACATTTATTGTGTACTTTATGTCTAGTATTATTGTATCAGTTCCACCTCAGATCATCAGGCATTAGATCCTGGAGGCTGGGGACCCCTGCAGCAAAGGACCAGCCTGGAAATTTTTTGTTTTTTCAAAATAGGTGGAAACCTGGGTAAATAATGGTTTCCTTTCTTCCTGTGTTAAAAATTGTGTCCACATACATGTACATGTATGGCTGAGGCCCTTCCCTGTTCACCAGAAACTATCAAAACTTTGTTAATTGGCTATACCCCAATATAAAATAAAAAGTTAAGAACAAACTGCACCTTTGAACCATAGTAGGTACTTGTTTAAATTGAAGAAAAGTAAGGAAAACCACTAGACCATTCAGGTATGACCTAAATCAAATCCCTTATGATTATACAGTGGAGGTGACAAATAGATTCAAGGGATTAGATCTGATAGACAGAGTGACTGAAGAAATATGAATGGAGGTTCATGACGTTGTACAGGAGTCAGTAATCAAGACCATCCCCAAGAAAAAGAAATGCAAAAAGGCAAAATGGTTGTCTGAGGAGGTCTTACAAAGAGCTGAGAAAAGAAGAGAGGCTAAGTGCAAAGGAGAAAAGGAAAGACATACCCATCTGAATGCAGAGTTCCAAAGAATAGTAAGGAGAGATAGGAAAGCCTTCCTCAGTGATCAGTGCAAAGAAATAGAGGAAAACAAAAGAATGGGAAAGACTAGAGATATCTTCAAGAAAATTAGAGATACCAAGGCATCCAGTCCCATTACTTCATGGCAAATAGATGGGCAAACAGTGGAAACAGTGGCTGACTTTATTTTTCTGGGCTCCAAAATCACTGCAGATGGTGACTGCAGCCATGAAATTAAAAGACGCTTACTCCTTGGAAGGAAAGTTATGATCAACCTAGACAGCATATTAAAAAGCAGAGACATTACTTTGTCAACAGTCTGTCTAGTCAAGGCTATGGTTTTTCCAGTGGTCATGTATGGATGTGAGAGTTGGACTATAAAGAAAGCTGAACACTGAAGAATTGATGCTTTTGAACTGTGGTGTTGGAGAAGACTCTTGAGAATCCCTTGGACTGCAAGGAGATCCAACCAGTCCATCCTAAGGGAGATCAGTCCTGGGTATTCATTGGAAGGACTGATGTTGAAACTCTAATACTTTGTGAAGAGCTGACTCATTTGAAAAGACCCTGATGCTGGAAAAGATTGAGGGCAGGAGGAGAAGGGGACGACAGAGGATGAGATGGTTGGATGGCATCACCAACTCAATGGACATGGGTTTGGGTGGACTCCGGGAGTTGGTGACGGAGAGGGAGGCCTGGCGTGCTGTGGTTCATGGAGTTGCAAAGAGTTGGACACGACTGAGTGACTGAACTGAACTGAAGGGAACATTTCATGCAAAGAAGGGCACAAAAGGACAGAAATAGTATGGACATAACAAAAGCAGAAGATATTAAGAAGAGGTGGCAAGAATACACAGAAGGACTGTACAAAAAACGTCTTCATGATCCAGATAATCACGATGGTGTGATCACTCATCTAGAGTCAGACATCTTGGAATGTGAAGTCAAGTGGGGTGTAGGAAGCATCGCTATGAACAAAGCTAGTGAAGGTGATGGAATTTCAGGTGAGCTATTTCAAATCCTAAAAGATGATGCTGTGAAAGTGCTACGCTCAATATGCCAGCAAATTTGAAAGACTCAGCAGTGGTCATAAGATTGGAAAATGTCAGTTTTCATTGCAATCCCAAAGAAAGGCAACACCAAACGATGTTCAAGCTACTGCACAATTGCACTCATCTCACATGCTAGTAAAGTTATGCTCAAAATTCTCCAAGCCAGACTTCAACAGTATGTGAACCAAGAACTTCCAGATGTTCATGTTGGATTTAGAAAAGGGAGAGGAACCAGAGATCAAGTTGCCAACATCTGTTAGTTCATAGAAAAGGCAAGAGAGTTCCAGAGAAATATCTACTTCTGGTTTATATGCAGATGACATCACCCTTATGGCAGAAAGTGAAGAAGAACTAAAGAGCCTCTTGATGAAAGTGAAAGAGGAGAGTGAAAAAGCCGACTTAAAACTCAACACTCAAAAAACCAAGATCATGGCATCAGGTCCCATCACTTCATGGCAAATAGATGGGGAAACAATGGAAACAGTGATAGATTTTATTTTGAGGGGTTCCAAAATATCCGCAGATGGTGACTGCAGCCATGAAATTAGAAGAGAAGCTATGACCAACCTAGACAGCATATTAAGAAGCAGAGACATAACTTTGCTTACAAAGGTCTGTCTAGTCAAAGTTATGGTTTTTCCAGTAGTCATGTATGGATGTGTGAGAGTTGGACCATAAAGAAAACTCAGCACTGAAGAATTGATGCTTTTGAACTGGGGTGTTGTAGAAGACTCTAGAGAGTTCCTTGGACTACAGGGAGATCCAACCAGTTAATCCTAAAGGAAATTAGTCCCGAATATTGATTGGAAAGACTGATGCTGAAGCTGAAGCTCCAGTACTTTGGCCACCTGATGCAAAGAGCTGACCCATTGCAAAAGACCCTGATGCTGGGAATTATTGAAGGCAGGAGAAGGAACGACAGAGGATGAGATGGTTGGATGGCATCACCGACTCACTGGACATGAGTTTGAGCAAGCTCTGGGAGTTGGTGATGGACAGGGAATCATTGTGTGCTGCAGTCCATGGGGTCGCAAAGAGTTGGACTGAATTGAGGTACTACTTGCTCAGCAGACATTTCTGACCTTCCAGAAGGTGTTGTGAACTTGGGGTGGACCCCACCTCAGCCAGACCCCACCTCTGTGTCGACTCCATGCAACACTTAGAGGACTTTTGCAGCACCTGAAGTCACACAGTGACTACCGACAAAATTGTTCAAGTGGGCTGACTGGTCCGCAAGCAGAGCCAAGAAATTCTCAGTGAGCAGGGTCACCAGCTGTTTCCAAAAGCTAGACCTTAAAACAGATTGTCACCAGAGCCCTGAGGCTCTTCAGCTGTATCTAAGCTTTCCTGTCCCAGTAACAGGTACCAATCAACCCCAGAATAACTATTTATTATACACTCAGAATGAAGACATCAATTTGATGAAAATGAAAATGGTGCATTTAAATTGTCAAACCATCAAGCCTATTTGTCTCATTAGTTTTAATGAAAAAACTCAGTTATTCTTTATTTTTTTCAGGAATACATGAATTATAGTATTTCAAAAGCATAATTTTATTTTTATTTCACAAGAAATACTGCTAAAGAACAGCTTACCTTATTTCACATTCTACCTCCAATAAATAGGTTCAGACCAAAATAGAAAAGTTGGTAAATAATGCATATATTTTAAAAATTTTACTTTAATGAAATGACATCCTAATCCATCTTGAGAACTAGCCTTATTGTGAACCTGCTTTACAGAACTACCAAGGAAACATTTTGGTCAGCAAAAATGCAGTTAAATTTTTTTTTTAATATTAAGATTTATATGAGTTTGTATTTCTTGTTTTTAGAATAAATGAATTTCCTGTCCTTGTGTAAATGAAGATCCTGACTAGAAAATATTTAGTTAATAAAGCCGTAGATTGCAAGCAAAATTACAGTTTTTAGACGAAGGAATAGAGCCTTCAGTCTTCTACTTAATTAAGAACTGATGAGGATAATCTCACTGATCACACTTCATGACCGAGTGTCCCTTCTATGCAGACAAAGGATCACTGAGCTGAGAGGGGAAGGACTCACACCAAGTCTCAAAGAGTCCTAGTTAGCACTGTTTAACTACCTACTCCCGCTCCTGCCTGCTTTGCTGATAATAGACAGGGCGTGTTAAAAATCCTGCCCTTTAAGTGAACAGGACAAACAAAGGAACCAAAGGAGACTGTATTTTTCAAACCTTTGAATTGTGCTATCTCTCTCTCCCATTAACCCTCTGTTCAGCCCTGAAGACTCATTCATGGGGACTACCCTGGTGACTCAGACAGTAGAGAGTCTGCCTGCAGTGCAGAAGATGTGGGTTCAATCCCTGGGTCAGGAAGATCCCATGGAGGAGGGCATGGCAACCCTCTCCAGTATTCTTGCCTGGAGAATCCCATGGACAGAGAAGCCAGGTGGGCTATAGTCCCAAAGTGTTGGACACAACTGATTGCTCATGCACACCAGGATTCAAGGGTTTATTTCCCCACCAAAGACCCCCTTCCTCCTTTACCAATGTGCTTATCAAATACTGAACATGACAGTGACCTTTTGAGGTCTGCAGCATTTCCAACATTCCCATTAGAAGGAAATCAGTTTCATCCTTTTCTATAAGGACTAAAGTAATTGAAAATGATTTAGCAAGTGATCTATATGCAAGGATAGGAGTCCTTACAGAGATGACTGTATTTTCTTGTCTTCCTTCTGCACAAAAGTAAACATTCAGAGTCTGGAAGGCGGAGCATTATGTTGGAAGAGACACAGAATCAATACAACCACGCCCACAAGTGAAGCATGTATCTGGGTCGCTTCTCAGGCACTGGGACTGGAGTCACCACAGCCCAGGGCTCATCACAGCTCTCAGTCCTGTCTGCATCAGGGGCTCAGTGCCACCAGGACTTTTTGTCCCCTCTATGGTGCTCTCTACACAATCCCGGGAGCAGAAGTACACCTGGGCAGAGGTGGATGTCTCCTGATTACATTCTGTGAAAGTGGCACCTTTTCAGCAATTCTCTGATATGATTTGCTGACATCATGATTAAAAGATTGTGATTAAAAAAAAAAAAAAAAAACACTAGAGGAAGCCCTGGGAAGTGAGATGGTAAGACACATAGGAACCTCTGCCAGCTTGCTGCCTTGTGTCTGGCTGGCTTCCTGATGTGTTAGAGGTTCACTTCCTCCGCCTGGGAATCCACCCATTGTCCCTGATGCAATCTATCAGGACTGTCACCCCGGCCCCAGGGGAGCCTCTTGTGCTGTGCAAGACGGACTAGATACTTCCTTTATCTTCTCTTGGAGGAGGCACACGCCAAAGGCCTGTGCTGCAATTACAGGCTGCTCTGCCTGCCCAGAGGAATGGGGAAATAAGAGGATTAAGTATCACCGAACTTTCCAGACAGGGGAGGGAATGTCTCTCAGGATCAAACAACAATAGCAACGGCTAAGGAGGAAAAAACAAAAAGATTTCACAGAGTGAAGGAACCAGGAGGAGGGAACTGCACAAGTGATGCTCCTCGTGTTGGGGGTGGGGGAGTCCTCTTATTGGCAGGAAGCATGCTCAGGGCCCAAGAAGGGCAATGGCCCCTGCTCTGGGAGGAGGTTGTCATTGCAACCAGGACCTCCTCCAGGGATTGTTACCTGCATAGATCTTACAGGGAAGATAGCGGTGGTGGTGGCTTAATCACTAAGTCAATGTCTGACTCTTTGTGACCCCATGGACTGTAGGGACCCCCATGGACTCCAAGTTCCTCTGTCCTTGAGATTTCCATTTCCTTCTCCAGGGGATCTTCCTGACCCAGGGATTGAACCTGAGTCTCCTGCATTAGCAAGTAGATTCTTTATCACTGAGCCACCAGGGATACCCTACAGGGAAGGAGGGTTTGCCAACTCAGGTCAAACACCTGAAATTTGGAGTGGGAGGAGAAAAGACACCTGGCAAAGGCCACACCTGAGTCAGGCTCCTCTGAACTCTTTCCTCTAGGCTGTCTTGAGACCAAGATTAAGAATCTGGCTAAGTCAGTTGAGTGAGAATCCACTACCCTTGTATATGATCAAATTCCGGTGATAAGTGATCCCCTGGGTCTGCCTTCTGCAGCAATACCATCAGGAAGGTTTAGCCAGAGGCCCCTTCATTCCGGATGTTTCATCTTAGTCATTCTCACCCTGCTTCTTGGCTGTAAATCCCCACTTTTCCTTGTTGCCATTGGAGTTGAGCCTAGTTCTAAACTGGGATTTGTTTTCCTTCCTTGCAATAGTTCCTGTGTAAAATCATTTTTTTTTAAACCATTTTAGTTTCTCCCCATCTCTGATTTTTCATTGAGCTAGAAAAACTAGGTGGAGGACAGCAGTTAAGAAAATGAACACTGACAGAGAAAGCTCTAGATGATTTTCAAGAGACAGCAGACCAGACAATAGGTATGGATGGAAACCAAAGTGAATGTAACATTTCAATTTAGTTCACCAGGTATGAAGGGGTGCTGGGCTCAGGAGAGAGCTGGATTAAGGGAGTTAAGAGATGGATGAGCCTGTCCTTGCTCTCATGCAAAGATAAGAAAATTACTCTGTTGGAGGAGAAAAGTATATACATGGTCATTTTCCTTTTTTAATGAATAGATACTTTGAAGCTTTTATATCACTGACATTATATGTAGTAATAGAAATATGAGATGACACAGAAGAGCAAAATAAAGGGAGTAAAAACCACCCATACTTCCTCCATCTAAGTATATATGTACTTCTAAATTTTTTTCCTTCTGTATGTATACTTTTGGGCTTTCCAGGTGGCACTAGTGGTAAAGAAGCCATCTGCCAATGCAGGAGACTTGGGTTGGATCCCTGGGTCAGGAAGATCCCCTGAGGAGAAAATGGCAACCCACTCCAGTCTTCTTGCTGGGAAATCCCATGGACAGAGAAGCCTGGCAAAGAGGTGGACATAACTGAAAGTGCGTGCACATGCACACCCACACACACATTTAATATATGTTCTCAATAACTTGAAGCAGGGGTTGGCAAACTTCATCTATAAAAGCCAAGAAGTAAGTGTTTTAGGCTTTACAGATCATATGCTCTCAGTTGCAACTATTCAACTCTGTCATAAACAATATGTAGACAGATGAGCTCCCATAAAACAATCTACAAAAACAGGCAGCGGGCCAGGTTGGGGCCATGGCTGTAGTTTCCAAACCTGTGACTTAAATGAAGACAAAGAATGTGGTTATCAGATGTGCAGAGAACACAGAGCTATGAGGGATCTATACCACTTTGATCGAGTGGAGGGCTGGACACATATAAAATAGTAGCTCTCATTGTTATCATCGTTTCTACTGCATGACTGGGTTTTTAAATTACCTTCAAAGCATGAAAAGTGAACAAAAAGCACAAGACTAAAATATGAATGTATGGAAGGCTACTTTTTTTTTCAAGGAATAGATTGGAATGTATAAAATATGGAAACACTTGCCATGAGAGACGCTCATATAACAAAGCCTATGAGCAGTTTTAACTAAGATGGTAAATTAGAGGACTTCCCTGGTGGTCCATGAATTAAGAATCTGCCTGCCAATGCAGACGACACAGGTTTGATCCCTGCTCCTAGAAGATTCTACATGCCCAGGGGCAGCTTAGCTTACACGCTGCAACTGCTGAAACCCATACCTTAGAGCCTGTGCTCTGCAACTAAAAAGAAGCCCCCACTTGCTGCAACTAGAGAAAACCTGTGGGCAGCAATAAAGATCCAGTGCAGCCAAAAATAAATAAATAAATAATAAAAAATTTTTAAAAGGTTATCCCCCTTAAAAAAAGATGGCAAATTAGACACGCTTATTTATCCATGCACATGCCAAGTCCACAGTTAATTGGATTATTTAAATGTATATATATATATATATATATATATTTAAGCATATATATATACATATACACACACATACACACACATGTGTGTATATATATATATATATATATATATATATATTCTGTCAGGAGCAAGGAAAAGGGAGAGAAGAAGACACCTGGAAAGCTAGAAAAAAGATGGATGAATGGTTGCTGGTCTAGTGGACTTAAGAAAGCTGAATCTCAACTGGTCTTGGGAAACCTGGGAAGCATCTGATCTTGACTGGATAAAATCCTCAAGGCTGAGAGTTGAAAGCACCAAGTGCCCCTGGAAGATGGATGAGAGGGGAGCTAGAATCTGAAAGACGTATTTTTAAGAACTTGGTAGTCCCAGTTTTGTCCTACTTTGGGAAAGGCTGGATATTAGTCTCTGGGGCAGGTAAACTCCCGAATCTCTGGTTGACATGGAGGACTCCTGATAGAGCTGAAAGTTGGGATTCTTTATTGAAAACAGGAGGATTATGTGACAGTGTGCACATATTGACAGGGAGACCCCCTTACCACCAAGTCTTCTTCCCCTAGCTAGACCTAGGATGCTGGCCTCTTCATTCTAGGCATGATGCTAAAACTTGGCCTCTGTGCACCAGTGCCCAATAGAACCTTAAAGAGAAGTTTTGGGAGAAATAGAAAAGAAGAGCTTTATTGCTTTGCCAGACAAAGGGGAACACAGAGGACTCATGCCCTCAAAAAATGCGTATCCCAACCTGGAAAGATCAGTGAGGAGTTTTATAACAATGGGCTTCCCATGTGGTACAGTGGTAAAGAATCTGCCTGCCAAGGCAGGAGATGCGTGAGACACAGTCTAGGTTGAGAAGATCCCCTGGAGGAAGAAATGGCAACTCATTCCAGTATTCTTGTCTGGAGAATCCCATGGACAGAGGAGCCTGGCAGGCTGCAGTCCATAGGGTTAAAAGAGTTGGACATGACTGAGCTCACATTCTCACAAAGAGCTCAAAGATACTGTTCTGTGTATCCTTTGAGGTAGAACTAGGACCTGCCTGCCCCAAGGCTGTCTTGTTCCTTGGCTGTTTCTCCCTTGTCTCTGCATCCTCTCCCTTCCCTGATTAGCAGTTGTTCAAATCTGCCCTTTGGAACTCAGGGAAGGTGATGGAGGCTGGAATCAGTTCCCTACAAACAAGAAACGGGGGACTTGGTGAAGCTTCCATGCCGAGGAACCCTGCAGGGTCCCACTTGGTTTTAGGCAGAGATTACAAAATTCTTCTCTGTCAAGCCAGATAACCATAGGAAAAAAGATCTAAAGGTATGAAAGTTGGAGCTTCTCCAACTAGTTGGTTCATTTAGATGGCCCTATGGTGACACCCATAATTGACAAGCCCTGTCCACTTTTGTAGAGCTTCCAATCAGCTTTTTGGTACCCAGCCAAGAATCACAGAAAGTAAGAGATCAAAACAAGAGCAGGGAAAGAAAAGCAGTTTGGAAGAAATAAAGACAATACAAAAAGAAGGTTACAAAAAAGTAAAACGAAATGAAACTGAATTATCAGAGAGATAAGGGCAGCCATTTAATTGATGAGCTAAGAATGGGATGTTACCAAAAAAAGAGCATTTGCAGATCACAATAAGTGCTCTTGAAATGGAAACCTCAATAGAATGTTTGGGAGATGAAGTTGAACAAAATTCTCAAAAAGCAGAGCAAAAGACAAAGTATGGATAGAAAAGATAGGAAATTAAGACTCCTCTGAAAGTTTCAGCATTTCAGTAAGAGAGGTCTCAGGGGAAAAGACATGAAAATAGAGGCGGAAAAATTACTAAAGAAGGGATTGAAGACTCTTCCAAAACTGAAGAACTCAAGACTACATGCAAAAATTCAAGAATTTAACTGATATCAGACTTATTAATTGCAGCACTGGAATGGGGAAAGAGCAGAGCAATGGTTTCCAAACTCTGTAGGGAAATAATTTCAGCTTCTATACTTACAGAAACCATCAATTAAGTGAAGAGGTAGAGTAAAGACGATGGGGACATTTGAAATCTCAAAAGAAATGACTTTCCAGGCAGCTCTGCTTAGCAAGCTACTCAGAAATGTGTTGCCATCAAAATATGGGAGGAAATATTTCAGGAAGCAGAATGTCATGGGATCCAAGACACAGGTCAACACAAAAGAGAAATAAAAGGAATACCCAGTATGACCAAAGGTGTCTGAGCGAGCAACTAGGTCTGAGAAGAGATGGTTAGGAGCTTTAAGAAAGATTTCTTTAAAAAAAAAAAAATTGTTAACCCGATCAATAGAGAATGCATCGAGTGAATTGAGAGGAGTTTGATACAATGGGGGATGAGTTTGGGGTTTATGCAACTGGGGAAGATAAGAACATATAAAACCAAGCAAACAAACAAAAACAATGATTAACTCCCAGGTCAACAAAAAGGCTTTCTCAGTGATGAATACTACACGACTCAGCTGTGTTGTGTGTTTGTCATGGTGATGTGAACACTAAATGTTTATAAACCAAAACTGTGATCTTGTGATTCCTGTCTGGAGGACAGGAATGTGCATGCGTGTCATAGTGAAAAGAGATGCATCTTTACCTTTGGTGGTGGGAAGTTGATAGATAAACCTTCAAGTGAAAAGGTGAAGCCACATGCACCTGCTGTTTAGAATATGGAGGCATGTACCGTAAGAGTCAGCAGAAAGAGTTGGAGTTGTTACATCTGGGGACTGGAAAATAGGGGAATGGAAGAGCCTGGTACTTGCTTTTCTTCTAACGGCTTTGACAAGTCTATTTGACTCTTCAGGCTGTTCAATGACTTTGATTTTAAAAGCCTAAGTTAAAAAAGATGTGGTGTGAATTCAGCTGATCTTGTATTTTGCTTGACCATTCTCATTCCTTCTTCTTCTTTTTAAAAAATATTTATTTATTTACTTGACTATGCCAAGTCTTAATTGCAGCATGCAAACTCTTGGTTGCAGCATGTCAGACCTAGTTTCCTGAGCAGGAATCAAGCCTGGGTTCCCTGCATCAGGAGCACAGAGTCTTAGCCACTGGGCTACCAGGGAAATCCCTCCCATTTCTTTTTTCACGCAGAGTCCTATGGTTGCTTCCACAAAATCTCTGCAAAACTGGCTGCACACAGACTCCGTGTAGAATTCGAGTCCCCAGAATCCACAGCACACTTAGAGTATTGTGCCCACAAGGTCCATTATATTTTTATTTTTAATAGTATTTAAATTACAAAATAGTACAATGCACATATCATTATAGAAAAAATGCAGAGATGACAAAGAGGAAGAAAATAAAAATAAACCATATTAAACTCTGGGTTTCCCTGGTGACTCAGATGATAAAGAATCTGCTTGCAATGCAGGAGAACCAGGTTTGATCCCTGGGTTGGCAAGATGCCCTGGAGAAGAAAATGACAACCCACTCCAGTATTCTTGCCTAGAGAATCCCACGGACAGAGGAACCTGGCAGGCTACAACCCATGGAGTTGGACACGACTGAGTGACTTCACTTCACTTCAGATCTCTGGAAATGATCTTAATAGTTCATTGAAAGCCTTCTCAGATTTTCTAAAAATGTAATCATACAGATTTGCATCTCATTTTTTTATATTCAGCAAAAAAATCATGATTTTTCTTCTATCAATACATACATACATCATAAACAACTCAGTCTAGCTTTGGATATTTAATTTACTGTGGGCCTCTTTTTTTGCCTATTATATCATTATTGCATTTGAGGGTTAAGACTTCACCTGCCATTTCAGGGGGTGCAGGTTTGATCCCTTGTAGGGAGTTTAAGATTCCATATGCCTCTCAACCAAAAAACCAAAGCATAAAAAACCTCAGAAGTAATATTGTAACATATTCAATAAAGACTTTACAAACGGTTCACATAAAAAAAAAAAAAAACTTGGAAAAAAAAAAAAAGAAACAGAACACTGCTGATATTTCAAAATGTCCCATAAACCCAACCCAAGGTCTTCTGAATCACACCTCCATTCTTTCTCAAGAAGTAAGTGCTGTGATGACTTTTATAATAACCATTAACTGGCTTTTCCTTATAATTATATTATCTATATATGCAACCTTCAACAAGATAGATTTTGAATCTACAAGAATTTATAAGAATGGAAATATATCTTACTTATTTTACTAAGTATTATTTTTGTAAGTTTCAAACATATTTTTGCCTAGAATTGTAGGTTACTTATTTTATTATTTGAATAATTTTTTAAAAGAGAGGCATTCACAAAATAGCATGCAGAAATTAATGAAATGGATGATAAGATGAATCTAAACTATTTCACATAAAGAAATGGTAAGGTTTAAACTCAGATAAACTGTTTAGGGGAACAGGACAAGTCACTTCATACAGATGAAAGTGTGAAAGTGTTAGTTGCTCAATCTTGTACTACTCTTTGTGACCCATAGACTGTAGCCCACTGTGGGATTTTTCAGGCAAGAATACTGGAGTGGGTAGCGATTTCCTTCTCCAGGGGGTCTTTCCAACCCAGGGATCGAACCTGGGTCTCCCACGTTGCAGGCAGATTCTTTGCCACTGAGCCACCAGGGGAAAGGTTCATGTAAGTGAGCTACCGCAGTAAAGAAAAGGTGTGAATGAATTCTCATCAGGTCCTGTAGAAACCACAGTCAGATTCCACTTAAATATAAAAATCACGTTTCTAACAATTCAAGCAATCGAAACTAGAAATATATGGCTTTGGGGATGGTGAATTCCCTGTACTGGAAGTGTTTGTGCAGAGGCCCAGGATGGCTGGAGGATAGAAGTTACAGATGGAACCCCTGCCTTGGGTGGAAATTGGATTAGAAGATGATGAAGACCCCTTTTAACTTCAAAACTCTTCTCCTCTGTGACCTCTCCAGGTATTGGAGGTGACCCTGAAGACCTGGGGACCCAATGTACACAGAGTACCTACTATCCAAAGCACCGGTGAGCAGCTGTTTTCAATTTCCACTGTTGACAGACCAAGAGGAAATGGCCTTTGGTTGCTGCAGTGGAAATGTCAGAGGAGCGGAAACCTGAACCCTGAGAGTCTGACGCAACAGAATAATTGGGGAGGTTTTTGAGAAAGATCGACATTGTCTTTTTGGAATGCTTTAGGCATTAGACACCTAGCGGCTATGTACCAAGATCTTTCCCCATTGCACATAGAATATGAAACAGTGGGAAGAAGAAGATGGGAGGAATTGAAAGTAGCACTGGAACATATAGATTACCATATGTAAAATAGCCAGTGGAAATTTGCTGCATGACGCAGGGAGTTCAAGTCCGGTGCTCTGTGATAACCTCTAGAGGTGGGGTGAAGTGGAGGTGTGAGGAAGGTTCAAGAGGGAGGGGACACATGTTTGCTTATGGCTGGTTCGTGTTGATGTATGGCAGAAACTGATAAAATATTGTAAAGCAATTATCCTCCAAGTAAAAAGAAATAAAATTTTTAAATCTGAAGCAAAATTTAATTGTGATGTTGAAATTATTTTAATATCCAGTTTTATTGAGAGTAAAAAATTCCAGAAATTAATATACATTTTCATATACTTCATATCATTCAATTCAATTGGTACATTTACTTATCATAAAGGGAAGTCGTAGAAAGTAACCTACTCTCTGGTCAAAGCATCTTTTTATTAGAAGCATAACTAAATTCCTAGTTTCAATGTATTTATTGCTAATAGGTACCACAGCTAGTAAGTTGGAGAATGCAGAATGTCATGTAAAAAAACGAAAACATACAAGCATTTTTTTTTCTTTTAAAGAGTCACTAGGTTTTTCTTTTCTTTTTTAATTTTTTTGGCTGTGCTGTGTGGCATGTGGGATCCTATTTCCCTGACCAGGTCTTGAACCCGTGCCCCCTGCAGTGGAAGTACAGAGCCCAGATCAGTGAGCCACCAGGGAAGTCCTATAAGCATTCTGAACTGCTGGTTAACCTCTGGTCAAGGAAGCATTTTCATGTTTACACTTTGAGGGTCAACAATTCCAGTCCTCCAGTCATTCAGTCAAATGTTAATTTAGCTACTCCTGTGAAAGGACTTTTCAAATGGAGTTAAGGTTTCTAATCAGTTAACCTTAAAATAGGCAGATTATCTGGGTTTATGGGTTTGGACTCAGTGTAATCCCATGAAATCTTAAATGACAAAGACGAAGGCAGAGGGTAAAAGTTGAGGGCAGGGGGCAGATGAGAGAGATTCCAAGCGGGTGAGGGACCTTTGAGGGCTTTCAGATGGAGGAAGGGGGCTGTGAGCTTCGGAGCCTGGAGGCCCCTGGACACCCACAGACCTCAGTGCTACAGCCAACACCTGAGTGAGCCTGGGAGCAGATTCATCTCTTGAACCTCCAAAAAGTAATATAGCCCTGCTGACACCTTGACTTCTACCCTGTGAAACCTGGAGCTGAGAAACCAACTAAGCCCACTGGGGCTTCTGACCTACACACAGAGAGATGATAAATATGTATCCTTTAAATTCATGGTGATTTGTTCAGACAGCAAGAGAGAACTAAGATAAAGAATTGCACAGAAATTTAACAATGTTTCGACCCTGTAAATAAGAACCAAGACGTAAAAAGGAAAAAAAAAAAAATGAAGAAAAAGAAAAGGAATTAAGAATGTTACTTTTTTTCTGAGAACACATACCCACAGCCACCTGGAGTGGCAACTTTTATGTGAGGACTGGAGTAAACCAGAACTTTGGTTTAGTCCCTAGACTTCCCTGGTGGCTTAGAGAGTAAGGATCTGCCTGCAACTCGGGAGACCTAGGTTAGGTCCCTGGGTTGGGAAGATCCCCAGGAGAAGGAAATGGCTATCCACTCCAGTATTCTTGCCTGGAGAATCCCATGGACGGAGGAGCCTGGTGGGCTTCAGTCCATGGGGTCGCAAAGAGTCGGATACGACTGAGCAACTAACATTTTGGGTTGGTCCCAGCCCTGCACTGCTGGCAAAAGGCAGGTTACCCAGAGTGTTTATTCTCGGCTGCAAGAAACTCCTAGAATGGAATTAGTATGATACTGAGCCTTTTTTTTTTTATTTTATTAAATATTTACTTATTTATTTGACTGCATCAGGTATTAGTTGTGGCACACAAGATCTTTGTCGTGTCATGTGGGATCTTTCCTTGCAGTCCAGGGACTCTCTTCTTGTAGAATGCAGGCTTAGTTGCTCGGTGGCACGTGGGGTGTTAAGTTCCCCAGCCAGGTTTGGAACTCCACATCCTCTGCATTGCAAGGCAGATTCTTACCACTGGACCACCAGGGAAGTCCCTGGTACTAAGTCTTAACATTCAAAATAACTTTGCATTTTATGAGGCTAAATAGGCTTAAGTCTTTATACACACACACACACACACATACCCTAAAAGAATAAATTGTTAAGGACATGGAGGAGACTTTGGGAACTCGCCATGACAGATTTTGGGTGGTTGGTCAAATGTAAGGACTGAGCAACTAACTCACACTGTTATGGTTCACTTCTGAAAGGCTGAGAATTCAAATAGGAAGAGTCAGTCTTTGTCTTGCATGCCAAAGCTGCTGGGATTTGTGCAACAAAGCACAGGAAAGAGAGGCAAGAGCGAACTTTCAGAGCTGGGAGAATTCAGGGAAGTCTTCCTAGAGGAAGTGACATTTAGCTACATATCCCCAGGATTCTCAGATAAATGGAAGGCATGGGTGAGAAGAGGGGTCATTCAGTGCAACACAGATCTCCCGGCTTCCTGGACTCTGGCACTGAGCCTACAATTGCTGATTTCACTTAACTTTGAGCAAGTGATGAACAACAAAGCATGCTTTCTCAGTAACCTACATCAGTGCACAGCCCTTGTGTTGACTTCCAATGGCATCATTATTATTCCATGACAATATTAGAGCTTTAAGTGATCATTTAACACTTGCCGTAGTTTTTACAGCTGACTAATTTTATTAGTCTAGGTGATTGCCTTCACCTGTTTCAACAGTCAAGTGGACTTTTTGGTTTACTAAATGAACTCAATTCTGAGCAGTTTTAACAATGCACCTATTTTAAAAAGCAAACAGAAAAATTTGGGCTGTGCCTTCTGTACCATAGACACTATTGTGGACATGTATTTCAGAATGTAGTCATGAACACCTTAATTGTGCGATTTTTTTTCTCTTCTGTTTTGGCTCATTGTAGTGGATCTGGGTGGTGGGTCACTGTTGTCATCTTGTTCTTCTCTACACTGGGTCACAGCCTCGGTCATTATTTAATTCATAATTTATCAGTGTTTATTTCTTCTTTCAAACTGAAGTTTTGATTTACAATGTTGTGCTACTTTCAGGTGTGGAGCAAAGTGATTCAGGTTTTTCAGATTCTTTTCCGTTGGGTTTTTACAAGAGTTTGGATATAGTTCCCTGTGCTGTATAGTAAGTCCTTGTTGTTTATTTATATATACAGAGTATATATCTATTCATCCCAAACTTCTAATTTATCCCTCCCCCTCCTCTCCCCTTTGGAAACCATGACTTTGTTTACTAGGTTTGTTTGCTTATCAGAGTATTTTTGGTTGGAAACTTTTCTCTCACCCACAACATCTTGGATGTCTTAATGACTAATTCATTTTTCACCATCCATGGACTCTTCAGAAACCAAAAATTATATTTAACTGATTTTAGCTAGAGTCTGTTGACACAGATGATTTCAAAGTGATTTATGCTTTAATTCCTTAATCCTCAGTATTCATATGAGATTAATGATAAATGGAATGATAATGGTGAAATTTATGAGGCTAATGGGTATTAAAAATTTTTAAATATGTGTAAGAAAATAAGTATCTTTGAGCTAAAACTTATGTTGGAGATATTTGAATCCCCTTGTGTGTGTTTTGTTTTTTGTGGGGATTAATGCTAAGAATTACCAAAAAAAAGAATCACATTTTATTACCAAGGTGTAAAAGTGCTGTCAAATTATTACACTGATGGTCCTAACTCAAAGCTTCAAAGAGGTTTCTAAGCTGAGTGTCGATACTAAGATACTGAGCACACGCTCAGGCACTGTGGCTTGTTGTTGTTTAGTCACTGAGTTGTGTCTGACCCTTTGCAACCCCACGGACTGGAGCCCACCAGGGTCCTCTGTCCATAGGATTTCCCAGGCAAGAATGCTGGAGTGGGTTGCTATTTCCTTCTCCAGGGGATCTTTCCCACCCAGGGTTGGAACCTGCATCTCTTATGTCTCCCGCATTGTCAGGCAGATTCTTTATCACTGAGCCATTCTTAACTAGGAAGCCCCAGTCCTGGAGAAGGAAATGGCAACCTACTGCAATATTCTTGCTCGTCAGAGGAACTACAGTCCATGGGGTTGTAAAAGAGTCAGACATGACTAAATAAAATAACAGGCACAGTGTTAGAAACTTCTATAATATACTTCAGGGAGCAGTGGTTCCCATCTTCCCTTCATTAAGTTGTGCTAAGGTAGACTGACAGAAAGGGGCCAGGCTCAAAGCCACAGATTTTGGAAATATTGGGGAAAAATAGCACTACGGTTAAAATTGTGTGCAGAAAGTTTAAATTCACTGCTGTAGCTAGAATGCCAATACTTTGGCCACCTGAGGTGAAGAACTGACTCATTAGAAAAGACCCTGATGTTGGGAAAGATTGAAGGCAGGAGGAGAAGGGGATGACAGAGGATGAGATGGTTGGATGGCATCACTGACTCAAAGGACATGAGTTTGAGCAAGCTCTGGGAGTTGGTGATGGACAGGGAAGCCTGGCGTGCTGCAGTCCATGGGGTCACAAAGAGTCAGACACAACTGAGTGACTGAACTGAACTGATCTTTAAAAGACATTCCCATCAATAACTTGGTTTGGTTGATTTTGGATTTTTCCCTTTTAGTTTCTAAGGCTGGTAAAAATATAATTGACTACCGAGAGAAACAAGTTCTAATTATCATTCTATTTCTGTGTCATAATTAGTTTTTATTAATTTTTCTCTTCAAATCTGGGCTGCTGTGTGCAATAATGAGCATGTCTTAGTACATGTGGGTTTTCATTTTATATTTTTAATAATACAGTTATAGTGTTGGGGGAAAAAAGACTCCCCAGTAAAGCTGAAAGATTGCAAAGCTACTTTGGTCCTTCCAACCTTCCTTTTTCTCGGTTCTTGAACTGTATTTCATGATCATCAGTATTTCAACATTGAAGTTAAAGAGAAAGTGATTACATATTTACTCTTACCCCCAAAATCATTGTTTATACTTAAAATATCTTTACCCTGGAAGATTAGCTCTTCTTTCTAAAGTGTTGTCCCTTTTCTCTTGCCTCTAATGTAACCAAGAAATATTGTTGTTTATTTGCTAAGTCTCTTTGAAAACCCATGGACTGTAGCCCACCAGGCTTCTCTGTCCATAGGATTTCCCAGGGAAGAATACTGAGTGGGTTGCCATTTCCTTCTCCTGACGATCTTCCCAACCCAAGGATGGAACCCATGTCTCTTGGATTGCAGGCAGATTCTTTACTGCTGAGACACCAGGGAAGCCGTAACCAAGAATGAATCACTCTAATTGGAAAAATGTAAACAAGCCCCTAAGTACTAGACCAGGCATTCAAGGAGATATCATTTATCTCTAATATGTTTTTTAAAAGTGGTATTTGCTGTTCCAAACAGTCTTGTTATCAGGGCATTACTCAAGTCTGGTCACTCATTATCAGTTTTTCAACATCAGCCTTAAACAGATGGGACCACACGTCCTACCCCAAAGGCAGGCTCATTCTGGTCTAGTTCATCATCAAAACCCAGCTCAAACACAGCTGTCAAGGGCATTTATTCCCCAAATGCTGGTAAACTGGAAATATCAGATTTAGTGAGATTTGAAGATCACGCACTAAGTGTATTGTGTTCAGTAACCACACAGACACACACAACAGGAGAGTGTTGGGGCTGTTTCACTGGTTTCAGGAGTGAAGCCAACGAAGTTAGACATTAACTAGAGAGCATTCCACTATGGTTGCCTTAAAGCCGAAAGCTTTAAAGCTAAAGGTTTGACTTTGCCAAGGAAAGAAAGTGATATAGGCAGACAAATAAACTGTGTAGGCGTCTCAGTCCCCTGATCCAGTCTCTCTCTCTCTCTCTCTCTCTCTCTGGCTTCTTTGTTTTGATTTTTTTGACCGCATTGCATGCCATGTGGGATCTTAGTTCCCCCAACCAGAGCTGAAACCTGGGTCCCCTGCATTGAAAGCACAGAGTCTTAGCCACTGGACCACCATGGAAGTCCCAGAGACAATCTCTCCTTTATCTCTCTGTGGGGCATTCAGCCCTGCCCCGGAGAGGTTCACCATCTAGTGTGGGCAAGACCAACACAGAAAGAGATGACTGCCTGACATGGACTGAAATGAGAAGGCATTTTTCCTTTCCTAGAAAGTGTAGCCCAGGAGCCAGAAAGAAAGCCTTTCCCTTCTCTCCCGGAGACTGACCTCCAAGGCATGTGACTTAGTTGATAGTCATAACTAGAAGCAGCAGTCTGGGACAGAAATTATACATGAACATACCTCTCACCCACTCAACTGTGCTAAAACGAGAATACTATTGCAAGAATTAAGATGGGGATTGAGTATGTATGTGCTCACGTTGCTTAATTTACTCTTATCTTTCTAACACCTGGCATATAGGAAATTTCTTATTTTCATTTTTATGGCAGCCGAAGAAGGAAAGAAAAATTGTTTTAGAAGCACTTTTAGAAGGGTATACGACAAATTATTTCCTGAGGCATAATATTCAAACTGGCAGTTGGGCTGATGCAATGCTGAATTCTGAACTAATTTCTCTTTTAGGGTCCCATTTATAGACTGAATTAGGCTTATAGGTGGATAGTGGCAGGAAGTACAGCTTGAAATTTGCAGTCAAGTTAAGTAGCAGTGGGCAGGTGAGTTATTTAGAATACTCTAGGGAAGATCCCCTTGAGAAGGGAATGGCAACCCATTCCAGTATTCTTGCCTGGGAAATCTGATGGATAGAGGAGCCTGGTGGTCTACAGTCCATGGGGTTGCAAAAGAATTGGACATAATTTAGCAACTAAGCAAAAACCATATATATTATTATCATAAATGCTTCTGCCAATTCAAGAAGTGGCTAACAATTGGCCTCCTCCAGGAAGCTCTGCTCACTAATGTTTCCACTCCTGGTCCACGTGCACATGATCATGTTCTGGTTCTTTGTGTTTCCCTCTTTCCACTCTGCCCTGGGCTCTTGCTTTCCATGAGTTTACTTAGGACTGTGATACTATACTAGATCAGAACTTGAAAATTAGGTCAACTTCCATTTCTTTGATTGATTCAGTAGCACAAAGCATTGTGTGCTAATTAATTCTCATTTTAAAGAATCTTACTTTTTAATTTTTAAATTATTTATTTATTTATTTGGCTGTGCCAGCCTTAGTTGTGGCATATGGGGTCTAGTTTCCTGACCAGGGATTGAACCTGGGCCCCCCAGCATTGGGAGCATGGGGTGTTAGCCACTGGACCACCAGGGAAGTCCCTTAAAAAATCCTAATTTTTCAAAAGATTTAGGATATGAGCTTATGGTTGCTGGGGGGGAAAGGGATAGTTAGGGACTTTGAGAAGGTCATGTACACACTGCTATATTCAAAATGGATAACCAACAAAAAGCTACTGTATGGCACATGGCACTCTGCTCAATGTTATGTGCCAGCCTGGGTGGGAGGGGGAGTTTGGGGAAAATGGATTGTGTGTATATGCATGGCTGTGTCCTTCCACTGCTCACCTGACACTATCACAGCGTTGTTAATTGACTCACCCTGATACAAAATAAAAAGTTTAAAGTTTGAAAAGCAAGTAAACAAAAATTCTTATATTACCATTTTTCTGAGAAAATTGCTTTTTTAAAAAAATAAGAATAATTTAAATTCCCTAATTTTCAGTAACAGACAATGGCACTATCCTAAATGATGAAATATTGTCGTCTCTCGGACCCAGGACCAAAGCTTTGAATAAAGCCAATTGTAATTTCCAACCCAGTATGAGCTGCATAGAGAGAACCAGAGGACGTTTAACTTACAGTAAGGAGAAGACGTTGGCTTGGTGATTCAGTGAAATAGCATCAAAAAATTAAGTGTTTCAGAGAATAACGTCTGTCAGTTCCTGGATTTGACAAACTAGTTGGCAAAAATTCAAATGAGTTAGTTACAGAGTTGTTGCTGTTCAGTCGCTACATCGTGTCAGACTCTCTGAGGTCCCTTGGATTGCAGCACGCCAAGCTCTTCTGTCCCTCACTGTTCCCCAGAGTTTGCTCAGATTCATGTCCATCGAGTCGGTGATGTCATCCAACCATCTCATCCTCTGCTGCCTCCTTCTCCTCCTGCCCTCGATCTTTCCCAGCATCAGGGTCTTTTCTGATGAATCAGCTCTTCACATCAGGTGGGCAAAGTAACTGGAGCTTTGGCTTCAACATCAGTCCTTCCAGTGAATATTCAGGGTTGATTTCCTTTAGGATTAACCACTGGACCACCGTGAAAATTCAAGAATTACAGGCGTTTTTAACTCTATGAGTGTGCACATTACTAAGTTTACAATTTAAGTTTGAATGGTACTTTTTTAGTGTCATTGTTAAACAAATAAATGCACTCATTTTATTAAAGAATATTTATGAATATTCTTTATGAATAATGGATAATATTAATCTTTAATAACTCACATGGTAGGTTACTAATATCGAGCCGTTAGTGAAATGTGAAATTAAAAACACTTTCGTCATAGACATTGTACTTCTCTGAGAGCCTTTCACCGTCCACTAGTTGGCCCTTCATGACTGGCTGGTTGCCCTCCCCAGTTCTACTTTGAGAAATCCTGCTCTGGGTAATGTTATCATTTCTCCTCTCATCCTGGTCAACCAGAATGTGGTGGTTATAAACCACTATAAAGAACCATGTTCTTCTTACTGTTTCTGTGGAGTCCTTTCTCTGGTATCATTTTTCTGTATCATTGTTCTGTGCCAGTTTATTGGTGTAATTTCAAACTGGCTTACTAACCCCATGGCTTGGGTAAAGAAGCAGGCAATGTTTTCAAGATCCCCTCTTTTCTATTTTAAGAATAAGAATCTAAATACTTTGGACTCTTAATATGTATCACAGCCTGCAGTACACAGGCTTGATGTTCTGTGTACTTTATCTCATTTAATCCTCATAGTAATACTACAAGACCAACATTTATGCTCCTGATATTAAAGGAGAGTGAACTGAAGCTGAAATTGGTTAAAATAACTTGGTCATTGTCATGTAACCAACAGGAGATGGAGTTAGAGAAGGAACCTAGGTTTATCTGACTCTAAAACCCAGTCACTCTGTATAGACCTTACCTCCTGCTAAAGAGGTAAACTTGATGACCACTAGTTCAATATGAGAGTGGTGAGGTTATTACCAGGAAGAGGTAACCCAAGAAAGAGAAGTGGGTGGAGGCAAAATGGAAGAAAGAGAGCTAATAACTTTAGTTTAAAGCATGATGAGTTTGGGGTGATGAATAAGCACCCAAATAAGAAGTTACTCTGGAATATTACTTCTCTACAACAATTTTCAAATAACGTATCTCAAGACAATAGCAACATTCATTGACAGTTACTATCAAGAGATGTTGCATAACTTCGTGTTAAGATCCTAAGGGGGGAGTATGTATATCAAGAAGGGTTTTCTTTTCTTGTCAGACAGACTTAATTTGCAATTAACTACAAAGAATATCTGCCCACTCCCTCCCTCTTTGCTTTCCTGCTGGCAGCTCTTTCTACCTTGGCTTCTTCTACTTACATCTGAGATATTTACTGCTATGTTAACTCACCCAGGCTTTGAAGGTTTTATTCAAATCTAGGAATGATGCAGAACTGATTAGATGGGTGATTCTCATCTGAAAAGAACCAAGGGAGTCAGAAGAGAGATTCAGTTCACGCTGTAAGAAAATAAGCCAGCTGGAGAATTCTCAGATTAAATCTAATTCAACAATATTGAGAAAAAAAACCCAATGGGGACATAATTCATCAGGAAGGCTTAGACTAGGATGTTTTGCTATGCCAAATGAATTCAAGGTACACTGCCACTTTGAAAACAAACAGTTGTTGCCAAGGCTCATGCATAATCACATGGAGGAAGGCTGATTTTGTACAGGTTGTGGAAAACCTTTCCTTTTATTCACACCTTTAGGATGAGTTCATCAAGGTAAATGGATGAAGATTCTTTTTGTGATGAGAGAGTTTTATGAGAGGATGGGTTCACTCTTTAGTTTTAAAGGTAAAGACTCATCATGGGGAAAGAAAGCAGGTGAAGCCAGCTTTGGCAATAGGGAAACAAATACAAATCACTTTATCCACCTGACCATAAACTATAACATGAAGTCTCGTTATTACCTGGCATGTGGTTATAGTACAATTATCTCGGACTTGAGGGTTAGGAAAACCTGGCTTCAACCCTGTGTTTGCCACATAGTAGCTTTGGGACCCTGAGCAGTTTAATGAAAGCACTCTCATCATAAAAGGGGTATAAATCCACTTGTGTGTGTTGGGGAGGGGGGCGGGGGGCAGGCAATGATGGATGTTATTGTGAGAAGAACATGAAACAAACTTAGTAGAGCATCTGGACCACGTCGGATCCATTTCATCCCAGGATCTAAAATCTATGCTTTGGCAAAGTCTGATTAAAGTTTAAACACCTTTTCCTTTCTGATTCCATACATTTTCCTAGTATCAAAATAGGATGTTGTCACCATGGATCTCCAGGTCAAACTTATGAACTCGGAGATGAGTCAACTTTTGGGGGCTCTCTAAAGTGTTGCCGAGAAGCCAATTTTGACTCCATGTTGGAACTGTTCCTTTGACTTGTTTTTCATTGCTTTTATCTTACAGTCACACATAATGGCTTGCTTAAAAGGAACCTTCCCCTCTGACTGTTACACTGAAGTCCTTTGGTTCAGAACCCTGTCCACCTGTGGATGATAGAAAGGAAGAAATGGACACATCTGCATGAGGCTTGCCATTCTAGGAGATGTTTGCAAAATTAATGGCCTTCTTACTTTGCTTCCTCACCTTCCTCCATCTTGATCTATAAAAGAAACCGGCATCCAGACCCCATAAGGTGGTTATTTTGAGACGCTAACCTACCATCTTCTCTGTCAACTGGCTTTCTGAATAAAGTCATTTTCCTTGCCTCACCACCTCATCTCTTGGATTCTTTGGTCTGTCCTGTGGCGAGCAGAGTGAGCTTGGGCTCGGTAACTAAAGGTACTGATCGTGTCTTCTCACATTACTTGGTATGGCTAAGGGTGTCATTTGGGGAATAGCTTACAAGCCATAGGTAACTTGAGCTCAGCGTGGCTGCTCTTCTAACAAGACTTTGAAGAGAGGGGCCAAAGAGAAGTAATTAAAGAGTCAATCTAAAATAGCAAGTGAAGTTACTGAAACAAAGGACACAGTTGGGGCTCAAAATAAGATTCTTCTAGTCGCTCCCAGAAACACTTGTGGAGTTTTGAAAATTTACCCGTGTCTGGATTGGCTGTACTGTGCTTAGTCACAGAGTTCTGTCTGACTCTTTGAGACTCTTTGGATTGTAGCCTGCCAGGCTCCTCTGTCCAAGGGATTTCCCAGGCAAGGATAGTGGCGTGGATTGTCATTTCCTTCTCCAGGGAATCTTCCCGACCCAGGGATTGAACTCGAGTCTTCTGTGTCTCCTGCATTGCAGGTGGGTTCTTTACCTGCAGAGTCATTAGGGAAGGACTTCCTAAACCTACTGAATTGGAATGAAAGTTGGGGCAATGTTGGGGATAGGAACATGCAATTTTTTTAGTGCCTCTCTACCTCTGCCTTATGGGGAGTATGTTTGTTTCATTACTCATTTCCAACAACTAATTTGAGCTTTGTTGATTCTTTAAATGATGTTTTGCTTTTCTTTAAATTTTGAAATAAATTTGACATAGAAGATTTGCAAAAACAGGACAACGTGAGTAGACATAAATAGCAAAACTGTTGGATTATAGACCAAAAATATTTCTCTCAATAAGAACTCATGGATATTTATTTTATTCTTTATTCCATGATGCGAAAGTGTTGGGTCTTCCCAGCTGGTGCTAGTGGAAGAAAATCTTCCTGCAATGAAGGAGATGTGAGTTTGATTCCTGGGTCAGAAAGATTCCCTGGAGAAGGAAATGGCAACCCAGTTCAGTAGTTTTGTCTGGAAAATCCCATGGACAGAGGAGTCTGGCGGGCTACAGTCCATGGGGTCACAAAGAGTTGGACACGACTGAACAATTGAGCATACATGAAAGTATTGCTATTTATTTGTTGCTCAAGTTATTCTAATTTGGCCACTGGGAGCCCTTTCAGTTTTGGTTCCTATGACTTTTGCAAAGATCCCATCTTTTAAAATTTTTCTTTATGCCCCCTCCCTTCTTTCCTTCCCTTTTTCTTCTCTCCCGCTCTCCTTCTTTCCTTCCTTCTTTCTTCTTGCCACAAATTTTGATATGTTTATTTTCATTTGACTTCAGTTCTAAGTAATGGTTGATTTTCCTGAGGCTTACTTTTGGACCCATGGATTATTTAGAACTAAGTTATGTCCAACCATTTTGAGATTTTCCAGATATTCTGTTACTGATTTTCAATTTAATTCCATTCAGATCTGAGAGTATATTTTGTGTGATTTCTGGTTTTTAAATTTTTTTTTTTGAATTTGTGGTGGTTTGTTTCAAGGCCCAGAATGAGACTGTGAGGTTTGAACTTTGTTTTTGCTTTGGTAACTATCAGTATACAAAGTGCTCTAAGGTATAGTTTTTGTTTGGGGTGAGGGTCTAGCTGCTGAATTCTGAGTTTAGGTCGTCCCTTGGTACATCAGGGAACATTGCTGGAATGTTCTAGTTCCTCTCTTTCCTCCCATCAGTGTTCTGCTGCTATTTACTATTCCTAGCTTGTTAGCCTGGAGCTGGGGTGTTGGTTGCTGTTGTTTTGATTAATGTTTTGCTTTAGGCATGCATTGTTTATCCAGGTCTTGGGGTTGTGGACTTCTTCCCCTTCCCTGTAGTTGTAATTCCAGCTTCTCTCTGGGCTTAGAGTTTGCCTCTGCTCCTTTCTCCCAGTTGCCTGGTTTCCAAAGGCGTCCTGGGGACAGCATACTTTCTGCCTCGCCTGCACTTCTGCTCTTTCTCCTCTTCTCTGCACCACAGTGAATGCTTCTTAGGGCTCTTTCTGATCTTTTCTGTGAATAGTCAATGGGGTTTGCAGAGAATCACTTTTCAAGTGTGCCAAGACTCATTTTCTGCAGCCCTTAGCACTTTCGCTCTCTGACTGATCCACACTTCAGTCAGTTCAGTTCAGTCACTCAGTTGGGTCCCACTCTTTGCAACCCCATGGACTGCAGCACACCAGGCTTCCCTGTCCTTCACCACTCCCGGAGCTTGCTCAAACTCATGTCTATTGAGTCGGTGATGCCTTCCAACTAATTCATCTTCTGTCGTCCCCTTCTTTTCCTGCCTTCAATCTTTCCCAGCATCAGTCTTTTCCATTGAGTTAGTTCTTTGCATCAGGTGGCCAAAATATTGGAGCTTCAGCTTCAGCATCAGTCCTGATGACTATTCAGGACTGATTTCCTTTAGGATTGATTGGTTTGATCTCCTTGCTGTCCAAGGGATTCTCAAGAGTCTTCTCCAGCACCACAGTTCAAAAGCATCAATTCTTCGACGCTCAGCTTTCTTTATAGTCCAACTCTCACATCCATACATGACTACTGGAAAAACCATAGCTTTGACTAGATGGACCTTTGTTGGCAAAGTAATGTCTCTGCTTTTTAATATGTTGTCTAGGTTTGTCATAGCCTTTCTTCCAAGGAGCAAACATCTTTTAATTTCATGGCTGCAGTCACCATCTGCAGTGATTTTGGAGCCCCAAAAAATAAAGCCTGTCACTGTTTCCGTTGTTTCCCCTTCTATTTGCCATGAGGTGATGGATCAGGATGCCACGACCTTAGTTTTTTTTAATGTTGAGTTTTAAGCCAACTTTTTCACTCTCCTCTTTCACTTTCATTAAGAGGCCCTTTAGTTCTTTTCCACCTTCTGCCATAATGGTGGTGTCATCTGCTTATCTGAGGTTATTGATATTTCTCCCTGCAATCTTGATTACAACTTGTGCTTCATCCAGCCCAGTGTTTTGCATGATATACTCTTCATATAAGTTAAATAAGCAGGGTGACAATATACAGCCTTGACGTACTTCTTTCCTGATTTGGAACCAGCCTGTCGTTCCATGCCTGGTTCTAACTGTTGCTTCTTGACTTGCATGAAGATTTCTCAGGGGGCAGGTCAGGTGGTCTGGTATTCCCATCTCTTTCAGAATTTTCCACAATTTGTTGTCTGATCCACACAGTCAAAGGCTTAAGTGTAGTCAATGAAGCAGAAAAGTGAAACTGAAAGTGTTAGTCATTCAGTCCTGTCCTACTATTTTGCAATCCCATGGACTCAGCTCACCAGGCTTCTCTGTCCATGGAATTTTCCAGGCAAGGATACTGGAGTGAGCTGCCATTTCCTTCTCCAAGGGATCTTCCCAACCCAGAGATCAAATCCAGGTTTCTTACATTATGGCGGGCTGTTTACTGCCCAAGCCACCAAGGAAGCAGAAATAGATGTTTTTCTGGAATTCTCTTGCTTTCTCTCTTGAGAGTCCACCCTTGGCTCTCACCAATTCTTCATCTGTTCTAGCCTGACACTAGGGCTCCCTAGTAGCTCAGAGGTAAAGAATCCACCTGCCAATGCAGGAGACCTGGACTGGATCCCTGGGTCAGGAAGATCCCCTGGAGAGGGAAATGGCAACCCCCTCCAGTACTCTTGCCTGGAGAATCCCATGGACAGAGGAGTCTGGCGAGTTCTTTACTACTATGCCACCAATATTTGCCATCCTCATGACTCAACATAGTTATTTAAAAGGTATTTTCTAGATTCATTTTTGTTCTTTACCTCAATAGTGTAATCCATTTACTTTTGTGAATATTCATACATTTACATTTTTCCTATTATTCTAATTTCTCATACATTTACATTTATTTCCTGTTATTCTACATTTTTGTTTCTTTTCTTCTCTGCGGTTTACCCCTTCTCTTGTATTTGCCTTCTTTAAGGAAACATTTTTTATTGGAGTATAGTTGCTTTACACTGCTGTCAGTTTCTGCTGTAAGCAAAATAATCAGCCCTACATACACATATATTCCCTTTTGCTTGGTTTTCCTTCCCATTTATATCACCACAGAACACTGAGTTGAGTTTTCTGGGCTGTACAGTAGGTTCTCATTAGTTGTCTATTTGATACACAATAGAACATATATATATATCCCAAACCCAATATCCCAATTTATACCCCCTCACTTTTCCCCTTGGTGTCCATACTGTTGCTCTCTACATCTGTGTCTCTATTCTTGCTTTGCAAATAGGATCATCTGTACCATTTTTCTAGGTTCCACATATATATGTTAAAAATCAACACCTGTTGGGAAATTATATGCTTTATGTCTATTTGCTTGCTATTCTAGCTATTTTTAACATGCATTCAATCTGTTATGCTATCACATTATGAAGCCTCTGGCAAACTCAATTGTGCACTCAGGGAAAATAAGAGTGAAAAGGCAATAGCACCACAGTATTATTATGAAAGTGGTTTTGGTCTGTTTACCTCTCTTATCTAGTCTCAGGGACCCCCAGGGGCACCTAGAACATACTTTGGGAACCTGAAGTTTCAGAAACTTGCATTTATTTTGTAAGTGCTATATGTTGCTCTGGGGCTTCCCGAGATGGCTCAGCAGGTGAAGAATCCACCTGCGACACAGGAGAGGCAGGTTTAACCCCTGGGTTGGGAAGATCCCTTGGAGGAGGGCATGGCAAACCACTCCAGTATTCTTGCCAAGAAAATCCCATGGACAAAGGAGCTTGGTGGACTATGATCCATGGAGTGGCAAAGAGTCAGACACAACTGAAGTGACAGCATACATATAGATTATTCTGCTGGACATGTCTGGTTGAGACCTATCATGGAATCCTGAGCAGCTTCAAAGCATTAGGTTTTTAAAAACAGAGGCCTGATGTGGGGCACAAAGGGCTCACTTTTTCTGCTTCATTATTTCTCTTTGGGTTGACATTTTTGTGATCTTCTCTCTTTAATGTCATCCTCTTTTCCTTTCAGACTTTAAAAACTACTTTGCTAGACCCTTTATAAATTTTCAGTTTGGGATTAAAGCTAATGTGTATGAAAAGAGAAAAAGCAGGTAAAAATTCTGATCACTTAACAGAGACAACAGTCTCAGACTGAGTCATGCTGGTAAGAATGAGCCTGCCTGTGTTCTGGTTTCAACATGATGATTTGTGTACATAAAGATTTAGCTTCGTACTACACATTGGTGATGAATGAATTTCTGACTTTTGTCAGTGGAAGTCCATTTGTTTGACTTAAAGAATAATTCTTTAATTGCTGAAGCCAAGTTTAAGTCACAAAAGGTCTCTGAAGTCACTTTATCTTTTAAAAATATGGGCAAATGGTATCTGAAAACATCAGTCTATTGGATATTTATGTACAAGGCAAGCTGTTGGCTGAGATTTTTACATGAAGTCGTCTTTTAAACAAACATATACCCTAGCTAAAGCACATGGTTTTCTCACAAGAAGTCTTACTATTCAGAATTACTGTGTGTGATTATCTCTAAAATACGATAAAGCCTTGATTTTTATGGTTGATTAACTAGGTTATTGCAAATCACGTCAACTTGGAGTTTGGCATACCTCCCAGAAAGCAAACTTCACAGGCTAAACTCAGAGTTCCTTTTTCCATAACAAAGATCTGAATCCATAACATCCCTTGAGGTTTCTTGCATCCAGCACAGACATTTCCCAGGGTTTCATATGGTTTTCTGGAAAGCTCTTAACCCAACAAGTGGTTCCATATGGAGCCATCTGAGCTAATGAAGGTTCATTTCCTGTGAATCCATCTTACTCTGGGTATTCTCTTCAAGTCATTCTTTCAGCCATCACCAGTCCCTTCTGCTTCTGCCCCAGCCTGTGTTTTGCTGAGGGAAGCCACAGTCACACCAGTGACCTGAGGAAATATGCTACTTATTTTTTTAGCAATCAAGTTAGTAGGGCATGTTATTTTATCTTTGGGGATATATTAGGTGACTGTGGTAGCTTTGTAACAGAGTCTGCACAGAGTAAGTAGCACTTAGGTCTTCAGTAGATGTCATGATAGGAAGATCAAGAATGTCCTTAGAAAGTGTGGTTTTAGACAGTGGAAGACTCAGTGAAATCATGATCCTTTAAATTTGAAAGCCCAGTAGTCATATACAGATGTGACAGTTGGATCATAAAGAAGGCTGAGCTCTGAAGAATGGATGCCTTAAAATTGTAATGCTGGAGAAGACTCTTGAGAGTCCATTGAACAGCAAGGAGATCATACCAGTCAATCCTAAAGGAAATAAACTCTGACTATTCATTGAAAGAACTAATGCTGAAGCTGAAGCTCCAGTACTTTGACCACTTGACACGAAGAGCTGACTCATCAGAAAATATCCTGATACTGGGAAAGATTGAAGGCAGGAGGAAAAGTGGGCACCAGAGGATGAAATGGTTGAATGACATCACAGACTCAACAGACATGAGTTTGAGCAAGCTCCGGGAGATAGTGAAGGACAGGGAAGCCTGAGTGCTATAGTCCATGGGGTCACAAAGAGTCTGACATGACGGAGCAATTGAACAACAACTACATTTAGCTTCAAATTTTCATGGGAAAATCACTCAGCCCTTTTGAAGCTGATACTGTAAATGTTACACCCAAATGCCTTGGGATCCTTTTGATCGTATCATGCACATACACCCTGGACCCAGCTTCTGTGTCCTTTTGCTCCTAGCATGACTATCTTTGCAGAACTGTAATCGGGCTCCTGGACCCGATTTGCCTCATGCCAGGGGAGCCCAAAGTCCCTGGGAGTCTTCATTCCTACCCCACTCCCATTGCCCAGCTCACTGCCACTGACCAATGATGAAGAAAAAGGGTGTGGGGTGTGCGTGGGAGGTGGGTGTAAAGGTCTGCTTCCTCGCAGAGCTCTTCTGCTAAACCAGGTGAGGGTTGGGCCTTTGCCTGAAATCACACCATTGTTGGATTCTGCCCCTCCTAATCTGGGGTACTAATTCTTACCAGATAGTCCTACTGTAAAAATATGATGACACAGCATTTGTAAAAGGACTGATGAATACGAAGAGAACTTGTTCTGACTCCAAGGCAGGGATGTCATACAAGTAGGGTGGCCTGAAGCTCTGAGTTGAGAATTTAAGCCCTAGTCTGGGCCTCATGGGTTTAAAGAAAAGGCATTGTCAGTTAGGGGACAGGTCACTTATCAGTGACTCTTTCACTAAATGGAGAAAAAACAAAAAGCAGTGTTGGTTAGTCTCTCGGTCACGTCTGACTCTTTTGTGACCTCATGGACTGTAGCTCACCAGGCTTCTCTGTCCATGAGATTTTGCCAGGCAAGAATATTGGAGTGGGTTGCCATTTCCTCCTCCAGGGGATCTTCCCAACCCAGGGATCGAACCTGGGTCTCCTGCATTGCAGGTGGATACTCTACCATTAAGCCACCTGGGTAGCCCCCAAAATAATAGTGTTTGTTTTTAGAAACTGGATGTCAATCCACAGAGAAGAGCTTCTTTTCTGGGTTCTTATTGAAGGAACCTGGTGGGGCTTCTGGAGGGGAAAAACCCATGAAAACGAGGGAGTATCTCTGACTGTGGTCTCGAGGAATTTCTCACGCCTGTCACAGTCCACATTCAGGCTCCAGCAATTTGTCGTCATTATCTGCTCCTACCTCCTGTCTATGGCCCCAGTGGCTTTTGCTCTGGGCCAGCAGATCTTGGTTTCTGTCTCTGTCTAGATGCACCTGAATCAGGAATTCAGGCTAACGATTTATCCAATGACTTCAGTTCTCTGACAGCTCCAAGAGAAGTAAATGATTTTTAATTGTCCAATTTTTCCTTGTTGTAAGGATAGTTGTTGTTGACAATGTTATATGTTAGTGTAAGTCAGTCTTGTCCAGCTGTTTGCAACTCCATGGACTGTAGCCCATTAGGCTCTGCTACCTATGGAATTCTCCAGGCAAGGATACTGGAGTGGGTTGCCATTCCTAGAGTAAGGAGGTCAGGCCATCTCATCCTGTGCTGTGATGCTTAGTCACTCCAACCAATATCCCACTGGGTGACTCCCATGGGCTCTCCTGTGAACCCTACTCTTAATTCCCATGTGCTCTAGGCTCTTGCTCCAAGACTCAAACACGTATTTCTCCCCTTCCTCCCTCTCCTTCCTTCCTGATGTTTTCAGTGTACTCTTTCAAATTTCCGTTCCTAGCTAGCCAGGCTCTACTTCATCCCAATCATTTGTCCTGCTTTCCTGGAACTCTCATATGGGATTGTTGCCTTCTTTCTTGAGATGGAAGCGAAGACACAGCACTTGTAGATTCTGAGTGGTGCTTCCAGACTGATGTGCAAAGCCTTCCATCGTATCCAAGGCTTAACTCTCCTCTGGGGCTCAGAATGTACCCTCTCCCCATCCTTGGGAGTATCACTCATCTTTTCTCTTTCCTATATCCTCACCTTCTCCCTCTTAGTTGGAGTCTCCATTTCCACTTTAATGTACTAAGTCTCTTCTGTTTTAAAAAAACAGTGCTCTTTGGACTCTGCATCCTCCCTTAGCTCCTGCCTGCATTTTTTTCTGGACACAGCTAAATTTTAAAAGGAACTCTGAAGTGTTCTTTTCCCTAGATGCTATGAGCTCTGGTTTCTCCTTAGTTTCCTTCAAAGCTCTTTCTCCTCTGCCCATCCTTACCTCTGGGGTTCCTTTTGATTTTTTTCTCCTCTTTCATCTGCCTCTTCCCTCCTCACTTATCTGCCTCTTACCTCCTAACTCTATGTATCTTGCTATCAACTTTATCCTTTCTCAAGGCTGAAATTAAAGCCACACAATGATGTGGACACTATCTGTATCTCCTGGACCCATCTCACTTCTGAGATACAGACTCATGTAAGTCCAGCAGGTTAATGACCATCTAAACTTGAATAACTCTGCTTTTATTTTCAGCATGGATGCTGCCAATGCATACCTGTTGATGTGTAGGTTGAAAACTCCACTGCACCATAAGGTGGGTGGGTTATGCCATAGAAGGAAGTAGGCTGATTCAAAAGTACTTGGGGAAGCTGGCCTATTCAAGACCCTTCACAGAATCATAGCACACTGTCTAGGATAACCACCTGCAGGGGCTCCTCCATTAACTAAACCCATGTGCAGTACAATCAATCACATTAGCCAAATCCCCAAATACAAGTTTGCCAGGTGAGTCCCTGCATTGCTCTGTCTACCCATCAAAAATAACCACCATTTTAAAAAAAAGATTAATTTATTAATTAATTTTTAATTTATCTTTGTTGCAGAGCACCAGCTCTAGAGTATGTTGTGTGCTTGGTAGATGTGGTACACAAGCTTAGTTGCCCCATGGCATGTAGGATCTTTCCAGACCAGGGACTGAACCTGTGTCTTATGTTGGAGGTGGACTCTCAACCACTGGACCACCAAGGAAGTCCCGCTGTTAGTTTCTAAATTAAACCATTTGGATCTGAAGTCTGCTTATCTTAGTCACCTCTCTTTATGAAGTGGTAAAGAGATTTCTGAGTTTCTTTTGCCTGAAATATTGGTCCTGCATTCTACATGGAGTTCCTGTTCTCTGGTGTCACCTGGTCAGAAAACATGTATTCTCAGGGGGTCCCATTTGGGTTTTTCTCCAGATACACAGTTGAAAATGGGCTTCAGCCTGATGGAAACAGTGCATTAATTTGGGTTCATAATGAATTAGACAGTCTTTGAGGTCTTGCCTGAAAATCTAAATACCGTTTGTGACACAGTTTCCGTGGGGAAATATTTTCCAGATCCAAATTACTGCCTTAACACATTAGCTTGTTAACTATATAACAGTTCCCAAATTGGATGCTGCCCACACAGGCAGAGAGTACTAATGTGTTTGTAGAGCAGGCTGGCTCAACCGCAGCTGGCAGAGCCACAGGGTCGGGAAAGGCTGAGTTAAAGCTGCAGACACGGGAGCTTCCATGGTGGTCCAGCGGTTGTGAACCCACCTACCAATGCAGGGAGCGTGGGTTCGACCCCTGGTCAGGGATCCCACGTCTGTGTGAAGCTCAATCGCTTAGTCTTGGCTAACTCTTTGTGACCCTGTGAACTGTAGCCAGTCAGGCTTCTCTGTCCATGAGATTCTCCAGGCAAGAACACATGTGGATCGTCATATACTCCTCCGGGGGATCTTCTCTAACCAAGGGATCAAACCTGCGTCTTCTGCATTGGCAGGTGGATTCTTTACCACCAGGGAAGCCCGTGGGACAGCTAAGCCTGCACACTGCAACTAGAGAAGCCCAAGCATTGCAAGAAGAAGACCAGCACAACCAAAACAAATACAGAAAACTGCAGACACAGCCAAGGACAGCAGTGACAACGGCAGAGCCTCATACTCGGCTGGAGTGGATTTTCAGTAGCTCCATTATCATTCAGTGATTGTCCATGTGGAAGATTTTGAAATCATTTTCTGTACCAGGAAATGCCATGGCATAAGTGATATGGCTACAAGATTTGCTCTGTTCTATGTTATGAGTGGGTGATGAGAGCTGGTACAATTTGGAAGATGGAGAACCTTGGACCAAGCACTGAACTTCTTGCCCTTCATTATTTCCATCTGAACATTAGAGATTAAAATGAAGTGTTACTTTAAAATGAGTGGGAAGGCCTGGATGATCGGCATGTGAAGTTACATCTTTCAGAAAATTTTAAGGCAGGGAAAATGGTACTTCCCTGTCATGCTCCATCCCACACACTCAATTTTTTAAAAATTTATCAGGTTCAGGGTTGAACGTCTGAAACCACCATGATTTTAGTCCAATTTGATCTGTACATTTGCCCCCAAATGGGTATGGCTGTGTGCAGTGGACTTGGGTATGGCATAAGCCCTCTTGGAGGAGGTCACCATTAACCCCACCAGAGAGCTGCCAGAACTTACATAGGACTGGGAGATAGACTCTTGGAGGGCACAAACAGAACCTGTGTCCACCAGGACCCAGGAGAAAGGAGAAAAAGACTGACCCAGACTTGCCTGGGAGTGTCCAGGAGTCTCCAGAAGACACGTGGGTCAGCGGTGGCCTGCTGCAGGATTGGGGCACTGAGTGTGGCAGTGCATGCTTGGGACCTTTTGAAGGAGGTCGCCATTATCTTCATTAGCTCCACCATAATTTGGCCCCAGGTGAATAACATGGAGGGAACATAGCCCCACCCATCAACAGAAAATTGGATTAAAGATTTACTGAGCATGGCCCTGCCCATCAGAACAAGATCCAGTTTCCCCCTCAGTCAGTCTCTCCCATCAGGAAGCTTCCATAAGCCTCTAATCCTTCTCCATCAGAGGGCAGACAGACTGAAAACCACAATCACAGAAAACTAACCAGTCTGATCACATGAACCACACAGCCTTGTCTAACTCAATGAAACTATGAGCATGCTGTGTGGGGCCACCCAAGATGGACGGGTCACAGTGGAGAGTTCTGACAAAATGTGGTCCACTGGAGAAGGGAATGGCAAACCACTTCAGTATTCTTGCCTTGAGAACCCTATGAACAGTATGAAAAGGCATAAAGATAGGACACTGAAAGATGAACACCCCAGGTTGGTAGATGCCCAATATATTACTGGAAATAAGTGGAGAAATAACTCCAGAAAGAATGAAGAGACGGAGCCAAAGCAAAAGCAGCACCCAGTAGTGGATGTGACTGGTGACAGAAGCAAAGTTCAATGCTGTAAAGAGCAATATTGCATAGGAATCTGGAATGTTAGGTCCATGAATCAAGGCAAATTGGAAGTGGTCAAACAGATGACAAGAGTGAATGTCAACATTTTAGGAATCAGCGAACTAAAATGGACTGGAATGGGTGAATTTAACTCAGATGACCATTATATCTACTACTTGTGATATTATTCTTGTGAGCAAGAATCCCTTAGAAGAAATGGAGTAGCCCTCATAGTCAACAAAAGAGTCTGAAATGGAGTACTTGGATGCAGTCTCAAAAATGACAGAATGATCTCTGTTCATTTCCAAGGCAAACCATTCAATATCAAAATAATCCAAATTTATGCCCCGACCAGTAATGCTGAAGAAGCTGAAATCGACCGGTTCTATGAAAACCTACAAGACCTTCTAGAACTAACACCTCAAAAAGATGTTCTTTTCATTATAGGGGACTGGAATGCAAAAGTAGGAAGGCAAGAAATACCTGGAATAGCAGGCAAATTTGGCCTTGAAGTACTAAATGAAGCAGGGCAAAGGCTAACAGAGTTTTGCCAAAAGAACACACTGGTCATAGCAAACACCCTCTTCCAACTACACAAGAGAAGTCTCTACACATGGACATCATCAGATGGTCAATACCAAAATCAGATTGATTATATTTTTTGCAGTCAAAGATGGAGAAGCTCTATACAATCAGCAAAAACAAGACCAGGAGCTGACTGTGGCTCAGATCATGAACTCCTTATTGCCAAACTAAGACTTAAATTGAAGAAAGTAGGGCAAACCACTAGACCATTCAGGTATGACCTAAATAAAATCCCTTGCGATTATACAGTGAAAGTGAGAAATAGATTCAAGGGATTAGATCAGATAGACAGAGTGCCTGAAGAACTATGTCCAGAGGTTTGTGACATTGTACAGGAGACAGGGAGTAAGACCATGCTCAAGAAAAAGAAATGCAAAAAAGCAAAAGGGCTGTCTGAGGAGGCCTTACAATAGCTGTGAAAAGAAGAGAAGTGCAAAGCAAAAGAGAAAAGGAAAGATATATCCATTTGAATGCAGAGATCCAAAGAATAGCAAGGAGAGATAAGAAAGCCTTTCTTAGTGATCAATGCAAAGAAATAGAGGAAAACAATAGAATGGGAAAGACGAGATCTCTTCAAGAAAATTAGAGATACCAAGGGAACATTTCATGCAAAGATGGGCTCAATAAAGGACAGAAATTATATGAACCTGTCAGAAGCAGAAGATATTAAGAAGAGGTGGCAAGAATACACAGAAGAAATGTACAAAAAGATCTTCACGACCCAGATAATCACCATGGTATGATCACCCACCTAGAGCCAGACATCCTGGAATGTGAAGTCAAGTGGGCCTTTAAGTATCACTATGAAGAAAGCCAGTGGAGGTGATGGAATTGCAGTTGAGCTATTGCAAATTCTAAAAGATGATGCTGTGAAAGTGCTGCATTCACTATGCCAGCAAATGTGGAAAACTCAGCAGTGGCCACAGGACTGGAAAGGGTCAGTTTTCATTCGAATCCCAAAGAAAGGCAATGCCAAAGAATGCTCAAGCTATCGCACAATTGCACTCATCTCACATGCTAGAAAAATAATGCTCAAAATTCTCCAAGCCAAGCTTCAGCAGTACATGAACCATGAACTTGCAGATGTTCAAGCTGGTTTTAGAAAAGGCAGAGGAATCAGAGAACAAATTGCCAACATCCATTGGATCATCAATAAGGCAAGAGAGTTCCAGAAAAACATCTACTTCTGCTTTATTGATTATGTCGAAGCCTTTGACAGTGTGGATCACAACAAACTGTGGAAAATTCTTCAAGAGGTGGGAATACCAGACCACCTGACCTGCCTCTTGAGAAATCTGTATTCAGGTCAGGAAGCAACAGTTAGAACTGGACATGGAGCAACAGACTGGTTCCAAATAGGGAAAGGAGTATGTCAAGGCAGAGTACATCATGAGAAACGCCAGACTGGATGAAGCACAAGTTGGAATAAGATTGCCAGGAGAGATAACCTCAGATATGCAGATGACATCACCCTTATGGCAGAAAGTGAAGAAGAACTAAAGGGCCTTTTGATGAAAGTGAAAGAGAGTGAAAAAGTTGACTTAAAGCTCAACATTCAGAAAACTAAGATCATGGCATCTGGTCCCATCACTTCACGGCAAATAGATGGGGAAACAATGGAAACAGTGAGAGACTTTATTTTTTTGGGCTCCAAAACCATAGCAGATGGTGACTGCAGGCATTAAATTAAAAGACCCTTACTCCTCGGAAGAAAAGTTGTGGCCAATGTAGATGGCATATTAAAAAGCAGAGACATTATTTTGCCAACAAAGGTCCATGTAGTCAAAGCTATGATTTTACCAGTAGTCATGCACGGTTGTGAGAGTTGGACCATAGAGAAAGCTGAGCACAGAAGAACTGATGCTTTTGAACTTTGGTGTTGGAGAAGTCTCTTGAGAGTCCCTTGGACTGCAAGGAGATCCAGCCAGTCCATCCTAAAGGAAATCAGTCATGAATATTCTTTGGAAGGACTGATGCTGAAGCTGAAACTCCAATACTTTGGCTACCTGATATGAAGAACTAACTCATTTTAAGCGACCCTGATGTTGGGAAAGATTGAAGGGGGAAGAAGGGGAACGACAGAAGATGAGATGGTAGGATGGCATCACCGACTCTATGGACATGAGTTTGAGCAAGCTCTGGTAGTTAGTGGTGGACAGGGAAGCCTGGCATGCAGTCCGTGGGGTTTCACAGAGTCTGGCACAAACTGAGCAAATGAACTGAACTGAACTGAGGTGGTGCTAGTGGTAAAGAATCTGCCTGCCAGTGCAGGAAATGAAAGAGATGTGGGTTGGATCCCCAGGTGAGGAAGATCCCCTGGAGAAGGGCATGGTGACCTATACCAGTATTCTTGTCTGGAGAATCCCATGGACAGAGGAGCCTGGTGGGCTACAGTCCATGGGGTCTCAAGTAGTCAGACACAACTGAAGTGACTCAACATGCAGTTAAGCCTAGAGGCTAGATATAATTTTTAAAAAAGTCCCTGATTTGTACATTTTTCCACTGCTGAACATCTATCATCACGGTGATTTTCTTGAGGTCTCAGTTCAACACACTCATTCTGACTTTGAGACTCCCTGTTTGCTGTTCCTCTTAAAAGATGGGAATGGGTTATTCATGGTTTTTCTTCAACCGAAAAAGTAGCAAACTTTATGATAATATTTTCATGAATATTTAAAAATTTCTGCTATAAGTGCTCTGTATCAGTTGCATCCTAAGGCCTTATTAAATATGAAGAATTCCTGTCTAAATTGCAAATGTATGTAGAAATATTGATATATACTTCTTCGTGAAAATACTTACCTTCTTACAGAGACACTTATGTTCTAGTTACTGTGCCAGTTGGCGTAAAGGGCGACTTTCCACACTCTGCCCATGGGAAGCTTGATACAGTAAAGTATACTCTGCAGTTTCCCTGTAAAATCTAACAATATGCTTTGGGTCAGCTGCTCTGTGATTGGAGGCTCAAAAACAAGAGAGTGTAAACTACCCGAATTGCTGTGAACAGCAGGTTGTGTCCAGAACTGGATGTGCTGATGCCCAGACTCAGCGGGCAGCAGCTGGGAGGGGGCGTGGGGCTCTGAGAGCTGAAAGGACTGGGAGAGATAGCATCGTGGCCCCTTTGCAGAGGAAGATGGGCCTTCTGGGCTGCTCCATTCTTGACTGAGCCAACGCAACTTCTTTTTAACCTGTTTTATATACTTAGAATTCTGTATTTTGTATGTACATGTGAAAGGAGGGTTTTGCTGGGAAAAAAAAAAGCTGAAATGGAAACCACTTGTCCCAGGTTTTCACTGGAGGGGATTAGATGCTCTCCCCCATGTCAGGGTGTCTGCGGTCTAAGCAGACCTTGGGGCTTGGGATTGGGCTGTAGGAGAAGCTCTTCCTAACAGTTTTCATTGTTGTTCAGTCGCTCAGTCATGTCCAACTCTTTTTGACCCCATGGACTGCAGCACGCCAGGCTTCCCTGTCCTTCACCATCTTCCAGAGTTTGCTCAAACTCAGGTCCATTGAGTCGGTGATGCCATCCAACCATCTCATCCTCCGTTGTCCGTTTCTCCTCTCGCCTTCAACCTTTCCCAGCAACAGGGTTTTTTCCAACCTGTCAGTTGTTCGCATCAGGTAGCCAAAGTACTGGAGCTTCAGCTTCAGCATCAGGCCTTCCAATGAATATTCAGGGTTGATTTCCTTTAGGATTGACTGGTTGTTTCCAACAGTTTTTACTCATCAGTTAATCAATTTATTGAGCATCTACCATGTGTCATCTAATGTTCTAGGTGCTGGAACTCCAGCAGTGAACAAAAATGATACATTGCTTGCCTTGTAGCATTTACCTTCCAGTGGTGGAGGGATACAATGTATGTATGTATGTAATATAATAATGAAACAGTGATGAGAACTGGAGGAAAACAAAGGGGATGAAAGGGAATGGGTCAGTGTTGCAGGATGTTTCTCCTCGAGGATGTGACATCAGAGCAGACCTAGATGTAGTGAGTGACCTAAACAGTGCCAGGGCCTAGAGTCAGAGTGACAGTCACAAGAATAAGTAATTTCAAAGACTCCTGGGTGGTATTAGGTTTAACCTCTAAGAAGCCCTACACTGAGGTCAGAATGGCTGGACTGATGTGAGGGGCAGAGGGTTGGAGAAGGTCAGAGAAGGAGTCAGGAAGCAGATCATGTGGGGACAGGAGGTCATGGGAGGGATTTTGGACTTCCTTGAGACTGGAATGGGAAGCCAAGTTCATGAGATTGTCATCACTGTAAATTCCAAGTTATGGCACTAAGGGAAGTTCAGAGATGAATAGGGCTTTACTTCTGTCCTCGTGGGTATAAACCCATAAGGCAGATTTTAGGGGGAACTGCATACAGAAATTATCCTTTGTGTGGCTTCATGTGATGATACATTTTATAGTCTTTGGTTCTCATCAGTGGGTCAGATTTCTGTGGACAGAGCACAGAAATGGAATCTGTTTCATGTAAAGTGAAAAAGTCACATAAGCTTAGCTGACGAAGTAACTCCAATTTCATGAATTTGATTCTAAAATATGAGTTAATTTCACCACGAACTGTCAGTAGTATAGATTAGAAATGTAGAGTCTTTTGGCACTCTTTTTCTCACTAGTCATCAGCATTGCCAGGGTGTCCACAGCAGCCTTCTCTGATAATGCTTGTGTTTTCAGAATCCTTTTCAATCTCGAAATCTAAGCAATAACTGGCCATCAGCTAGAATTCAGCACAGGAAACATGTTTACAGACTGGCTGTCTGACAAATAAGTGGAGACAAGGATGAAATCGATCACATTTCAAGCAGCAGTGATGCCACTGTGTGACAAAGACTGCCTTTGCTATTTCAATAGGAATCAACCGATCAACGAAAAAGTTCAACCAATTATTCGGTGTTCAATGTAGGAAAGTGGCTGATTTTCTATTGCCCCTACTGTACTTTAAGAGGAAAAGTTGATAAAGTCTGAAGATGAGAGGAAGAAGCTTTTTCCAGAGTGAATTCTAGCACCCCCAGATTTAATTCCAAATAAAGAAACTATCTTTAAATTCTTACTGCAATTCCCAAATACAGTATTCCAAGATGGCTGCAAAATTTTGTCTTGATCATGTGAACTTCAGCAAAGAAAGCATAGTCTTTTTTAGAAATTAGATTTTTTTCTTCTTTTTGGTTAGTATCCTACCTTGAGCTAGGACAATATATGAAAAAAAGTGAAAGTGTCAATTGCTCAGTCATGTCCAACTCTCTGCAACCTGCCTGGCTCCTTTGTCCATAGAATTCTCCAGGCAAGAATACTGGAGTGGGTTGCCATTCCTTTCTCAGGGGACCTTCCCCACCCAGAGATAGAACCCAGGTCTCCTGAACTACAGGCAGATTCTTCACCTTCTGAGCCACCAGGGGAGTCCCATGGGCAATATATACATTATATAAATTAATATATTAATATATCCATTCCTTCATAATCATGATAGATACGTTCAGCTACATGATTGACTAATTATTCTTCTTTGGCCAAAAATAGGCTATCAGGTCATTAGATGTCATACAACTAAGAAGAAAGAAAAATTAATTTGGAGAAAGTACTATTTAAAGTAAATGCTACAGAACCTGAGGGAGGCGCCCAGCAATTAAAGAGATGTTAAGTCCAGGATGATCTGTGTTTTTTGGTAATAAGAACCTTCATTTCCAATCAGTATTGTGCTCAAATATTTAGGTTAGTTTGAGAGTTGAACTTACAAAGAAAATATTTCCTTAAAAATCAGTAGCTTAATGAGGTTTTAAGCTATTGTTTCACAATCCTATTGCTAATAACCCAGAATGTGTTAAAAGACTATGTTTATATAGGAGACTATATTGAATGCAAAGGTAAATGGCACTGCTATGCTTTCTATCCTGGGGAGTCTGGAGGAGTCTTGCAGAATTCTTCCATCATAAAGATCGTTCCTCATCTCTTTTCATATGCTCCGCTTCTGTTTATGTAACTGGCCTGTGGACACAAAGTGACAGTTAAGCTTAAAAAAAATCAATATCCTGAACTGCTGTGTTTTATATTTCTCTTTGGAGAAAAGCTGTATTCCAGAGCCTACTCATTCTAAAGGCTTTTTTTTTTCTTTCTTTTTCCATAAGATATTAGAAGTGTGATCTGCATAGTGAGTTGTTCATTCCTACTTAAATTTTCTAATTTGTAAGTGGAAACACCAAAGTGTCAGAGTTGACCAGCTAATTATTTCCTGATTCCTTTCTCTTTCAAAAATAAAGCCAGTTGAGGGTGAAAGGGAGGCCAGTGCTGAGCTAAGGAACTTCAGGACTGAGCGGAGTCTGTAAGAGTCAGGCAAAGGAACTAGATTAGCACTGACTCCAGCTGATGAAGATGATTCCCATGGGTTACCAGATCTGACACTGCTGCACACGTGTACTGGAACTGAGTCATTCAGAAAACTGGTCTTCTCACTGTTGGAGTGGGAGGTTACTGTATGTAGGAGCAGGCTCGAAGGATCCATAGCATTAATGGATAAGAGCTGAAGACAACAGGATAATCTCATGGTTGGCTTAATATAGAGATAGATGGTTACATATTAGAGATACTTATAGATATATGTATATACACAGAATACTTTTCAATATGTATTTCCTTTCTCTGACAGCTGAGATGGCCTAAAAGAAATAATATCCAGTAACTATAGGGGGATCTAGTGCCTAGATGTGGGTCTTTAATACCATTCTCTAATAAAAGAAATTAGGACTCTGGATAAATGGCTAATTCTAGGACTGAAGCAGGAAGTAAATACAATGATCCTGGAGTATCTTAATGTGGGAAAATAACACACTGCTAAAAAATAAAACAGAACACCCAAATCCCATATACACATAATGTTAGGGTTTATGGGACAGGAGTCAGCTGAAAGAGCTCTGATGGGCCAAAGCTGGAACGATTTGAACAACAAAATAAATTAAGGGGTATTGGGATTATGACACAAATATAAAATAAATATCCATGAGTCCATATTGATTTAATTATAAGAACAAATAAATCGATGGGGGAAAATAAACAAACTTCCTGTGGAGAAGGATTCAAAATAATCTGTATGGATGCTTTGCCCCCAAGGAGATGGAACATAGCTCCCTAGTGCTGAAATGTGGGCTGCGCATGCTTTCTAAGGGGAAAAACTGGAGCAACTTGACAGTGATAGAGCTGGCAAACACTTCTTCAGCCATGCGATCAAATTTACCATCATGTGATAAGTCAGCCTGATGGTATGTATCCTTGATATGATGTGATAAAAATGGCACTTTACTTCTGTGATCTTTCTCTCCAAAACGTGCAAGCCCAGTCTAATCATGAGGAATTTGTTTAATCATTCACTGGTATCCGACTCTTTGTGACCCCACGGACTGTAGCCCACCAGGCTCCTCTGTCTACGGGATTCCTCAGGCAAGAATAATGGCTTAGGTTGCCATTTCCTTCTCCAGGGGATCTTCCCGACCCAGGGATTGGACCTGAACTGGCAGGCAGTTTCTTTACTGGGGAAGAACCAAATCATGAGAAAAACATGAGACAAATTTAATCAGGGGATGTTCTACAAAAATATCTGGACTGTGCATCTCAAAACTGTCAAAGTCACTAAAGACAAGGAAGATCTGAGGACCTGTTATGGTCAAAAGACATGATTACTAATGTAACGTGTTGTCCTGCACGGGATGCTGGACCAGAAGAAGAACTTGAGGTAAAAACTAAGGCACTCTCAATAAAGTAAGTATTTTAGTTAATAGTAGTTTATCAATTCTGGTCTATTAATCACAACAAATGTACTATACTAACATCAGATGTTAATAATAAGAAAAACTGGGTGTGGGGTGTATGAAAACTCTGTAACATACTCGCAATGTTTCATCATTCTAAAAAAATCACTTAAAAGGTGAATCTAATTAAAACTTGCTAAAGTAATTCAAATGCTTAAAAACAGATTAATATTGTTCTTCACATTTTCTTTTCTTTTTTTGTTTTTATGTTCTTCACATTTTCATATGCTTTGTTTTAGTAGAATTGGTAAAGTACAAGATTTTGAGAGAGAAGATAATTCTTAATTACCCTGGAAAGCTGTGTCTGGTGGCTGCTTCTGTGTCCTCTGTAAGTAATGTGAACATTTAAAACTAAAGGTGAGCTGTGAAGAGAACACTGCAATTAAAAAGTGACAAAATGTTTCCTCCAGTATTTTTGCACTATGCCTGTGAGAAATGCTGTCCCTGTTTATAAAAACGTTTTATTTACTATAATCAGCAAAGAATATGCTTTATGTACTTAGTAAATAAATGCGTGTTGGAGTTGAATTATTCTATGATCACTGCAGTATTTAGCCTGGCAAACACATGCCTATATGGCACCCCACTCCAGTGCTCTTGCCTGGAAAATCCCATGGACGGAGGAGCCTGGTAGGCTGCAGTCCATGAGGTCATGAAGAGTTGGACACGACTGAGCAACTTCACTTTCACTTTTCACTTTCATGCACTGGGGAAGGAAATGGCAACCCACTCCAGTATTCTTGCCTGGAGAATCCCAAGGACGGCGGAGCCTGGGGGGCTGCCGTCTATAGGGTTGCACAGAGTCAGACACGACTAAGGAACTTCACTTTCACTTTCACTTAAGAGTGATTTGTAAAACTGTTGACACAAATGATCTTTTTTCATTTAAGTGGAAAGAAATGAATACATATTCAGTACATATATACACATAGTCAGAAAGTTCAGTGAGCTTTGCTAGATTTTGTAACACATACAGATTTCTTCAAGGATTAATGGTTTTAGTATCAAACATATAAACTAGAATTCAATTTTTTTCTACACCTTTTATTCTGGAACATTTTGAAAGATGATATTCTTTGTGTCAGGAAACGCAGAGGGTTATAATTTAAGATACACTATGCGGTTTGCCAAATAGATTTTGACAGTGGTGTTCCATCGATATTTTACTGAGAAAGAAAAATGAACATCAGACCATTTTATTTATTCTCTCTAGAGCCTAGTAACCTATTGCTTTGCTCCAAGGGAAGTCCTAGTTCTTTTGAAGAACACAGTCTTTTGAAACCTCCCAGGAAAACTCCAATGCCATCTGCGCACTTTTTATTTATACTTTCATAAAAAGCCTTTTAGGCAATCCAAGACTGGTGACATTTTGCTAGGGCAAAGCTTGGTAAATAATAGTCCCTTTCAATATACTACATTTTGATATCAACCAAGTGGATAATAACGTTTGACATCTGATTTGTCAGGAGGAATGAAGGTTATATTCTATGAGCAGCGTGTGTGTGGCCATCCTGTTACATCAAAGCTAAGTTCTCAGTCATGTCTGTGGCTGGATTGAGCCCTGGACTGGGAGTCCCAGCTCCGACTCAAACTCTGGAACTGCTTCTAATCTCTGTAAATGCATATGGGGAAATCTTCTCATTGCTTTGGAACTGAGTTTTCTCACATGAAATGTGAGAGTTTTATTTTTCCCCTTCATCTATTACTTTTCTTCTTTTTTAAAAGACGCTTACTTAAAGTTATTTTTTACTTATTTTTTTGGCTATACCATGAAGCATGGAGGATCTTAGCTCCCTGACTAGGTATCGAACCCATGGCCCTTGCAGTGGAAGCGTGAATTCTTAACCACTGGACTGCCAGGAAAGTCCCACTATTCAGATTTTAATGACCTCATTGTACAAATTCAGGTGAAGGAATCATAAGCCATTTTTCCTTGTGATACATTCGGGAAGGACTGGAGACCACAGTTGATTTGAGTGTGAGAGATGCGGTCAGCCAACAGACAGGTAAGCGGGAATCTCACTGCTGTTGTATAAGATGTGAAATCAAGAGAAAAAAATGACAAATTTCTTTCTTTGTGTGCCTTATTAAACTATCTAATACAAAATTGTTAAAAAGTCTAATACAAAATCTTAACCCCAAACCTTGAGAGATACTTAATACAGTCCTGGAAGACATTGCTTACAATGGAGCATGAGGACTGAATGCGGGGTGGGCATTTCTAATCACACTCCAGATATTTTTCAAATGTCATCTACTGTTGCTATAGGCACTCTAGTAGTTTTGTAGGTGATGAAGTTGATGATGATTTTATAGAATCTTAGATCGTGTATCTTTGTGAAGGACACAGGATGAATCTGTAAAGCTAAATCTCAACAGTTTTTGTCTTAGAGACTGATGTTAGTCATGCTTTATATGGAGTAGGAAACGGCAACCCACTCTAGTATTCTTGCCTGGGAAATTCCATGGACAGAGGAGGCTGGCAGGCTGTATCCCGTGGGGTCCCAAAGAGTGGGGCATGATTGAGTGCACACACACACAAACACACAGACGTGTTTTATATATAGAGAGATGTACAGAGTGCTGTATATACTCAGTATATAACTCTATAGATCTCTCTTTATCTTTCATATAGAACAACATTATGTGGGAAAAAATGGGCTATAACTATGCATATTATAGAGATTATTACAAAATCTGACTGATATATAAATGTAATTTAATGTATTAAGCAATTGAAGGGAGAAATTATATGATCACCCAACATTGAATAATTTCAGCAATCAGTCCATAAATTTTTTGCAAATTAGGAGTAGAAGAGAACTTTTAAAACCTGAGGAGGAGTGTCCTCAAAAACCCACAGTAATATCATATGTAATCATGCTTTCAAATGTGGTTTCAGAATCAGCATGGAGGACAGGCACTTCTCACTCCAACTACTAAACACTGCTCTAAAACTTGTACTCATTGTAATAAGGCAAGAAAAAAGCCATGAAGATCAGAAAGAAAGGGAAAAAAAGTCACTGTTTGTAGATGACACAATTATCTATATTAAAAACTCAACCTACAGACATATTATTAGTATAAGAAAGTTAAAAAATGCCCCTAGAGAGAATAACAATGTACAAAGGTCAGATGCATTTTAACAAGCCAGAATAAACACAGTCTTAAAAAGCTACCATTTATAAGAGTATCCCTCCCTAAAAAGAAAGGTGAGTAGGAACAAAACAAACAAAAAATGTGTAAGAACTGAGTTGAGAACATTATAAAGAAGAATGGAAAAATATCAGAGCCCTTTTGTATTTTGAATTGCTTCATATACACAAATGAGTGTATATAACTTAAATAAAATGAAAACTACCACCAGCTTAAACAGACAACATGAGCGGTCAGTCTCTTGAAAGTCCATATGTATTCCTGGTATACCTGTGCAAGATTTTCTCTAGAATACATGCCTGGAAAGAGAATGGGTGGATTGAAGGGTATACAGATACTTTCATTTTACTAGCTAATGGGAAAGTGTTTCCCAAAACTTTTGTACTTCAATTATTAGTGCATGAGAATTGCTATTGCTTTATACTCAAATACTACTAGACTATTTAATTTTTGCCAATCTGATTGATATATGATAACATCTCCCTGTGATTATATTAGTTTCCCTATTGCCATTATATTTTGTGAAAGTCACTCAGTCGTGTCCGACTGTTTGTGACCCCATGTACTATACAGTCCATGGTATTCGCCAGGACAGAATACTGGAGTGGGTAACCTTTCCCTTCTCCAGAGGGTCTTCCCATTCCAGGGGTAGAAGGTCTCCCACATTGCGGGTAGATTCTTTACCAGCTGAGCCACAAGGGAAGCCCTAACAGAAGCAGAAGATATTAAGAAGAGGTGGCAAGAATTCACAGAAGAACTGTACAAAAAAGGTCTTCATGACCCAGATAATTACAATGGTGTGATCACTCACCTAGAGCCAGACATCCTGGAATGCAAAGTCAAGTGGGCCTTAGGAAGCATCACTACAAACAAAGCTAGTGGAGGTGACGGAACTCCAGTTGAGCTATTGCAAATTCTAGAAGATGATGCTGTGAAAGTGCTGCACTTAATATGCCAGCAAAGTTGGAAAACTCAGTAGTGGCCACAGGACTGGAAAAGGTCAGTTTTCATCCAAATCCCAAAGAATGGCAATGCCAAAGAACATTCAAACTACTGCCCAATTGCACTCATCTCACACACTAGCAAAGTAATGCTCAAAATTCTCCAAGCCAGGCTTCAACAGTACATGAACTGTGACCTTCCAGATGTCCAAGCTGGATTTAGAAAAGGCAGAGGAACCAGAGATCAAATTGCCAACATCTGCTGGATCATCAAAAAAGCAAGAGAGTTCCAGAAAAACATCTACTTCTGCTTTATTGTTTACGCTAAAGCCTTTGACTGTGTAGATCACAACAAACTGTGGAAAATTCATCAAGAGATGGGAATACCAGACCACCTGACCTGCCTCATGAGGAACCTGTATGCAGGTCAAAGCAACAGTTAGAACCAGACATGGAACAACAGACTGCTTCCAAATTGGGAAAGGAGTATGTCAAGGCTGTATATTGTCACCCTGCTTATTTAACTTGTATTCAGAGTACATCATGAGACATTCTGGGCTGGATGAAGCACAAGCTGGAATCAAGATTGCCAGGAGAAATATCAGTAACCTCAGATACGCAGATGACACCACGCTTACGGCAGAAAGCGAAGAACTAAAAAGCCTCTTGATGAAAATGAAAGAGGAGAGTGAAAAAGTTGACTTAAAGCTCAACATTAAGATCATGGCATCTGGTCCCATCACTTCATAGCAAATAGATGGGGAAACAGTGGAAACAGTGGCAGACTTTATTTTTGGGGGCTCCAAAATCACTGGAGATAGTGACTGCTGCCATGAAATTAAAAGACACTTATCCTTGGAAGGAAAGTTATGACCAATCTAGACAGCATGTTAAAAAGCAGAGACATTACTTTGCCAAAAAAGTCCATCTAGTCAAGGCTATGGTTTTTCCAACAGTCATGTATGGATGTGAGAGTTGGACTATAAGGAAAGCTGAGCATGAATAATTAAAGTTTTGAACTGTGTGCTGGAGAAGGCTCTTGAGAGTCCCTTGGACAGCAGGGAAATCCAACCAGGCCATCCTGAAGGAGATCAGTCCTGAATATTCATTGGAAGGACTGATGCTGAAGCTGAAACTCCAATACTTTGGCCACCTGATGCAAAGAGCTGACTCATTTGAAAAGACCCTGATGCTGGGAAAGATTGAAGGCAGGAGGAGAAGGGGATGACAGAGGATGAGATAGTTGGATGGCATCACCGCCTCAATGGACCTGAGTTCGAATAGACTCCGGGAGTTGGTGATGGACAGGGAGGGCTGGCGTGCTGCAGTCCTTGGGGTCACAAAGAGTCGGACACAACTGAGCGACTGAACTGTACTGATTGTCATTATAACAAATTATCATAAGTGTAGTGGCTTAAAGTGTGTTCTCAGTCACCGAGTCGTGTCTCACTCTTTGTGGCTCCCATGGACTGTAACCTGCCAGACTTCTCTGTCCATGGGATTCCCCAGGCAAGAATACTGGAGTGGGTTCCCATATCCTTCCCCAGGGGATCTTCCCAACCCAGGGATCAAAACCAAGTCTCTTTTGTCTCCTGTATTGGCAGGCAGATTCTTTACCACTAGTGCCACCTGGGAAGGCCTTGTGGCTTAAAGCACACATTTATTATCTTCCAGTTCTGGAGAAGTTCAAACTCTGTTTCATGGCATTAAAGTCAAGATGTCTGGTAGAACTGCTTCTTTCTTTGTGTCTCTGGGGGGAGAAACTGTTCCTTGTCCCTTCTCATCCTTGAGTTGCCGCCTGTGTTCCTCTGCTGGTGGCTCCTTATTTTTATTACTCCAACCTCTCTTTTCACATCAACTGCTTCTGCTATCTATCTCTTGTCTTCCTTTCTTAAGAATTCTAATAATTACCCTGGGCCTATGTGGCTAATCCAAGACAAACTTTCTATTTCTAATTTAGTCACTTGAACAATGTCTCTTTTGTTGTGTAAATTTACACATTCAAGGTTCTGAGGGTTAGGACGTGGACACCTTTGGGAGGCTGTTGTTTTGTCTGCAAGAGTATTTTACTTTAAATTGAGGTATAATTAACACATAACATTATGTTAGTTTCAGATGGACAACATGATTTGACACATGTATGTATTTTAGAAAGATCACCAGACTAAGTCTAGTTAATATCCATTGCCACAAATAGTTACAATTTTCTTGTGGTAAGAAGTTTTACTGTCCACTATTTTAACAACTTTCAAATATACAATGCAGGGCTTATTTATTTTATATCTGGAATTTTGACCACTTTCTTTCACTTTCCCCCCTCTGCACTCCACACTTCTGGTGGCCACTGATCTATTCCATGTAACTATGAGGGTTTTTTTGATTTGTTTTTCAGATTCCACTTTTAAGTGAGATCATACAATATTTGCCTTTCTCTGTTTGACTTATTTAGCATTAATGCCCTCAAGATCCATCCATGTTGTCAATGGCAAGTCTTTCTTCTTCTGTTCTGCTGAATAGTATTTCACTGCACATATATCACATTTTCTTTATCCCTTTATCCATTGGTGGACCTTTAAATTATTTCCATATCTTGGTTATTGTAAATAATGCTTGAATGAACATTCAGATATCTTTTCAAATTAAAATCTCTGTTTCCTTTAAATACCCAGAAGTGGAGATGCTGGAGCATATGGTAGTTTTATTTTTAATTTTTCAGAAGAAGCTCCATACTGTTTTCCATGGTGGTTGCACCCATTTACATTCCCACTAGGGCTTCCCTGGTGGCCCAGATAGTAAAGCATCTACCTGCAATGCAGGAGACCCGGGTTCAACCCCTGGGTCAGGAAGATCCCCTGGAGAAGGAAATGGCAACCCACTCCAGTATTCTTGCCTGGTAGGCTACAAAATCCCAAAGACAGTGAACCTGGTAGGCTACTGTCCATGGGGTAGCAAAAAGTCCAACAGGACTGAGCAACTTCACTTTCACTTTCAACAATGCACAAGTGTTTCCTTCTCATTACATCCTCACCAACACTATTTCTTATCATTTTGATAACAGCAATTTTAACAGGTGTGAGTTGGTATCTCATTGTGATTTTAATTTGCATTTCCCTGAAGATTAGTGATGATGAGCACCTTTTTGTGTACTTGTTGACTCTGTGTCTGTTTTAGATAAATATCTGTTCAAATCCCCTTTGTTTATTTTATTTATTTATTTATTGCTACTGAGTTGTTGAGTTTTTAATATATTTTGGATATTAGCCCCTTATCAGATATATGATGTGCAAATATTTTCTCCTATATGGTAGGTTGTTTTTTGTCTTGTTGATGGTTTCCTTTGCTGTTCAGAAGCCTTTCAATTTGATGTTGTTCCACTTGCTTATGTTTGCTTCTGTTGCCTTTGCTTTTGGGGTCAAATTGAAAAATCATTGCCTAGATTGGTGTCCAGGAACTAATTGCCTTTCTTCTAGGAGTTTTATGGTTCCAGGTCTTACATTCAAGTCTTTAATCCATTTTCAGTTGATTTTTGTGAGACAAAATGTATAAGATACGGTCCAATTTCATTCTTTTGCATGTGATCCTCCAGCTGTCCCAGCATCATTTATTGAAGAGATTGTCTCTTCCTCTCATATATTCTTGGCTCCTTTCATCATAAGTTAATTGACCGTATATGTGTGGGTTTATTTCCTGGCTCTATGTTCTGTTGTATCGATCTATGTGTAAGAGCCGTTTTAATATGCATCTCGCTGAAATTACCTTTCCCTTTAAATTTTCACCTTACTCAGCAAAACATATTTTCCCTGCTAACAGAGGTCTTTTTGCTGGAAGAGCATATTCCATTTTGAATTGGGACTCATTTCTATTGATTCATGAAAAAAATATTTTGAAGCACTTTATTTTTTTTAACCAAGTCTTGCTAGGAGTTCAAAACAAATGACTGAGACAGTTCCTTTCCTAAGTTTCAGTACTGCTAAGCTACCAACTGGGTATGGCCTATGAGCCCTACCACCCCATCCCTGATAAGAATCACTATACATTCTTTTTTTTTTTTTTTTATTAGTTGGAGGCCAGTTACTTCACAATATTTCAGTGGGTTTTGTCATACATTGTCACGAAATCACTATACATTCTTAAAATCATACATGCACCCAGATTTTCTCAACTGTATGTGGGACTTTTTCCTGTAATCATTTCATCTTTCCTTGGACATTTTTGTCCAAAATGAAAAAGAAATGGACTCCCTTTCCCTTAAAAATCATAACTTCTTCCTTTAAAAAATTGAGTGTGAATTTTATAGTTTAGACAATTTATCTTGAAGGTAAAAGTTAGCACCCTTCAGTTCTCCTATATCTCTATATATATTTTAAAGTTTCCAGTCATATAGGTTACAAGAATATAGGCTCAAAAACCTGAAAAAATGATTTCTTGAAATGAAGAACTTACGTTTATCAAAAGACTGCAGGAAGAGAGTGAAAAGGCAAGCTAAGGCTTTGAGAGGATGTCTACAATACATGTACCTCTTACTCATACTCCAAATATGTAAAAGAAAATACTGATAGATTATTATGAGGAAAACATTATAATGAAAAATGAGTAAATGACTTGAACAGGTACTTCACAGAAGCAGGTATCCAAATGGCCTCTACACATATGAAAAGGAACTTAATTCAGTTGTATTTGACTCTTTGCGATCCAATGATCCAGTGGACGTTAGCTGGCCAGGCTCCAGCTATGAGATTCTCATAGGCAAGAATACTGGAGTGATTTGCCATGCCCTCTTCCAGGGGATCTTCCCTACCCAGGAATTGAACTTTCAGACCAAGGGATCAATCCTGTGTCTCCTGCACTGCAGGTAGATTCTTTACCATCTGGGCCACTAGGGAAGCCCCCAAAATGGTTGATACAAGGTAATCTGAGAATTCTTCTTACTGATGCAGATGTATTCATATTCCATTTTGTCTTCTATTTGTGCCTGAGCTTAAGTTTGAAATACAAGCCATTAAAAAGGAGGTCAGCATGCATGAGATACGAGAACAGCTTTGATTATAGTTATTTCTGTGAAAGATAAAGATGATTTATCTTGTGCTGATTATAGGTTTACTTTCCTCTCAGGGCAAGCTTTAAAATCATTTACAATGTTATCAGTGGTGTTAAATAAAATCCTGCTTGCATTTATTCTCCCAGATAAAAATCGACTGAAGAGAGAATAATTTTTAAAAACATATGTTTTGAAATGGAAAAAGAATTTGGAGTCAGGCTTTCAGTTAAAACCTGCATTTTTAGTTTTTTAAGGAATTTCCACGTGTGCATGTACTAAGTTGTTTCAGTTGTGTCCAACTCTTTGCGACCCCATGGACTGTAGCCCACCAGGCTCCTCTGTCCATGGAATCCTCCAGGCAAGAATTTTGGAGTGGGTTTTCATTTCCTTCTCCAGAGGATCTTCCCAACCCAAGGACTAAACCCAGTTCTCTTGAGTCTCCTCCATTGGTAGGTGGATTCTTTACCAGCTGAGCCACCAGGGAAGCCCAGGAAATTCATGATGGTGGCCCAAAGAAATTTGGTCCACCAATAAAGGAAGCTTGTTTCTAGGTAGAATTCTGTTCTTTGATGGGATGGAGGTGGGGAAAAGAGATGGCTAAGCATTTGAGGAGACCTTTGCCAGGATGGATTTGGCTGCAGAGGCCAACAAGGAAGAGCTGCTGTGCTGTCCTGGGCAGCCTTGTCCAAGGAGCACAGCTTAGATATAACTCAGGTCATCAGACATAGTAGGAGCGTTCCATCATTCTAAATGAAAAAAGCAGGTAACCAAATGGTTTGGTGATTCAATAGCAGAAATTATCAGTATAATCTCTACACTCATACACTAGGAAAGAAAAAGGATATGATTATTTCAAATAGTGCAGAAGAAATATTTGACAAAATGTAATATTTGCTTATTATTTTGAAAACACTTACAGAAAACTAGCCATAGAAGGAGATTTATCAACCCTGTGAAGGCTCTAACTTTTATCCAACTTTCCAGGGGTCTAGCCAGAAAAACAGAAAGCACTTTAATATTTACAACAGAAGAAATTTAATGCAGGGAATTTGTTACACAGACAGTAGATGAAATGCCACGTGCAAGATAGTGAGGAGACCAGTGAGCAAAAAGCCACTAGTACCTCAACCCTGGGGGTCACACAAAGGAGATGAGTCTGAAGTCATGTGGGAGAACAAAATACAGCTGTAGTGGGTCTTAGACGTGGCACGTGGGATCCTTGGTCTTCATTGAGGCATGCAGGATCTTAAACTGCTGCACGCAAACTCTTAGTTGTGGTGTGTGGGATCTAGTTCCCTGACCAGGAATTGAACCTAAGACTCCTGCACTGGGAGCTTGGAATCTCAGTGGCTACACCACCAGTGAAGTCTCTAGTTTGTGCCTTAATTTAACTCTTCACCTCACGGAGGGCATCTGGGGTGTTTTCAGTTTGGGGCTTATTATGAATAAAGGGTAGAGAATCTGCCTGCAATGCAGGTGATCCCAGTTTGATCCCTGAGTTGGGAAGATCTTCTGGAGAAGGAAGTGGCTAGCCACTCCAATATTCTTATCTGGAGAATTCTATGGACAGAGGAGCCTGGTGGTGGGCTACAGTCTGTGGGGTCACAGAGTCGGATAGGACTGAGCAACTAACACTTTCTTTCATCACTTCATGAATACAGTGGCTATGAGCATTTTTATACAGATTTCTGCATGAATGCAAGTTTTCATTTCTCTGGAGTAAATGCCCACAAGTGAAATGACTGGATCACAGGGTTATTCCATGTTTAGTTTTATAAGAAACTGTCAAACTGTTTTCCACTGTGGTTGTACCGTTCTGCTTCCCCATAACAACATACGTGATCCAGTCTCTCTGCATCTTTGCCAGTGTTCGGTGCTGTCACGATTCCTTATTTCAGCCACATGATGAGTGCATAGAAATATTTCATTGTGGTTTTCATTTGAGTTTCCCTGAATACTAATGATTTAAACATCTTTTAATGTTCTTATTTGCCATGAGATGTACTTCTGCAGTTGAGAAAGAGTTCATTTGAAGAATTGTGAAGCAATAAATTCTGGAATGGGAAAAGAATACAATAAACTTAGTTGACCAGGGAGCTAGAAGGATTTAGAAAGAAGCAAGAGAGGGAAAACTTGCTTAAAAAAATACAGAGAAAAAGAGAGAGAGAAAAAAAGAGATTCCTAAAATCAAAAACAGTCTGACTTTTTTTTTTTTTTGAAGTTTCTATATCCAAGGTCTGCTTTTAAGTTGTAGTGATCCCAAAGCAGTGACTGACGTTATTAAGTGTGCGGACTTTCACTTCAGTGGTTCAGTCATGTCTGACTGTTTCCAACCAAGGACTTCATGCATGCCAGGCTTCCCTGTCCATCACCAACTCCGGATGATTGCTCAAACTCATGTCCATCGAGTTGGTGATGCCATCCAACCATCTCATCCTCTGTTGTCCCCTTCTCCTGCCTTCAGTCATCCAAGCATCAGGATCATTTCCAAGGAGTCAGTTCCTCATATCAGGTGGACAAAGTACTGAAGTTTCAGCTTTAGCATCAGTCCTTCCAATGAACACCCAGGACTTATTTGCTTTAGAATGGACTGGTTGGATCTCCTTGCAGTCCAAGGGACTGGCAAGAGTCTTCTCCAAACCACAGTTCAAAAGCATCAATTATTCATGCTTAGCTTTCTTTATAATCCAACTCTCACATCCATACATGACTGCTGAAAAATCATAGCTTTGACTAGACGGGACTTTATTGGCAAAGTAATGTCTCCACTTTTTAATATGCTGTCTATGTTAGTTATAGCTTTTCTTCCAAGGAGCAAGTGTCTTTTATCTTCATGACTGCAGTCACCATCTGCAGTGATTTTGGAGCTCAAGAAAATAAAGTCTGTCACTGTTTCCATTGCTTCCTTCATCTATTTGCCATGATTTTCATTTTTTGAATGTTGAGTTTTAAACCAGCTTTTTCACTCTCCTCTTTCACTTTCATCAAGAGGCTCTTTAGTTCTTCTTTGCTTTCGGCCATAAGGGTGGTGTCATCTGAGGTTATTGATATTTCTCCTGGCAATCTTGATTCCAGCTTGTGCTTCATCCAGTCCAGCATTTCTCATGATGTACTCAGCATATAAGTTAAATAAGCAGGGTGACAATATATAGCCTTGACATACTCCTTTCCCAATTTGGAAGCAGTCTGTTGTTCCATGTCTGGTTCTAATTGTTGCTCTTGACCTGCATGCAGATTTCTCAGGAGGCAGGGAAGGTGGTATTCCCATCTCTTGAAGAATTTTCTACAGTTTGTTATGATTTACACAGTCAAAGGCTTTGGCATAATCAATAAAGCAGATATTTTTCTGGTATTCTCTTGCTTTTTTGATGATCCAGCAGATGTTGGCAACTTGATCTCTAGTTCCTCTGCCTTTTCTAAATCCAGTTTGAACATATCTGGAAGTTCATGGTTCATATACTGTTGAAGCCTGGCTTGGAGAATTTTGAGCATTACTTTGCTAGTGTGTGAGAAGAGTGCAATTGTGCAGTAGTTTGAATATTCTTTGGCATTGCCCTTCTTTGGGATTGGGATGAAAACTGACCTTTTCCAGTCCTGTGGCCACTACTGAGTTTTCCAACTTTGCTGGCATATTGAGTGCAGAACTTTCACAGCATCCTCTTTTAGAATTTGCAATAGTTCAACTAGAATTCCATCACCTCCACTAGCTTTGTTTGTAGTGATGCTTCCTAAGGCCCACTTGACTTTGCATCCCAGGATGTCTGGCTCTAGGTGAGTGATCACACCATCATGCAGTTCTTACCTCTCCACCAAATTTAGGTTCCGAACCTCTGCTTTCTGTCCCCTGGAGCAGGTGGAATTTTTTCTTCCTGAAAATCTCATATGTCATACTCTGCCCCTTTTCTCTTATTCAGTTGAAATTTTTACAGATAGCAAGTCTTAAACTGGGGCCTTGAGGCTCCGATTTGTCATATAGGTTGTATTATCTGTGCAGTATTTTCAGAGGGAAGGTGAGCAGCCAAACTTTTAAAAAATTATAATGTATTTCAAAAAATAAAAACTGTGGATTTCCTTTAGTTATCTCCTTCCTGGCTTTTCTTAAAAATTCTAAAGCTGTAACACTGAATCTAGCTTTTGCTCTTGAGTTACTGGGGTCTGTTTCTGCTTGCTACAATCTCCACCTCTCTCTGTTACCCTCCAATCCAGTGATGAAATACAGGAAATACAAACCAGTATGTCCACAGATAAACTGAGGCATATTTAGAAAATTAAGAGTTTATTTGAGCAAAAATTGATTTGAGTTAGGCAGCATCCAATTTAGCAGATGAAAGGGGCTCTGAGGAGCTGAACAGAAGACTGTCGGTAGAAGTAAGTGGAAACGAGGAAGTTATGCCAGGCCAAAAAGCAGATTGGTTATTGAAAGTTATTTTCCTTTAGGGGAAGACAGGGTCTCGCGGGCAGATGACCTAACTGATCAGGTGATTCCTGATTGAGTGGTTGAAGTTTCCATATCTGGGAAAACTGTAACTGTATAATTAACTAAGTCTGAGTTTGGTTATGTGGGGCTTTGTTAGCATAAGCAACTCCATTTGGGGCTTATTGTCTTGCTTTTAACCAGTAGGACCCAATAGAATGTCCCAACTTAAAAATCTCTTCTGCGTTATTCTTTTGTTTATTTGCTTGGCTCCTACCCTTTTGGCATTTGGTTTGTCCACCTTGCAGAGTGTACACTTTCAAATGATAGCCTAGTAAGTGACTAAAGAAACAGAAGAAGGTTAAAGTAGCTATCAATGTATTTCAGAGTCTTGTCATTGGCTTTTCCTAGAATTTCTAAACCAGTGATTCTCAGCTTTGATTTATACACTGGAATCATCTATGTTTTCAAAGAAACCCCATATTACATTCTTCCTCACGACCCTTTTAATGGCTTCTTAGTGCATCGTAAACCCAAGCTCCATGTTGCTTTACCCTCCCCTGCACAGAGTCATGACTCGACCCTCAGATTCTGTTCTTCTCATCCCTCTTCATCCTCATCACCGACCCCACTTTCACCTCATTCAGAACCTCACCTCTTCTCACCCTTCAGGAACGCAGTCTCTTCAGTGACTCTCTATTTAAACAGCCCCCCTCCTGGAAATTTGCGATTCTGTTGGATGTTGACTTCTGTATCCTTAAGCTGATGGTGAAAAACAAATCACCTCAAAGTCAGCAGGTGAAAATGATCACCTATCTTTCACTCTGGGTGAAAGATAGGATGGTCCTCTGGTTTTGACCACCATGCCTAATCTTGGGGCTCTCTGATCAGCTGGAGTCTGGAGGGTCCAAGCTGGCCTCACCAGGCTGTCTGACGGCTGGCAGGCTGACGGTGCCGCATCCTGGTTCTTCCATGTGGCCTTGCAGCCTCCTTCAGGCTGGCTCGGGCTTGTTTACATGGTGGTCACAGCACTTCAACCACAGCAAGAGAGCAAACCTCAGTGCACAAGTGATTTTCCAGCCTCAAGTGCTGTCACATTGACAAAATGCCATTGTCCGGAATGAATCTCATAGTAAATGAAATAACCGAATGACGAATAAATGAAACAATAATTTCTAAAGAAAAATACAGCTTATAAAAATTGATTTCACTAGGGATATAGAGTCTAAACAAACTAACTACAATAGAATAAAGAAATTAGTTAGAGTTCTCCCTTCCAAACTGGTCCGCATAACATATAGGGTCTGTCTTTGTTGCTGTTGAGTCGCTAAGTCATGTCCAACTCTTTGTGACCCTAGGGACTGTAGCCTGTCAGATTTCTCTGTCCATGAGATATTCCAGGCAGGAAGACTAGAGTGGGTTACCATTTCCTTTTCCAGGGAGGGTCTATCAACTCAACTGTTAAGAATAAGATAGTTTCAGTTCTACTCAAACTAGAGTAGAAATGGGAAATTTCCAGATTCTTTCTTTGTAGTGGGTATAACATCATTCCCTATGCTTGACAATGTTTGCAACACAAAGGAAATTACAGGCAATTTCACCTATTAGTATTGATGTAAAATTTTTAAATAAATTATTAGCAAATACAATCTAATATTAATTAAAATTAACAAACTATGACCAAATACTTTTTATTTCAGAAATATAAGGATAGATCAATATTAGGCAATCCATTGGTATAATCCATCATTTTAATTGAGTTTTGGAGAAAAATAATATGTCTGTCTCTATACACAGAAAATACATTTGGAAAAATTCACCCACTCATGTGAGAAAGACTAAATAAAGCAGAAATTGATGAATACATCCTTAAAGATTCTTATATCCATTGTGTGTGTGTGTGTGTGTGTGTGTGTGTGTGTGTGTGTGTGTGTGAGCTCCAAAGTCTTCATCTTACTTAATGGAGAAACTCTAAGGGCTTTCTTATTAAATATGGGGGAAAATTCTTCTTATATTTAACATTATGTTAGAAGAATTACTCAATACAATTAGATAAAAATAGAACAATTACAGGCATGAGGACTGGAAAGGAAAAGGTGAAACTGTCTGCACTTGTAGGTGATGTGATTATATATTTAGAACACTTCAAGGAGTAAAAGCAAAGTTACTTTAAATAATAAATTTATTAAAAATTTTTGTAATGCAGCAGGTTACCAAAAACTTCTTATATTCTTATATTGAAACACAAACCTGTTATAGAATGTGACGTCTGTGTCTATGACAGCAAAACATAAAAAATATTGTAATGCTAACTTTAAAAAAGTAATTTCAAAATTGTCTATGACGCAAATGTATAACACCCTGAGTGACACAACTCAAATATTTATTTTCTTGCTTTACACATATTTTTATAAAATATAAAGCAGTGTCAGAAAGCAAAATATATATCTATTTTTAACCTGTACACATTTGTATTTTTTAATCCACTACTTAAAAGTAAAAGGTATTCATTTTCCCAGACACACTTCTAAACAGAAAGAATAAATGAACAAGCATGACTTGATTAAGTCAGAGCCCAATCATGGGATAAGTACAGGTTTGTTCAGACAGAGAATTTGAAAGTGATTCAAGTAAAATGTTAGGTGACAAGCAGGAGACGGATGAAGCAAAGACGGATGAGGCAAAGTGTGAGATGTTAATTGATGCCTTGAAGCTTAGCTCTGCAGCCAAGGCAAGTGTTAGCAGGAAAACCAGAACAAGAGCAAGTTTAACTTGAAACCAGAGATGAAGACTTAATTCATATTAAAATAGAGAGGCTTGGCTTTCCCACACCCTTTCCAGAAATGTTTGTGCTCGTGTTGTAATCCAGTTTTTCTGAAGTTCTCCTAAAGCTCTGTGACATAATAAACAGAAGCCAGAGCTGGACCTTAGGGATTCAAAGTCTAGCTTCCCTGTCATATGGTAAACTACCTAACAGGCTTGGTTCCACCTGCTTTGACAACAGCTTAGGTTCATTATTTCTCATTAATGCTTCTTTATAGAGCATCTTCTCCTTTATTGCTCTGAGTATGATTATTACCACTTTGTTAGTTCACTCACTGATCATGCAGCTAATTTTGGATTCTGTGGAGTTAAATTTTTTGTGTGCTCAAATTGCATTGCAGTTCATGGGGTTGCAACAAGTCAGACATGACTGAGCGACTGAACTGGCAAATTGCGCAAATTGTAGGAGTGTTTAGAACACACACACATGCAAACATGCAAACACACAACACACAAAGCTTGCTTCATAAGGTAGAACTGCTTCCATACCAATACAGGGTTTATTACAAATAACGACAGTGGGCTTCCCAGGAGGCTCAGTGGTAAAGAATATGCCTTCTAATGTAGAAGACACAAGAGATGTGGATTCGAGCTGGGTTGGGAAGATCCCCTGGAGTAGGAAATGGCAACCCACTCCAGTATTTCTGCCTGGACAATTCTATGGACAGAGGAGCCTGGCAGGGTACAGTCTGTTGAGTTGCAAAGAGTCGGACATGACTGAGCAACTGAGCACATACACAATAAGACAGTAAATGAGATTTTTTGCTTTAATGTAATCCTATGCTTATAAATTTGTTGTGTTCCAAACAATTGTCAGTTTTTGTCTGTTTTTTTTTTTTTTTTTTTTTTTGGTTTTTAAACACACATAGTGCCACAGTGGGAAAGTTCCTAGACAAGCAACCAGGAGGTCATTTATTGAATACTGGACCTGAAAGTACTAGTTGCATCAGTTGTAGCTGACTCTTTGCAACCCCATAGACGGTAGCCCTCCAGTCTCCTCTATCCATGGGATTCTCCAGGTAAGAATACTGGAGTGGGTTGCTATTCCCTTCTCCAAGGGATCTTCCCAACCCAGGGATCGAACCTGGGTCTCCTGTACTACCGGCAGGTTCTTTACCGTTTGAGCTACCAGGACCTGAAAACCAATAAAAACAATTTAGTGCTCTTTCCTTATTTACTAAAAAAAGAGGGTGAGGCCTATACCATATAATGAGATATCAGAGCCACACAACAATGAATGGTCCAGGTGGGTCTGGAGTCTGGGATCCTGACCCCTAGTGTACAAGAGTTTTTCTGTGATCACTGTTTCACAGCAAGTTCTCAACTCATGCATTGGTTGCAAAATCTTTTCAAAACCCAACAAAAGTGGGTTTTTATCAGGTGCCTGAATCTCTCTGGTAGCCTAGGCTGCCCTGAGACCAAAGACTAGCCTTGAAATTCCTGTGACTGATGCAAGGAAATTTGGCTCCTCGCTCCCTCTGGGTGGCATGGGTTGCCATGGGCCCTGGTTTCTGTAGTCATTAGAGAAACCTTGTGAGCAGAGGGTTCATGGCCTTTTGGTTGCTCTATCAGCCATGTGTGGCCCTTTTGGTGGTGGTGGCACAAGCCATTTTAGAGTGAAAAACAGTGGAAAATACTTGGGACAAAATGAATAACAAACACATTAAAGATTCTTTTTGAAGGCTTGTGCTTGAACAAAGGTGGCTTCTTTGGAGCAAGAAGTGTTCATGTACTCAGATTGTGAAGGAGGCTATGGAGGAGATGTGTGAGGACTTGGAAGGAAGGATTTGAAAAGCCAGGCGCTGGTCCTTTTCCTGGGTGAGCAAGTCCAGCTGCATGATCCTAAGCCCATCAGACTCCAGGGGGATTACATTTGGCCTCATAAGGCAAAGGGAGACAGTTGGTGGACATGTTCACATAGAATGCATCTAAGTTTACAGCCCCATTTGGCAGATAAGATATGTGTTATCATCTCAGCTCTATGGATAAGGATGTGGGGAGCTCCAAGGGATCTGAGCTAAAAGTATTAATCAAACAGTTGTTTGGCTCTGAGGACAAAGGTCTGGACACGACGAAGTGCTTTCCCTGCTGTGTGTCCATGGGCAGCAGGCAAGAAAGGGGCAGATCCAGGACTGGAATCAACATTTCCTTACTCTGAACAACAGCTCTGAACTCTACAGTATGTTATTTCAGCTGCAAGGCGAGTGCCATGGGTGATAAATGCTGCTGACAATGGAATCTTTCATCTTCCAGGGCAGGTAAAAACTGACGATCCTGAACCTTACATCAGGGGCGTCTGGTCTGGCTGAGCTGAGACCAGGGTGTTATCCACAGGGATGTCTTTGTCTTCCTCCTTCTACCTCACCTCCTCCTCCCCCGGTCCAGTGTCTGCTGGGGTCTACTGATGCCTACGTGGGAACTTGTGCAACTGGAAAGGGTGGAGGGTTTCAGTTAAGTGGTAGAAGATGCAGGAGATATGATGGCAAGTCTTCCTCTTTAAATTGTGCAGGTTTTGCTTGCGATACCAGGATGTTTCAGACTAATTTTCCTGAGAAATATGGAACGAAGCAAAGACAAGGAGTCAACAGAACTACCCAGAAGACACTTTGTTTGATGTGAAAGGGCTGTCATTGAATGCAAAAGAGAATTTCCCATAGTTTTGCCCTGGACCTGTGCCTCTGGCATGTTGAAGCCTGACCATTTTAGGGACATTCAGAGATGCTTTTTTGGGATGAACAGTGGCATTTTCATTATGTGATGTGATGGTGACAAAGCTTTTCCAAGTGACAAGTATGGTCAGAAGGAAGAGGACGATAGGGAAGATGATGCTAATTGGTTTGTGGCACTGGCAGGAACCTGTCTGGGCTCTCTAAGAAATAAGTGAAGACTATTTCTGGAGGGAGAAGGTAGTCATGAGGTCTTGTTATTGTGGGGCTTAGATTCTTAGAGCCATTACACATTAGGATTACCTGCTGTTAATAACATATGGTGCTAGTGGTGGTGAACCTGCCTGCCAATGCAGGATACACAAGAGGCATGGGTTCAATCCTTGGGTCGGGAAGATCCCCTGGAGGAAGGCATGGCAACCCACTCCAGCATTCTTGCCTGGAGAACCGTATGGACAGCGGAGCCAGGTGGGCTACAGTCCATGGGGTTGCAAAGAGTTGGACACGACTGAGCGACTAAGCACAAGTGCACGATAACATGTAGACTGTCTTCTGGAAAAAAAACAGAAAACAGCCAAATTGAGCCTGTTTTAATTTTTAGACTACTACCCCAACCCATTCTCTGCAGGAATCTACTGATCTAAGGAAGAGATGCTCCTTTTAAGATAAAAATATTTCCTCTGCTATAGAATAAAATAGCTCAGGATAGTTTTAGACAAGCATGCTCTTTCAAAGAAAAAAGAATAGAGGAAATGATTTAAGAAGACTTTCTGAATTAATCCCAGAGCTTATGCTTGTAAACTAGATAAGGCTCCTGTGCACCAACCCCAGCTGGTTTTGAAAACCCAAAAGTATATTAGGAGCATACTCCCCCAGGACTTGAGAGTTGAGGAGGATGGCGGGTTTCCTTTTGTATTTAGTGTGGGCCGTTCAGTGTGGCCGGGGCATTGCACAGCATTTCAGAGTATGGAAATGGAACATGCAGGCAGATTGATGAGTTCTCTCTGCCTTGGTGCGGATGAATGGCTGGCATATCTCCTAGCCACTGCAGGCATGCAGAGACCCTGCTGGAAAACCGGATGGCGAGGAGGCTGAACTTTTCTATGACACAAACTGTTCCTTCCTTAACTTACATGTAGATGTCAAATATTTTACAGTAAACGCCTACAACATAAGCCTCATAAATTATTGCACAAGGCCATTGTCGTATCCACTCAAAAAGAGTCATTTATTTTCTCATTCAGGAAGTATGACTTAAAATAGTTTTGCCTCCAGAAATGACGGAATTTTTTCCAAATGGATCTGCCATTTTCCCCCCAATGACTTCACAATATTTTATCTCCCTGCCTAGCCTTTCCTTTGCTCACACAGGGACAAAAATACCCTTAAAATAGCTGCCTGCTTTCTAATGATGGAGATCTTCAAACTTGCATACATACACCCAGCCAAGAGACTTCAGAGTTAGGTTTGCCAGCTGATGTGATTGAACCAAGTAACATTGTGGAAAAAGTGATGAGAAACTGTATTATCTCATGCATGTTCTATTATATCTTTTTGGTTCAATTTTAAAAAATATCTGATTTTTCTTATTTTAATTTCTTTTTTCAGGTGATAAAAGAAACATATGAAGAGGTACAGATTTTCAGCTACAAAATAAATGAACCCCAGGTATGAAATAGAGAGTGTGGGGAAATCAGACAATAATTACATAATATCTTTGGATGGGGACAGATGGTAACTAAATTTACCCTTTTGAAATATATTGAAATATAAAATCACTGTGTTGTGTACCAGGAACTAACATAGTGTTGTAGGTCAATTATATTTCAAAAATGTTTGCAGAGCAAGGATTCAAGCACATGTTTGCAGGAACACAGTGTTTAAACTTTTCACGAGGTCACTCAGCTCTCTGTTTTATGGAGTGTATACGTGAGCCACCACTGCAGGAGGCACTTTGCTCGGGGTGTCTGATTTCACCTTCAGAATACACCAACAGGTAAATATCCTTGTCTTCCTGTCATAGGTGAAAAGAAAATATATTTGGAGAGATGAAATTGTGAACTCAGGATCCTTTGATTTGTACCTGTCTCCAGTGGCTTGTTGTATCAATGCCATACTTTTCCTTTCAGATTCACCTCATCTCATTACTGATCTGCAACATAGTTTGCTTGCTTAGGAACTGCAGGCATCCTGGCCTGCTCCTTGTACCTGACATTGTTGCTGAGTCGCTAAGTCGTGTCTGACTCTTTGCGACACCATGGACTGTAGCTCAGCAGGCTCCTCTGTTCATGGAATTCTCCAGGCAAGAATACTGGAGTGGGTAGCCATTCCCTTCTCCAGGGGATCTTCCCAACCCAGGGATCAGACCCTCCTCTCCTGCACTGAGGGTAGATTCTTTACCACTGAGCCAAATGGGAAGCCACTCCTTGTACCTGATATGATGGTTCTATCTGATTAGCGCCAAGTAGAGCACTACCATAATGTGGCCTGGTGATTTCTAATTGAGTACATTGAGGGTAATGTATGTGAACATGCTTTGTGCACCACGAAGCAGGCTTGTGTATGCTGTCACTCTGCAAGTTAAGACAAAAGGGGAAAGGAGATGAAGTGAGGACTGTATGGACAGGGTTGGAGAAAAGAAAAAGAAGAGCTAGCAGTGCTTGCTGAGGGATTTTTCTGGTGCGATAGGAGTTAACATTGTTATTGAAGAGTTGTAGAAAGATATTTTAAAAAGAGTCCAGTAAATATGACCACATCAGCAGGAAAAATAAAGCCCAAATCCATTAAGGGAAAATGGTCTGACTTTGGAAATCAATAAAGAGAAAAGGGACCAATCTTTTAAGCATAGAGGCACATATTTATTTACTTTTTGTTTAGTCCCTTTTTATTTTCCCATTATTTATTCTCAAAGACCAAAACACTAGTCTAGACTTCCTGACTTTTCCCACATTTGTCCCAAGACATTTCCTTAATCCCATGCTTCTGACCCTCCGCTCACTTTGTATTCCTGTAGATGTTACTTAGTTATATTCAAGCTTTTGTACCTTTCTTTCCCCACCTCCAAGGACTTCCAAGAAGTTCTCCTATTCAACTCAATTTTTCTTTTGCCAGTTTGTTTGCAAATTGCGATCAAATATAAGGTCACTTCTAAAATGCAATTTCACATAATTTGGCTGTTGCCTCGTTGTTTCAGAAGTAGCTGTTTAAGTTTCAGTGACTGATCTCTGAGCTGAACCGACCTCCATCAGCTCTCATGCAGGGCAGTGTAGATGATAAATCACAGCATTGCGTCCTGGCAGCCTTGAGATAAGGACAGAAAAGTGCTGAAAGTGAAAGTGGAGTTGCTCAGTCCGACTCTTTGCGACCCCATGGACTGTAGCCTACCAAGCTCCTCTGTCCATGGGATTTTCCAGGCACTACGACTGGAGTTGGCTGCCATTTCCTTTTACAGTGAATCTTCCCAATCCAGGAGTTGAACCCACGTCTCCTGCATTGCAGACAGGCGTTTTACCATCTGAGCCACAAAGAAAGTGCTAGGTCTGGCTTATTGCAGGCTCCTCCTCCTGTGTTGCCCTTGAGTTGCAGATGAGGGGAAGTGGAGGAAGCTACAAAAGCCATAGTGGCTGTAGAGCAGAGAAAATTGAAGACTTAAACCCCCACAGCTCGATCCCTAGGTCTAGAACACCCACCAAGACTGCTGAAGGTAAAGTCTAGCTACTCATTTACTTTATTTCAAATCTGTGCATTTTAGGACTAGTCATCTTCCCCACAAACTGTCTCCCTTCTTTTACTGTAGGAAGAAATAATATAATATTTTGATATACAAAAGAAGATTTCTTTTCTGTTTTTCTTTTGCCTTCTCCATAGAATGAAGATGTAAATTCTATCTGAATTCCATAAAGTGGCTGAGTTTTACCATGAACCATCAGGGAAATGCAAGCTGTAATTCAATGCCACTAGGCACCAACCACATGGTGGTACTGCAATCCATGGTGTATAAGTTGACACAACCACTTTGGAAAACCATTTGGCAGTATTTGTAAAAAGATGAACATATCACATCTTGTGTATGTGTGTGTTAGTTGCTCAGTTGTGTCTGACTCATTGTGACCCCCATGAGCCTGCCATAGTCCTCTATCCATGGAATTCTTCAGACAAGAACACTGGAGTGGGTAGCCATTCCTTTCCCCAAGGGGTCTTCCTGACCCAGGGATCGAATCCAGGTCTTGTACACTGCAGACAGATTTGTTACCATCTGAGCCATCAGGGCAGCCCATAGCACATCTTATGACATAGCAATTTCACTCCTAGATAATTCAGATACTTATGTATATTTGTGAATCTAACACATGTATAAGAATTCCCATCATTTGTCAAAAAACCCAGACTGAAACATCCTAAACGCCCATAGTAATAGAAGGGCTAAATTAATTGTGCTACATTCTTACAATGGACTAGAGCAAGGAGAATAAATGAACGTGTACATAGGGTTAGGCTTAAAGAACCGAACACATAGGAGTATACAAGACAAAATACCTTTTTTTTTTTTTCATTGCAGGCTAAACTTATCTTTGATGATAGAAGTAAGAGTGGTAGTTACCCTTGCTGGGGAGGAGTGAATAGAAGCAGGCTTGAGGGATTTACTAGGAAGCTAGTAATGTTTTCTTTCTTGATCTGGTGTTTGTTACAGGGTGAGTTCACTTTGTGAAAATTTATCAGACTCTTCACTTGGAATATGTGCACTTTTCTGTTGTATGATGTACTTCAGGATAAAATCAAGAAATGGACTGGGTTTCACAGCTTCTTGTGTATGAGAGACCTTCTAGTGTTTTCCTAAAGACTGCATGGCTTTTTGTCTACTCCACCTTAGAGGAATTCTGAGAGATATTAAATGCAGAAAGCACCTTTTGTTTTAAAAGGAAGGGAGATTGAGACCATTGGCAGTAAGGGTTTCTGTGGAACAGAAAAGGTAGTGACTGGTTTGGACAGGAGCCTCTGGAAGCTCTGAATTTAAGGAAACACTGACTTTCTGCTCCCCAAAGCCAACTTAAAGGATGAGGAAAGTTGACTCTGGCAGTCTGAGCTCAGCATGGAACAACTGCTACCACCTCCACCAAGAGTGTGCTGACTGGATTCACTCCATCCTCCAAACAGATGGGTGGCTGTGCTGGCCTTACCCTATTCCTACCTGGATGGTTGGCAGATACAGTCCATGCCAGTTTCTGCTGATCTTTCCAGATCAAGTGTTTCAGCACTGAACACACTTTGGGTGGCTTCACCATGAGAAAGAGGAAAGTGAGAAAGCTGGCTTAAAACTCAACATTCAAAAAGCTAAGATCATTGCATCCAGACCCATCACTTCATGACAAATAGAAGGGGAAAAAGTGGAAGCAGTGACAGGTTTTACTTTCTTGTGCTAAAAATTGCTGGAGATGGTGACTGCAGCCATGAAATTAAAAGACACTGCTTCTTGAAAGGAAACCTATGACAAACTTAGATAGCAAATTAAAAAGCAGAGACATCACTTTGCTGATGATAATCCATATAGTCAAAGCTATGGTTTCTCCAGTAGTCATGTACAGATGTGAAAACTGGACCATAAAGAAGGTTGAATGCCAAAGAATTTATGTCTTTGAATTGTGGTGCTGGAGAAGACTCTCAAGAGTCCCTTGCATTGCAAGGAGAGCAAACCAGTTAATCCTAAAGGAAATAAACCCTGAATACTCATTAGAAGGACTGATGCTGAAGCTGAAGCTCCAATACTTTGGCTACCTGATGCGAAAAGCCAACTCATTGGAAAAGACTCTGATGATGGAAAAGATTGAGGGCAGGAGGAGAAGTGAGTGGCAGAGGATGAGATGGTTAGATAGCATCACCAACTCAATGCACATGAATTTGAGTAAACTCCAGGAGATAGTGAAAGACCAGGAAGCTTGGCATGCTGCAGTTCATGGGGTCACAAAGAGTCAGACATGACTTAGTGACTGAACAACAACAACAACAACCATGGTTCACTCATTAAGAGCATGTATATCATTTAGTCTTACTCTGATAACCTAAACCAGAATAATCTCACAACTGCAGTAGTATTTATCTCTCATTCACATGACCTGTCTGCAAATACAGGTTGACTGTCATGGCTTCATCCTAATTTCTTCTCGTTCTGGGATGAAATCCAGTAAAGATTTGCTTTTTTACTTCCTTGGCCAAAACATGTCACATAACCACACTCATTTCTGGTACTGGTTTTGTATTTGTCTGCTTTATAATAAGCTGCAGTAGCAAGTAACTCCTGAATCTTGCTCACATTGCACAGTAGTTGTCTTGAGTTGGAGGTGATGCCTCTTCTCCACATGTCTCCTCACTTTGGGATACGAGTTGAGTGAGAAACCATGTTCATGGCAGAGAGAAGAGAGCAAGATAGCTGGGAGAAACTCCTGATGCTTCTTGCTGTTTTGCTGCTCAGTCATGTCCGACTCTTCGTGACCCATTGGACTGTAGCCCAGCAGACTCCTCTGTCCATATGATTTCCCAGGCAATAATACTGGAGTGGGTTGCCATTTCCTCCTCCAGGGGATCTTCCTGGCTCAGGGATTGAACCTGCATCACCAAATTGTATATCATGGACAACCCCAAGAGCAGTGGGAAAATGTTTTTGACTTTCACTTGGAGGAAGCATTGCCAACTACGTGACAAGAGGTGAAGGTGCAATCCTCTCATAGACAATAGAGTGAGTGAGTGGGAGCAAAAATTAGTTGGAAATGATTTAAGTTGAAAACAGCAGACTAACCGTCCCTTGAACTGATTGATAAGAAGTTATTTTTCTCATATAAAAGGAAGTCTAGAGGCAAATGGTTGCTAGAGTTAGATTTTAGTGTTAGATTTCTCATCAATATCCTAAGGACTCAAATTCTATTTTTTTAATTTTTTTGTTAGACTATCCTTAATGTGTTAGTCATTCATATTTATACACATTGTTTTTAACAGCAATGAGACTGCAGAGTTTGAAGAATTATATGCATCTTGAAGAGAGGAAGAAAGAAAAATAGATGGAACAGTCAGATGGATACCTTCTCTCAAGAATCCAAGCACTTATCACGAAGCCCCTTCATTCATCACAGCAAAGTCATTGGCTTTCACCTTATTTTGTAGCACTTGGCTGCCATGAGTTGTAAGGGAGGCTGGAAAGTATTTAATTTCCACAAACTCTAATGAAGACAGGAAAAGAAGAGTGGGGCTTGAATATCAGTTGACTTAGCCAGTCAATGTCGTTTCCCCAGAAAATCATTGGAAAAGAAGGATGTTTGAATCTGAGCATTTGTCTTTGTTCATAACTGGGAACAACAACAACAAAAGTTGCATCTTTTATTGACCTAGTTGGTTAGGTTTTCATCAGTTATGCACATAATTTCTTCAATAATGCTATTAAATCTCTCAATCTAGTCTCAGAGTTCATATAGGTATACCTTGCTATTAAGTACGTTGTTGTTTTCCTAGGTAACTCACATCTTTCCTAAGAGAGAAAAATGAATCATAGTGATGAAACCACATAGAAGAGTAGAGTTTAGGAGGGAAAAAACCTTTTATTTTCATTTGACTTGCCTATATTTCTAAATGCTTCATAATTGTTTTATGTTACTGAAACAGAAAATAATTGTGTTGCCTAATGTGTTACATAGAAATTAGGACTTACTTCCAAGGGTAGAAACACATTCTTGTTTCCTGAGAGGAAGGTGTTATTAACGTCTCTCTCTGTTAAAATTGTGAACTGCTAGCAGGAGTCTGACTGACTTGTGATTGTGTAATATTTTAGAAGAGCCTCATGAATAGAAGATATTTTTGCAGCACAAGTTTAGTTTCTCTTCCTGTGTGTGTGTGTGTGTGTGTGTGTGTGTGTATGTTTGTGTTAATTTCTCAGTCTGGTCCAGCTCTTTGTGACCCACGGACTGTAACCTGCTAGGCTCTTCTGTCTATGGAATTCTCTGGGCAAGAATACTGGGGTGGGTTGCCATTCCCTTCTCCAGGGGGTCTTCTTGACCCGGGATCGAACCCAAGTGTCCTGCATTGCAGGCAGATTCTTTACCATCTGAAACACCTATGAATGCCACTATGGGTTCTGGAAACAGAGACAGACTTTATTTTCTTGGGCTCCAAAATCACTGCAGATTATGATTGAAGCCATGAAGTTAAAAGATGCTTGCTCCTTGGAAGAAAAGTTATGACAAACCTAGACAGCATATTAAAAAGCAGAGACATTACTTTGCCAACAAAGGTCCGTATAGTCAAAGCTATGGTTTTTCCAGTGGTCATGTATGGATGTAAGAGTTGGACCATAAAGAAAACTGAGTGCTGAAAAATTGATGCTTTTAAACTGTGGTGTAGAAGACTCTTGAGAGTCCCTTGGACTGCAAGGAGATCACCCAGTCAGTCCTAAAGGAAATCAGTCCTGAACATTCATTGGAAGGTCTGATGCTGAAGCTGAAACTCCAATACTTTGTCCACCTGATGTGAAGAACTGATTCATTTGAAAAGACCCTGACACTGGGAAAATTGAGGGCAGGAGGAAAAGGGGATGACAGAGGATAAGATCGTTGGATGGTATCACCGACTCAATGGACATGAGTTTGAGTAAGCTCCGGGAGATGTTAAAGGACAGGGAAGGCTGGCATGCTACTGTCCATGGGGCTGCAGAGAGTTGGACATGACTGAGTGACTGAACAACAATAAAATGAGTTCTGGAAGGCACAGAAAGAAAGGACATCTCCTCCACCTGCTCCTGGTACTGTCTCCTGCTCGAGAAGTCACGCAGCCTGTGATTGGTTGTTAACTGGAAGGAGCTTTCCTGAGTTCAGAGGCAGGAGCCACCAACTTAAAACAGCAGTTGAAAAACTTCTACAGCACATGAATTCGGGATGCAGAGTTTGGAAGCAGGACCAAGTATCCATGTTCTTTGCTTTACAAGCACGCCTAGGTTAGGTGTACCTGGGCTAATGCAGATGGAATCCGTGGCATCTGGATCAACATCTTTTTTGCACATAGTCTAAATTGCCTGATATTCACCAAGGCTCTGAATTGCATTGAGTCAAAAATTAAGAGTTTGTAAAACTGTAGGCATAAGAAAAATAATTGTCTCTTGGTGTTGTATGGTACTTACAAACTACCAGGTTTTTCAGTCCAGGACAGAGGCAATGAGAAAATGAAATGTGGTGCTAAAAGGGTAAAAAATTTGTCTTGAAATAAACTCTGTTTTCCAAAGCATAGGTTTATGTTGAATTTTCCTTGTTAAGAGAGCTAATAACATGTCCATGTCTTTTTAAATGTACAATTGAAAACAAACAACCTTTATAAAACACAGCATTTTAGCCACTAGAGTCAAACTTCATGAGAACTTGGACCTGTTCCACTTTGCCCTGACTGCATCTCCACCCCTGGAACAGCTCCTAGGACATCATGGGTGCTGCATGAAAAATTAGCTGTGGAGTGAAGTCTCCAATTATGTGTTTCATATTCACATGATTCAGTGTTTAAATGTCTGAATGTTTGATACATTTATTGCCTCTGATATCATTTATGGGCAACAGAAGAATCTCAGGAAAAAGAAACTATAAAGTTATCACTAAATTTGAGATAGGACTGCAGTTCAGCTATTTCCATGCCCTGATTTTATTGTGGTCATTACAACAACACATGAATAAAATCTTTGCTTATTGTGTAAATTTAATAGTTTATATTTCCATAAACATAATAGATCTTCATTCCAACTTAATGAAAGGTAAACTATTTGGCATATATAATTTACAATACTGAAAACATACTTGCTATTTCCAACCTTGCTGGTGATTCTTCAAATTCAGGAATACAAGACTGATAAATACAAATTTGCTCTTTTCCACAATAACATGGTTATCACTACAATTCATTAAGATTGAAAAGAAGATAAATAAAAAGATGAATAGCTATTTATTTAAAATGGTCTGGAATAATTCTCTACTTTCTTCCAGGGAGTGAGACAGACATCAAAAAGGAAGGGCAATAAAAATGATACAGACTGGGCATAGTAAAGATCTGGATAAGTATCAATAGCTATTCATATCCACACATATTTGGCTGTCTTAGAAGACTGTCAGAGTAACTTGACTTCCTTTTGTCGTTGGAAGAAAGTGTTTGCAGTGGCTGGCTTTGAGCTGGCTTCCACCAGCATTTACTAACTGCTGTCACTATTCCTAATAACTCTTATTGATAGCTTGCCAACATCTGCATTAGGGGATAATGTGAGGATCAACAGTTTCCTGATGGAGACAGACATTTGATTCCACCTTCAACATTGTTGTCTGGTTCCAAGGCCAAGGTTTGAGTCCACCATAGTTTTCTGAAACAGCAATTTCATTTTTGCACAAGAAAGGGGCAAGCGCAGAAACCAAAGTGATAGAAAGGAGGCAGTCTAAATCAACATTTTCTAGAAACTATATCTTCATTAAAATTTTTGGCTTTTATTTTTATTTTGAGATATGATGGTATGGATATATATATCAGTTTCTCAGGTGAAACTAGTGGTAAAGAACCCACCTGCCAAAACAGGAGACATAAGAGACCTGGGTTCAATCCCTGGGTCGGGAAGATCCCCTGGAGAAGGAAAGGGCAACCCACTCCAGTATTCCTGCCTGGAGAATCCCACAGACAGAGGAGCCTGGCGGGCTACAGTCCATGGGATCACAAAGAGTTGGACATGACTGAAGTAACTTAGCATGTGCACATGTGCCCATATATATGGGCATTCTTTCCATTTTAGACTCTCAGTGGGAAGAAACTTTCTAAAATGTGTCAATGATATGAAAGAAATGAGGAAGCCAAATGACTGACTTCATAAAATAGATTAAGTAGCTTATTTTTTCGAGTTTATATCCAACTAGGATTAGGCCACACAGGTAACCAATATTCATTAGGACCTCCTTAAGTAATAAATATTGGGCTAGATGCTGGGGTTATGGGGATTATTTAGACATGGTCTCTATCTTCAAGAGGCTCAATGAAAGGGCAGATAGACAGGTATTCGAGAAGAGGCCAGTTCAGCTCCATGTGGCATCTCTCAGGAAGTATCCCCTCTCTCACTTCTGTCCGAGGCTCCCTCCCCCCACGTATGCTCAGAGCACACCCTTGTCTTTCTGTCATCAAGGATCAGGTTCACTCATTTCACGCAACACATATTCCCATTTTATTTTTGAATTACAGGCTGCTTTCTTCAGTTGGAGGATAATCCCTTTACAATGTTGTGTTGATTTCTGCCATATGACAACACGGATCAGTCACAGTTATATTTACATACCTTCCCTCTGGAGCCTCCTTTCCCCCATATTAATTGGTATATGTGGAATCTAGAAAAATAGCACTGATGAATCTATTTGCAGGGAAGAAATGAAGATGCAGGCATAGAGAGCAGACTTGTGGACACAGTGGGGGAAGGAGAAGGTGGGACGACCTGAGAGGTAGCTTTGACATTTATACACCAGCGTGTGTAGGGTAGAGAACTAGTGGGAAGCTGCTTTATAACACAGGAACCCAGCCTGGTGCTCTGTGATGACCTAGAACACACAGTCCTTGAACATCTCCCACACATCAGTCTATTCCACGTGTATAAATAAACACATGCATTTTGATAAATATGCTTATATATCATATGTGAGCTATATGGTGTATATATATATTTTTTCTTTTGGTTTATTTTATAGACCTGTAAATAATAAGTGTGTCTACTAAGTGAATCTTTGCAAAATCAAGGTCATATTAAAAGCACTGTTTTTGTGCTTTGAACACAGCTCAAGATTTCTCTTGACATTAAGTATTCATTGACAATGTGCTTGTAATATAGAAAATGCATCAGATCCCCACTCCGTGGAGAACACAACTCAATCTGTTTAGTCAATTCCTAATTAAGAGTCATTTGGCTTTAACTTTTTCTTATTACAAATATTGCTAAAACTGTTATTCCTCTATGCAAACCTTTGATTGCTTTTCTATCACAAGACTATAATTAGCCATCAATCTTCAACGCTAATCAGCCTTTGGAAGCAGATATGTTCTCTTTGGCTCTTCAGTCAGAAGTTTTCTTAACTGTGCTGAATGATGTAATTTCACTTTTGTGTTTGACCAAGTTTAGATTTCTAGCTCTTTATCAGGGTATGGAAGAAGTCAGTCACAGAGAACAAAGACTGTGCTTTAGCTCCTCTTGCACACTTATCTGAATGTATAATGTACAGTCCTTTCAGTCTAATTTCGCCACTATTGCCAGTTTTCAAGGCTACAGTCTGGATGATCTTCTCCCCAGTCTTCCCTGAGTCCTGTTGGAATGTCAGGAGAATGGGAGGTGCTAATTAGGGGTGGAGCTGTGTGCTCCCCAAAAAGATATTCGGAAGTCTTACACCCGGTGACTCTGGATGTGACCTCCAACCTTGTTGGAGCTCTTGTGAGTCGTTACAGAGGTAATCAAGTTCCAGTGAGGTCATCGGAGTGGGTCCTCATTCAGTGTGACTGACGTCCTCATACAAAGAGGACATGTGGACTCAGAGGCACGTTTAGTAAGGAAGGAGACAGGTGAGTGAGGATGGATTATGCTGCCCCAAGTGAAGGAGGGTCTGGGCCAGCAGGAGCTGGAGGGAGCTAGAAGGGTCCCCGTTTGTAGGCTTCAGAAGGAGCATGGTTTTGCCAACACCCTGATTTCAGACATCTAGCCTCCAGAACTGTGAGACAGTCTATTTTTGTTTTTTGTTCATGGTTTTTTTGACCATGCTGTGTGGCGTGTTAGATAGAACCCATGCCCCCTGCAAGGAAGTGTGGAGTCTTAACCATTGAACCATCAGGGAAGTCCTATTTCTGTGTTTAAAGCTCCCCTGTCTGTGGTATTTGTTATGAGAATCCTAGGAAACTAATACCATCCTTACACGCTGTGACTAATGATCCCAGTTTATATTTGGCATGGGTTTATTTTTTAAAGTTCTATTTCTTAAAATTTATTTATTACTTTTTATTTTTATAAGAGTATAGTTGCTTTACAGTGTCATGTTATTTCTACTTTACAGCAAAGTGAATCAGTTATAGGTATTCATATATACCCTCTTTTTTTGGATTTCCTTTCCATTAGCTATATAGTGTGTTCTCATTAATTATCTATTTTATTTATTTACTTTCTATCAATAGTGTATATATGTCAATCCCAATCTCCCATTGCATCCCATCACCCCCATACCCACTTGGTGTCCAGACATTTGGTCTCTATGTCTGTGTCTCTTTTTATGTTTAGCAAATAAGTTCATCTGTACCATTTTTCTAGATTCCACATATAAGTGATATTATAAAATATTTGCTTTTCTCTGTCTGACTTATTCCACTCTGTGTGACAGTCTCTAGGTCCAGCCACGTGTCTACAAACGATGACACAGAGGGATGAGACTGTAGCATTTGCTAGAGTTCGGCTCTCATTGGAAAAGAATTTGATCCTGGGAAAGACTAAAGGCAAAAGGAGAAGAGGGCGGCAGAGGATGAGATGGTTAGATAGCATCACTGAGTCAATGGACGTGAATTTGAGCAAACTCCGGATGATAGTGAAGGATAGAAGAGCCTGGAGTGCTGCAGTCCATGGGGTCTCAAGAGTCGGATACAACTTAGCGACAGAACAACAATGTCAACAATGTGTAATGAAATCTAAGCATCACAGTAGTTGACACATACTTAGTGCTATAACACAACGTGATCAGCTGTGGGACCAGCATTAGATTTCCAGGTGGTACTGAGCAATAGGGAGAATGCCTAGCAGGCTTCGGATGTAGTCAAATGGTGGGGAGATGCTGTGGCCATCACTTGACTGGAGTCATATGCAGGTCTGGACTGTAATCTCATCTCGTGTACTCTGAAGAATGTAACATATCAGGGCTTTCCCCATTTTTAACCTTTTATTTTCTTATTCAGTTTAACATGTTTCTTTGATCCCCCTGCCTCCTCCCAGAACTCAGTTTCTGGGCAAGTTGACAAAAGGTCTTGAAATAAAATCCAATACCATAAGTGCCTTGTTTAAGCTCTTCTATCTTTTCCTCCAGCACCATCTAAATTTTTATATTAATTTAAATTTTCATTAAAGTCTTCTGTCAGTGATATTAGAGGTTTTGAACGTAGACATCACCATCAATGGAACAAAACCCTTTCAGTAGCTATCCTAAAAGAGAAGTACTTGCAATTCTTTACCCCTTCCCAGGGGGCTAACTGGAGACTTTCAGAGGCAAACTTTATGGAAGATAAGAAAGAAACAGTCCCAGGGCAGAAAAGTTATGTAACCCCAGTAAACACCAAAATAGCACATAAGCTCCTGCACAGAAGGACACTGAAATGTGGAGTTGTTTATTGTGTCCAACAGCATCAGATTTCCACAGCTTTATAGGAAAGGAAATTAGAACTGTGAGTCTCAATTAAATTACTAACATGAAATCACCCTCAATTGTGCTAATAGAAAACCCTAATGTTGATCCTGGCATAACTTCTAAATTTTAAACATGAGTGCTTTTCATTACTCATAATCACCACTAAAATTTGAGCACCATCCATAAAACTAGTCTTTGTTTTTAGATGCCAAAAGGTAAAGCAAGAGCAGTTGAAGTTTCTAAATGTAATAAAATGCCAGGTAGAAATATCAGGCTATAGACCTGTTCATTTTCAGAGATCTCCCAGCTCTCTAGGGGCCACTGGGAGTTTATCCAATCTATTTGTAAGCATACATGCTCAGTCACTTGTCATGTCTGACTCTTTGTAACCCTGTGGACTGTAGCCCTCCACGCCCCCTCTGTCCATGAGATTCTTCAAGCAAGAATACTGGGAGGTTGCATTCCTTTCTCCAGGGGATCTTCCTGACCCAGGGATTGAAACTGTGTCTCCTTCACCTCCTGCATTACAGGAGAATTCCTTACTATTTAGTCACCGGGGAAGCCCATCTATTTGTATAGTTTAGATTACTAGTATAATCTTATATGATTTAGGGTATTTTGGTAAATAGTTTCATTTATTAGTAGGGCTTATAATATTAGAGTGCTTCTGTCGATACTATGGTTTTAAACCTGCTATTATGCTTTAAAGACTTCTGGCATTCTTTTTCCCTCAAAAACCTTGTAAAACTTTCAGTAGAAGTGACTGTGGAGTTGGGAGGTGGGAAAGGTGATAGCGTCTCATAAGGTGAACAGTGGAAATTTTCTGTAGTGCACCTGGGGCCAACGGACAAGAAAGAGCTCAACACCTATGACTACATACAGACTTGTTTTCAGCTCACCTGCAAGTAGGGGAGGGGTTCAGGACGTGGATAACCCAACTCTCAAAGGGTGGGAAATGCTAAGATTCAGTCTCTTGACAGCAGGGAGTTTCCTCTGAAAATTAAAAATAGATCTACCATATGCTCCTGCAGTCCTACTTCTGTGTATGTATCTAAAGGGAAATAGAATCAGTATCCAAGAGATGACTGAAATCATCATTATATTACTGTATTCATTGCAGTATTATTCATAGTAGCCAATATATAACAGTCTACACATCTATCAGGACTTCCCTTCAGACGGTAAGGTATCTGCTTGCAATGCAGGAGACCTGGGTTTGATCCCTGGATCAGGAAGATCCCCTGAAGGTGAGCATAGCAACCCACTCCAGTATTCATGCCTGGATAATCCCATGGACAGGGGAGCCTGGCAGGCTACAGTCCATAGCGTTGCAAAGAGTCAGACACGACTGAGTGAATTACTCAGTATACACATTGATCAACATATGAATGGATAAAGAAGGCGATCTATCTATCTATCAATCATCTATAATGAAATACTATTTAGCTGGCAGACTAGAGCCCATGGGGTTGCAGAGAGTCAGACACGACTGAGCGAGTAAGCGCAGCACATTTAGCTATAAAAAGAAGGAAATCCTGCTGTTGGACAACTGAATCAACCTGGAAGACATTATCCTTAAGTGAACTAAGCCAGACATAGACAAATATTGCATGATCTCACTTACATGTGGAGTCTTAAAAGTTAACACTCAGAAATCTGAGCAGTGAATGGAAGCGTCCAAGAGCTGGGGGCTGTGTGAAATGGAGAGAGTTTGGTCATTGGGTACAAACTCTCACTTATAAGATGGATAAGTTCTGGGGAATCTAATGTACAGCATGGTGCTTATAGTCAATAATACTGCATTGTATACTTTAGTTTTATGAAGAAAGTAGATTTTAAATGTGCCCACCACAAAGAAAAAACTAACTATGTGAGGGAACGTTTGTTAGCTTGATTTTGGTAATCATTTCACAATGATTCAAATCATTGCATCGCACACCTTGAGTATATACAATTTTCATCAATTATGTCTCAATAAAGATGAAGAAAGGACACACATACATGTGAGATAAAAAACCTTGGAAACATGCATGTGCTTGCTTGTGATACCCAACTAAATTCTAGGAAGACTAGCTCTCTTATCTTCCTGCCAGTTCTGATATGTATTGGGTTGGGGGTCATGCTTGACCTTCTCTGTATGCATGCATGCTAAGTGGCTTCAGTCATGTCTGACTCTGGGACCCCATGGACTGTAGCCTGCCAGGCTTCTCTGTCCATGGGGATTCTCCAGGCAAGAATACTTCAGTGGGTTGCCATGCCCTTATCCAAGGGATCTTCTAGATCCAGGGATCGAACCTGTGTCTGTTACGTCTCCTGCATTGGCAGGTGGGTTGTTTACCACTAGCACCACCTGGGAAGCCCTTGACATCCTCTGCATCCACACGATTCTAATCAGAAGGCACAGAGGTTAATAAAATTCCAGCCAGAAAGTGGCAGCTACTCTAAGATTGTGCAAAGCCAGTGGTCCACGTGGATAGAATGGAGGTCCTTTTCCAGAGCAGCACCAGATAAATGTGACTGGGCCCTGGGATTTCAGCTGAAAATTATACTAATTAACCTTTGCAATGGGGCCAAAGGAAATACACACTTTGTCCAAGTCTCTCCAGAAATAAATAAAACATCCTTCCCTTTTCCTGTCACCTAAGAACACAAAAGATTATTGTAAAGGGTCAGTAGAAAAGCAAACCTCCTAAAATGTCTTACTACAGGAAACATAAGACTATTTAGAATAGCACCTAAATGAATCACCATCAGTAGGATGAGAAAAAAAAAAAGACCTCTGTGAAACAGGTCCAAAAGGCAATAAGAGAATGGGTTGTAATTAATCATGATTCCATTGCAATAGACAGAAAGCCCAGGACAAACTGGCATTAGCAAAAAGGATTTAACTTACTCCCTTATAAGAAATGCTCAGGAGTGTCCTGGTTTTAAATGCTGCTGCACAGGGGACTCCAAACTGTGTTCTCACAGTATGATTTCTTGCTGTCTTGCTTCTCTTTAAGAGGAGAACTACCATCCTCTCTGTGGGTTCTATCAGAAAATCTCTTTCTTCTGGGTAGAAGGATGGCTCTGAGCTCCAGTCACACCTTTCAGGTTCTGTATCCATGGAAACAGCAGTGCCTTTCACCCAGCACCTCGCTCTTGTAACTTCATTGGCTGGTCAGGTCAGGTTGCTTTCTATAAATCAGTTGCTGGGGCTGATTTCACTGAACAGCTTTGGTGCAAGATTCCTGCCTTTCCCTGAGACTTGTCAGGTCACAAAAACTTGAATAAATCTCTAACGTAAACCAGGACACTTGGCTTGGAACAGTGGAAATGAAAACTGGAGAGGCAAACAGAGGCCCACTACTTAGGGTAAGATTACAGTGCAGCAGAGCATGAAAAGATTCATGATAAAATTAAAACGGATTTGAGTGCAATGCACAAGGGCTGCAAAAAATTTACTAGAAGGACAGAATCAAAATTTGCATTGGGACTAGTTAGAGAAGAAGAAAGCAAAGTGGTACAAATATTAAATTGTGATATGAAGGAAATATTAAGAAAATCTTCTAGAGCACAGAGGAAAAGGAAAAGAGGAAACTGAAAGTCATGATAGAGTCAGAAAAGAAAATCTACTTAAAAATTATATTTTAAAATAGAGTCCATAAATAGACCCACATAAATATAGTCAACTGAACTTTGTAAAAGGAGCAAAGGAAATACAATGGAATAAAGGTAGTCTTTCAACAAATGGTTGAACAACTAAACAGCCACAGGCAAAACCATGAATCTAGATACAGTCCTTACACCCTTCACAAAATTATCTTGAAATGGGTCATAAGCCTACATCAAAAATACAGAACTAGAAAAATCCTTGATAATAACAAAGATGAAAACATAGATAACCCTGGGTATCGTGATGATGTTTTAGATACAACAAAAGAATGATCCATCAAATTAAACTTCTGCCTTGTGGAAGACAATGGCAAGAGAACAAGAAGATAAGTCTCAGACTTCGAGGAAATATTTGCAAAAGAAATATCTGGTAAAGGACTGTTATTGAAATACAGAGAGAACTCAAGACTCAGCAATAAGAAAATAGACAACTCAACTAAGATATAGACTTAAGACCTTAATAAGCTTCCCTGGCAGCTCAGATAGTAAAGAATCTGCCTGCAGAGCAGGAGACCCAGGTTCAATCCCTGGGATGGGAAGGTCCTCTGGAGAAGATAATGGCAACGTGCTCCAGTATTCTTGCCTGGAGAATTCCATAGACAGAGAAATGGTCCAGGGATTCACAAAAAGTCGGACATGACTGAGTGACTAACACTTTCACTTTCTAAAGACCTTAACAGACACCTCACCAAAGAAGATATACTGATAGAAAATAAACATATAAAATGAAGCCCCTACATCTTATGTCACCAGGGAAATGCAAATTAAAACAACAATGAGATAAAACAGCACATATATTAGACCAGATGCTGTGATCTTAGTTTTTTGGATGTTGAGTTTTAAGCCAGATTTTTCACTTTCCTCTTTCACCCTCATCAGGAGGCTCTTTAGTTCCTCACTTTATTAGTAAATCTTAAAAAAATTATACTGTTTGTTGTTTTTCCAAAACTTAGTAAATTAAAATCCTTCACATTTGGAGGATTAAAACTTCCTATTTTCAGTTGTGGGTGGGCTACAGACTTAGTCAAAACTTCTCTCCTATTAACTGCTGAATCCAGCAGTTACTAGCAAAAGGGTATTCAAGGTTCACTGCCTGTGTCCACAAACTAATTCTGGAGAAATTAGTCCAGCGTTTTCAAGAGACCTTAGAAGATGTATCTGATCTGTAAGGACACCAAATAACTCATTATTCAGGTTTTGGGGAGAGGGACCATGGGGAGGACAGAAGCATTTCATGGTCCCAGACCCAGGACTTGTGGGATAGTAAATGTGAAATGTGCTATCCATGAAAAAAAACGGAAAAGAGCATCAGACTTACTCATTTCACTTCCTTAAGATCAAAGAATAGTAAAGTCAGTTAGAAAAATGTAGGTACAAGTTAAGCTTCCTATTGTGTAAATAATTCAATATCTAATTTAAAGGAAAAAAAATCTCCAAATGGGTATGCAAAAATTCTTGTTTGTCTCACTTCTGTGTTAATAGACAAATGAGCTCATAGGGTCTTTCTTCTCAGCCTACATTGAAAACCGTTAATTAAATAGCATTTGCTGTACTCAGAAACTACCAATAACAAGCCATCAAAAGACATGAGGACATAAAAATTAAACTTCTCACATCACAAAGAGCAAATTCAGGGAGAATCGGAGTCTGTGTTCACCGCAGGTTTTGCTCCCACGTGGTCTTGGGAGGACCATTTCACTGGTGATGTCAATTTATGCACATTGGTGTTCTGTAGAGAAAGTAATTGAACGAGACCCTCCAGAGTTTGCTTCACTCTTCCATTACCCATACAGTTTGTATAGTATTGTGTACTGGCTGAAATAGCAGAACACAGGTTAACTTGGTGAGAGAGCATTGTGCGCCTGTCAATAAGCTATTCATTCCTATGTGAGTTCTATTACCATTATGTCATCTAGTACCCGGATGGGAGGGGGAATTGCAAGGGTGAAGAGACAGTTTCTCAAAACACCTGTTCATCTCAGCCTCGTTTGTTTCTACCTCACTTTTCTTCCCCTCCTCGACTGTGTGAAGCCCTTGAAAAGACAGTTATCAGCTATCATTGAATCAGTCACCTGTCTCCTTGACAGCTTTTATCAAGTTGTACAGGCTGCTGGGGAATACCTTCAACCTTGCACTGAATAAAGAGCTTCAGACTGTTCCCATCTGGTACACTGAGTTCTTAGAAAATATCAGAAGACTTGTATCTGACACTATCTACAATATTCATTGTATAAGAAGATGTATTGGAATTCAGAAAAGTTGAGAGGAAGAGAGAACATTCATTTTGCAGATGAGGGAAAAATACTTGTTGATCCCCTTTGTGAACTAAATATATAGTTTTATGAAGAATATCTATCTCTGACTCTGATCAATCATATGTTAACATTCTTATGGTCATCCCTATATCCACATCTTACCACCACATTCAGCTGCTGAAAGAGAAAAGGAAGCTGCTTTCCTTAGGTTCTTTGACAGATCAATGTCTTGGACGTATATCTTGACAAAACTGTAATTCAAACAGATACACGCACTCCTTTGTTCATATCAGCACTATTTACAGTGGCCAAAACACGGAAACAAACTATATATCTATTGACAGATGAAGGGACAAAGATGTATGTGATGGAATATTACTCGGCCATAAAAAATGAAGGAATGCCATTTGCAGCTACTGGATAGATGGACCTGGAGTTAATCATACTAGGCAAAGTAGTCTAAAAGAGAAAGACAAGTACCATATGTTATCATTTATATGTGGAATATAAAATATGACACAAACGAACTTATCTACAAAACAGACTCACAGACATAGAAAACAAACTCATACTTGACTAGGAGGAAGAAGGTGGGGGAATGATGTAGTGGGTGTTTGGGATTAGCAGATGCACACTGTCTTACATAGAATGGATAAACAACAAGGTCCTACTGTTTAGCAATTATATGCAATCTCTTGGGATAGACCATAATGGAAAAGAATACGAAAAAGAAGATGTATATAATATATGTGTGTATATATATATATATATATATATATATATATATATATATATGTCTCACTTTATTGTACAGCAGAAATTAACACAACACTGTAAAATCAACTATACTTTTAAAAAAGACTAAAGGAGACATCATTGGCTGTCTGCTGTCCCTGAATCACTTTTCCCTTCTTACCTTCAGCAGAGTTCCATATTTGTCAGTGTGTTCAGCCTCTGACCCAATACACACAGGTTCAGGAGTAAATTCTTACTAATTTAAGCTAATCACAGTGATTTTATTCCCTCCGCCAGTGATGATTTAGAAAAGGATCTGTGACTCAATGCTGGTTAATAAGAAAAGAGGGGAAGCCAACTTGGAGAGTTTTGGAGGGTTTCTTAGCCAAAAAGAGACATGGAGGAAGAAACAGCATGATGAATTGGAATTGGGAAAGCCACCTTGAGAGCTTGATGGTACTGGCTGGGGGCGGGCAGAGGAGATGTGGCCAGCCTACCCCTTGATGACATCACTGAGCCTAAGGAACTCAGCATTGGGGTTTTTCTTAAAGTAGAATTTTCTTATTGTTCATGACAATTAGTTAATTTATTTTAACTGTCAACATCCTAAATATACTGTTCTTATTTTTAGCACCCAGTTATTCAGAGTACTTCTCTTAGAAACCTTGCCCGGAATCTGAAATCATGAAATCCTTCTTCATCCGTAGAAGTGCACTGTGGATTGAACCATTGATATGAGTTAGTCAAAAAGCAACCATTTGCTAAGGAAGCTGACTCAAGCATCTTTTAATGTCAGGTGGTTGTCACCTTAGCTTAGATAAAAGATTTTATATAAGGGAAGGGATAGTGAACAGTAAGGAAATGAACTCCATTAGGGGTTCTGAGTGATGATGTAACAACCAGCAAGAGGGTTATTGCAAAGAACAAGGGGGCCTCGCTTTGAAATAGGAGTAGAGAGAGAATTAAGCCTTTTAATAACTGTACAAAGAAAGATGAAGAGTCAAAGACAGCCAGATTCTCACCTTTCTTTCTGGGAAGGTGAAGAACTGTTATCTAAAGCTGCTAAGTCAAGAAATAAATGGACAAATTTATTTACAGAGTAAAACTTTTTTTTGTTTCTTCTTGCATTAATTAAACTTTTTGTCTTGTATTTTGGTATAACTGATGAACAAACGATGTTGTGATAGTTTCAGGTGGACATTGAAGGGACTCAGCCATGCATATACACGTTCCATTCTCCCGCAAACTCCCCTCCCATCCAGGCTGCCCCGTGACATTGAGCAGAACCGCCTGTGTTATACAGTAGGTCCTCGTTGGTTATCCATCAGAGCAAAGCTTTTAGTTCTGACATTTGAGGGACTACAGGCTTAATCTCAGGTCACTCCCAGCCCCAACACAGACACCCAAGAGAAGACACCCTGTAATACCCAGGACTCTAGAAAAGTTTCACATTAAAGAGGTGGATCTTATGAGGACATGAATCTTCCTAGAATAAAGCAAAGAAAACCCACACTGGCCAGTTTGTATTTCATTCTTACATGTGAACATACTCCTGGGATGACCACGTATTGAGGACATAGAGAATCATGGATGTTGATTGTGGAAGATTGTAAAAAAAATAATAAAACAAAAAATCTAATTGGGAAGATGTTTAAGGGTAAGAACTTACAACTTGTAGATAAGTTCTGGAGATTAATGTCTAACATAGTAATTGTAGTCAATAATACTGCCTTATAAACTTCAAAATTGCTAAGAGAATAGATCTTAACTGTTCTTATCACAAACAAGACACAGTAATCATGTAACATAATAGAAGAGATAGCTAATGCTTCAATGGTAGTCATGTCTAAATATATAAATACATCAAACCAACAAGCAGTACACTAAACTTATGCAATGTTATATGTCAATTTTATCTCATTTTTAAAAGAAAACTAATAGTGGAGGAAATAGATGCTTTCAAAAACAAAGAGAACTAACTTGGAAGAATTTCTAATTAGAATACCAAGAAAAAATTTAAAAGATGTGATTTCCTATAAAATGAGAAGATGAAGAGAATACTCAAATAATGTGACAGATCTCTCAAAGATTAAAAATATTATTGTAAAAAGAAAAAGCTTAATTAGAAGACTTAAAAACTAAGTTAAAAATTTCTCAAGATGTAGAGAAAAAAATTTAGAAAGACAAGGAAGATAATTAGAGGGGAGGAAAAAGATCTACAGGGTCAAACCAGGAGGTATGATATCAGACTGTGGCCAGTTTTAGAAAGAGAACAGAAAAAGGAGAGGAAATTATCAAAAAAATAATTTCATATAACTTAAAAAAGGACAATTATTTTCAGATTCCAAGGAACAAAAAATGTACAAAAATACAAAGCTAAAGATGGGATTTGGATGATGTAGAACTCTGCAAGACAGGTATCCATGGGGGGAAAATAAAGATTCCAAGCAACAATTAGAATAACTGTTGTGATGGAAAATTTTGTGGGTATGATAATGGACTTTATTCTTTTGTCAATAAGGAAAATGTTGGTGATAAAGGAACAAAAACTACATATAGGCATCAAAAGAAAGGTAAAGGAAATTAAAAGAGCTTACATAGTGATTATCAAGGTTATAATTAAAAAAGGAACAGCTACTGTTTAAGTTTAGAAAAGTAACAAAGAGTGTAACTGAAAACAGAATTATTACCAAACATTCTTAGGAAGAAAACTGAAACAGGGCAAACCCTCATCTTTCACGGTGGAAAAGTATGAGATTATCATCTAAAATTGAGAAATTGGTCTGTAATTTATTTCTAGCTAAACATGGTGGATTAACAACAGGCAATGATTTCCTTTTTCCCAGAGATACCATTAAAACTATAACGAAAGAATTAAAAAAGAATCTAAGATGACAGAGAGGATGGAAGAGTATTCAGGGAAAAAAATGACCAAGATTAACTGGATTCAGCTGGATTCTACATCTGAACATTAAATCCAGCACCCTAACAGAATATAAGTAGGTAAGGGTCTACTTCCCAACCTCTGGCAGGAATTCAGAGGAAATCTTCTCTAGAAAGATCTAATAGCATCAAAGAAAAGACATTCACAGTCTGGCATTTCTGGGTCACTCAGCATCATGCTGGTCATTCCCGGTATCATATCCATGAATGGAACTGTCCAACCCACATACAGACTCCCTCGTCAGCCTGTTAGTACCTAACTTGTTCTCATTTCTTTCTTTCATATGTAATAGTTAACACCAACAAGATTATGTGATGTCTATGTAAATTATAAGGACTTCCCTGGTGGCTCAGTGGTAAAGAATCCACCTGTCAATGCAGGAGAAAAGGGTTCGATCCCTGGGTCAGAAAGATCCCCTGGAGAAGGAAATAGGAACCACTCCAGTATTCTTGCCTGGGAAATCCCATGAATAGAGGAGTTTGGCAGGCTACAGTCCATGGGGTTCCTAAAGAGACGGACACGACTAAGTGACTAAACAACAACAATGTAAATTACAAAGCATAATGAAAAAACCAAACACAGGTGAAACCTCAAACCCATGGAGAAGCTAAAATTAGAGTTACTGATAAGGTGCAAACAGGGTGAGTTTCTTTTCTGTATCACATTGACTCCTTTCACCCCAGTTTGTCACAATCCTGAATTTTATATTCATCATTTTTATACTTTTAAAAAAATATAGTTTTACCAAGTGTTTATTTTTTTGCTGTATTATATGTTGTTTAGTTTCACTTGGTTTTGGACTATATAAAAATTATATTCTAAATTCTGTTTTTAATTGTTTAACCTTATAAGATTTTCTGGAAAAGATCAGAGAGTAAATATTTTAGCTTTGTGAGGCATATATGATCTCTGTGGCTCTGTTCAACTTTGCTATTTTAGTAGGAAAACAGTCAGAGCATCATGGTTCTTTCCATCACAAAGCAGTTTTAAGTTTTATGTAAACAAATTTAGTAGTTTTTTTTTAATTGTTAACTTTGTTGTCATGGAACTTCTTCCACCTTTGCTGTTACTGAAAAAAAGTCCATTTTTCTCCTAAGTGTTTACAGTATTTTAAAATTTAATTCATATAAAAAATTTTAAAAAGAATCATCTGGAATTAAATTTTAGGTATTCAGTAGTGGTTTAGTTTCTCATTTCAAAATAAGTTATCAACCTTCCAATTGCCTTTTACTGAATAACTTAAATTTCTCCATTTATTGGAAGGATGTAGTTATTAGATTATAAAATACATGTATGTGTTCGTGCTGTTTACATGTGTCTCCTGTATGTCTGTGTGTGTATTTGATCTCATTTTTAGAATCTTTGCTTTACTATAAAAGTGCCATGGATTTTCAGTTACAGTAGCTTTAGAGCAAGTTTAAATAACAGAAAGGGCCACCTCCAATCATATTTTTAATAGTCTAATCTACTGTCTAACCTACTACTACCCATTTATTCCTTTTTGTGAAATTCTAAGTCTTCTTGGCAACTTTTTCTCTCCTAGAAAAATATGACCTGTGTTTTTATTGTAAATGCATTTCATTTATGTTTCTCTGGGGAAGAGGAGTGTGGTCATCTTTACCATATTGTCTTCCCACATGGAAAGATGTAAGTTTCTTGAATTACTCAGATCTTTTATTTTTATAACCAAAGTTAAGACTTTGAGAGCTATAAACTTTCTTGACAGATTTTTTGAAGCATAAAACCCTGATGTCTGGGAAAAATTGCATATACACAAACACAATATTTTGCATAATATTTCTGGAAAGTACATTTTTGAAAGTTCATCCATTTAAATATCTATCCATTAAAAACTGTCTAATACTTTGAAGAACAGTTTTTATAAGGTTTCATTCTTCTTGTGGGTTCTGCCTATTTCACATACATTTTTTTTTTTCTGTTCAGCTTTTAGATAATCTTTTTATTGTTTTTAAACATGTCAGTGAGTCTTGGTGGTGGTCCCTAGAGCCAGTTCACCTGGGATCAAATCTTGACTCCTCCATTTGCTACTAGCTGTGTAAAAAAAATCACTTAATTTGCTTGTGTCTCCATTTTCTATCCTTAATATAGTAATGTTAAAGTTAGTATTCTTTATTTATTTTTAACAAATTTTTATTTTGTATTGGAGTATAGCCAATTAGCCAGCAATGTTGTGATAGTTTCAGGTGACCAGTGAAGGGACTCAGTCATATATGTACACAGATCCGTTTTCTCCCTAACTCCCCTCCCATCCATGCTGCCGCATAACAATGAGTGGAGTTCCATGTGGTACATGGTCGGTAAAAGCAGTATACTTTGGATTAGGTCTTGCAAATACTTGCGTGCTATATAACTGTTAATTAACATTATTAAAAATAGAATATATGTTTAAAATTAGATAACTATGTCTGACTACTTTCCCAACTCTCTTTAATTTTTAACAGTTCTAAAATGTAATCTCTTTTAGATTTCCAGAACAGTGTACATCATCTGCAAACAGCACTAATTTTATTTCTTCCTTTTCAACATTCACACTAGTTTTTTCTTCTTGCTGCTTTGCATTGGCTAAAACTTGCACCAAAATGTTTTATTCTTATCATAAGGAGTATGATGCTACGTTACACTATAAAATATGGTTGCAGCTGATGGGTTTTTATTATGATAAAAAAATATCCTACCATTCCCGGAAAAAATAAAAGATTTTATATTTAGCAATAAATCAAAGCTGTCTTTTAGCAATTACTTCTTTGGCGTTTCTTTGGTAATTTTTATCCTCCTTAAAATACTAGTATGAAGACTACTGTTGACTGATTTCTTTTTTTTTTTTAATTGGCTGATTTCTAAATGCTGGTCACAGATTGTCTCCACAGTTATAGTCAGGCACCCAGTAAACCCTGATCTTTCTGATCCAGTGGCTTTCTGCTATTTCCATGACTCTCTTGGGACTTCAGAACATTTGCAAGCTAAGAATGCCAGGTTCATGGTCCTGTCTCTGTAGACACACCTTGAATTTATTTCTCTCTGGGGCTTTGCCAGGCAGGAGGAATTTATGATCCATTAATCCCACTGCCTGAATTGTGAGCAAGTTGGCTATGACCTCCCCTTTCCGCAGAACAGCAAGAACTTTGCTTCAGTTCCCTCCAATCAGTGCTGAAGTATGTTTATAATATGTCATTTTAGAAGGGCAGAGAAAGGGTGAAAATGAGACATTAGCTGTGTTTCCATCTTTAATCCATCTAAATATTTATATCTTAACCCACCAATATTTTATTCAGAATTTTGCATCCATATTCATAAGCAAAAGTTGGCTATAATTTTTCTTGGTTGATCTTTGTCAGATTTTAATATCAAAGTCCTAAATAACTTTGGAAGTTTGAAATCATTTTCCATCCTTTGGAACACATTAACTGAAATGAGAATTATCTATTCCTTGAGGTTTGATAGAATTTACCATCTGTACACAGGGAATATTTTAGATAGTTCTTTGACAGGTTTTGATCTCTTTCATGATTATTAGTTTCCAGAATTCAGTTTTGCTAATATTTTTCATGCCACATTTTAATAAAATATGTAACTCTTTTAATAAAACATGTGGAAGCTAGTGGTCACTCATGACCTCCAGATCTTTTCCTGTTAATTCTTCATGGCTTTGCTAACAAGTTGTTTCATATCCCCTGTGATTTATTGGCTTATGAAACTATCTACAGAGAGTTAAACTGTGTTATGGTTTCCATATATTCAGCCAAACTTGCCTTATTATTTCTTTTAATTGTCCCTACCATCTCTTGAAATGCAATTTGCTGAATATTTTTCCCTAAAAGAGACAGAGTTAGGGCATATTTAGAGCTGAAGAACTGTATTTACAGCCCATATCAGAGAGCTGGAATTTTGACAGTCCTACCAGAATTTCCTCTAAAGCAGTGCCATGATTTAAGTGAAAGTAGTGACATTAGTTGGCAGTATATTGCTGCTACATTTGTAAATAATGAAATACAGAACAACAAAAAACACACAAAAAATAAACTGGGTATGAAGTCAAGAAAAGGGTTTCGTGAACCTGAGTTCTAAAAATCCTAGTAACTGTCCCATTCTCTCACTTTAAAAAATACTTATTTAATAGAATTGAAGCTTAGGGAAGAGCTCAAACAACCAAAAATGGGGAGGAGTTTTACATTTACCCAGGAAACAAATTGTAAAGCTAAATGATCTATGTATTCTGGGTATTTTTTACTTTCATCAGGTGCCAAATTTCTCCTTATTTCAAGTTGGTTCTATGTTACTAGAGTAGAATGGAATTATGTTTGTTTGTGGGAGAATTATTAGTTAAATGTTAAAAAAACTGACTTGAAATATAATTATGATATACAGTACATGTATACATACATGGGCTTCCCTGGTGGGTCAGTGGGTAAAGAATCTGCTTGCAATGCAGGAGACATAGGGTGTGATCCCTGCATTGAGAAGTCGTTGCAACCCACTCCAGTAGTCTTGCCTGGAGAATCCCATGGACAGAAGAACCTGGCGGCCTATGGTCCACAGTGTCACAAAGAGCTGGACACAAGTGAAATGACTGAGCACACATGCACATATACATACATATTTTCAAACTGGACGGACCATCTCCATACTGCACAAAATAATTGATGAGAATTTCTTTAAGATTTCTCTCTATATATAATCAACATGTCCCTTGGGGATGTGATTAAGATAAAAGAAAATTGTCCAGAAAACTGTACCTCTATTTCATTCAGTCAGTTAGAACTATGTTGCAATTCATAAAATACTCTTTTCCAAAGGTTAGCAATGCATACTGCCACAGAGAGGCTCAGACTGGATTAAAGCAAATCTAGACTCCACAATTCAGAGAGAGCTTGCTTGCTCTCTCACGGGAAGATGCAAGGGAGAGAGAGCATCTTTCTGGATTAGAGAGCTAAGATTTCAAGGAGTAAAGTTAAAAATCTATTAAATTGAAGCTATTCCTACAACTGCAACTTGGGTCTCTTTGGAGTGCTCAGGCTGATAGATGAACAAAGAAGAGAGTCACTGGCCAGGGTAATTCACCATGATTAGCTGGTACTTCTGTTACACAGGTATGGGATGTGTATCTGGAAATCAGTGGTTTGGTGGGATCCTTGCATCGAGTGATAATAGTCACCAGAACCAAACCAAGCTACCAAGTGTGCTCAGACCCTGGAGGTGGAGTCTTCTAATCATCTAGCCATCTAGGAGCAGCTGAAGACTGGCTGGGGTGAGAAAAATCTAGAAGGGGATTGCAACATGGGAGCGGGATGATATGTCTTTGGTAGGAGCTGCATGACGGGGGACTAAGGTCTGTCCTGTTGCTGTGTGTGTATTTGTTAGAGATGGTGCCGACTGCCACCTTGAAGAGGCAGTGATAAGCTGATGGGAACACAAGCAGATCTGAGCTGCCTGAGGGTGAACTAAGGCATTTCTGATTTTATCCGCAGCTCTAGAGAACAGTCTGCAGGCTACCAACTGCATCCATCTCCATCACCCTCTGTCCATCTCTGCTTTCCTGCCTCAGGCCTTTTTGTTTGTTTGTTTAAGAAACAGAAGACTTTTCAACCCAGGTATAGACACAGCTGAGAAATGCAGGGGACTTAGCACTCTTAGGAACAACCCTCAGGCGGTGGGGGGAGTTGGGGAGTGATGGCAGCTGGGGGTACCCATCCTGTGGGTACCCAGCTGGAAAATTCTGGGAGGCCTCTCTCAGGCACACCCTCACCCAAGCACAGTCTCCTGGTTTCTCTTCCTTTATTGAGTTCCTTCTGTTCCTCACTTCTCTTTTTTTTCTTTCTTTTTTTGACATGGACCATTTTTAAAGTTTTTATTAAATTTGATACAATACTGCTTCTGTTCTATGTTTTGTTTTGTTTTTTTTAAGCCCTGAGGCATGTGGGATCTTAGTTCCTCAATCAGGGATCAAACCTGCACCCCCTGCCTCGGAAGGTGAAGTCTTAACCTCTGTATCACCAGTAAAGTCCCTGTCACTTCTCTTCTTATTAACCTCCTGCTTACAAGCCCTGCTGTAGGAACCCAAAGTAAGAGACTGGATTTAAACTTTTCTCTGTTAAATTATCAATGTTTGCCCCTTTGGAAGTAAATTATTTATCCCTAGGACATTCATTCTTTAAAAAACTACAAGATTCTCAAATTGTGATTCTAAATAAATCGGTAGAAGTATTTATTCAAAGATATCTTATTTTTCACTTGGCAAACCTATAAGAAAAAGAGATTCTGTGGGATGAAAAAACCCAGAAGCTCTGAATGGCACACCACAACCAGATAACACATGTGAAATGAAGAGTGTGTCCCCAGATTGCACATCATACTCCTTTGCATGAAACCATTGTGACATCCATTCCTCTCTCAAGGCTGCTCTCCTTTGCTTGGGCTCTTTCTCTAGGTTTTGTCTGTAATTTCACTTTGTCCCTTCCTCTCTTTTCCCACAGCCTCTATGTACTTCCTTATGTGGTTTAGTTACTCAGTTGTGTCCGACTCTTGCAACCCCAGGGACTGCTGCCTGCCAGTCTCCTCTGTCCAAGGGATTTCCCAGGCAAGAATGCTGGAGTGGGTAGCCATTTCCTTCTCCAGGGGATCTTCCCAACCCAGGGATCGAACCTGGTCTCCTGCGTTGCAAGAGGATTCTTTACCACTGAGCCACCATGGAAGACCACGTGTACCTCCATACATTCTCTTTTCTCTCTCTCTTTAATTTCTCTTGACATCTGCCCCTTCTCGTTCAGTCTGTAAATACTTGTGTCATTTGAGGCTTATTGTAACTCAGATTCCCTTTCTCTTTTAGTTTCTTGGAAGTATTTTTTTTCTTTTCTTTTCATGTTAGTACAATGATTTTTGATAACTTGCTTCAAATATCAGATTTCAGAGAGTCTCCCGGATTGCCAAGCCCAGTGTCTTGTTAGTGGGGACAGCCTAGACAATTTCTGACAAATTAAAATGTCCAACAATAGATTGAATGTTTTTTAGAATCCTATTAACCTGAGATATTGAAAGCCAATTGCAAACATAGAACTCTATATCACAAGAATTGAAAGCTTTTATGTCAATTATACCTCAGTAAAGCTAGAGGGGGCTTCCTTGACAGCTCAGCCAATAAAGCATCTGCCTGCAGTGCGGGAGACCAGGGTTCAATCCCTGGGTCAGGAAGATCCCCTTGAGTAGGAAATGGCAACCCACTCCAGTACTCTTGCCTGAAAAATTTCTATGGACTGAGGAGCCTGGTAGACTACAGTCCATGGGGTCGCAAAGAGTTGGACACGACTGAGTGACTTCACTTTCTTTTCCTAAAGCTAGAGGGGATCTGAAAGCAAAAGCACTCCCATGTAAAACTACTGCTACAGTTATTTTTACATGGCATCAGAGAGCAGAGTGCTGTAAATTCAAGGATATGTTCTTGCCTCAAGTTCTCAACAAATAATCAAGATAGTCTGTGGACAGCTCAGAGCCCCATAAATGAAAATGCGTGTTGCTCACTGTGGCTTTTCTTTAAAAAATTAATGTTACTGGGAAAACCTTGAAGTCTCATGCCTTGGGTTCTAGACATTTCCTGATAAATAGAGGCCTAAAAATACAAAAAAAAAAAAAAAAAAAAAAAAAAAAAAAAATTAATGTTTTATCATATAAACCTTTTAAAGGAGCACATGAAAAGGTGTTGTGGCAAAAGAAGGATTTCAAAGGTGGACATAGAAGAGTAGAGGATGCTAAATATGTGTCAGAAACTAAATATTCTTTCTATGAAAAGTATCTAGAAATGGAATATGAGAAGAAAGCAAAGAGCATCGGAACTTATTTTCACTTTTCATGCTCTTTTCGCCTATTTTGTTTAATTCTCCAAGTTTCCACAGAATCTTTCATTTTGAAACAGTAATATTAAAATTAATTGAATTGAATTTATCTGTGCTAAACATTTACATGAAACAGGTCAGCATGAAAACTGAAACAGTTGACTTAAGAACTAGACACTTTATATCCTCATTATTCGCCATGTACTGGGTTTTGGCTTTTAAAAAATCAGTTTGAAGCTTGCCACCTCCACACCATTTCCCAGTTGAATAACCAATGTAGCCCACAGTTCACTCCTGCACTCCTCTAAGACTTGACTCTTTGTGGGTTTCCTAAAAAGGGTTTCCTTCCCTTGAATCTATTTCTACCTCCTATTTTTTTTTTTTTTCATGTGTTAAACCACCTGACATATGGCACACTCCCATCAGGAAAAGTGGTTCAATGTGACACTTCTGGGGGTGAGTGTGCAAAATGGGATTTCAGAGAGCAAAGTTGTTTGGCCATGTGGTTCCCCTCCCCCAGCCAGTGACGAGGATTTGCCCCCAGAGCAGCCAGGGTCCACCATCTTCCAATTGAAGACCCCTGCCCTCAGGCCTGGGCTAGTGGTGAGAAGGAGGTTGTATTAAAAGACAAGGTGAATTAGGGACTTCTTTGGAGGTCCAGTGGTCAAGAATCTGCCTTGAAATGCAGGAGGCACAAGTTCTATCCTTGATCCAGGAACTAAGATCCCACATGATGCAATGGAGATCCATGTGCCTTAACCGAGATCTGATGCAGCCAAATCAAGTAACTAACTAATTTCAAAAAAAGACAAGGTGAAGTACGTTGTAGGAAGGGTGGAAGCTGACATCTTAGTTTAGATGTCCTCCCATTCTGCAGAATGTGTCCTACACGTTGAATCTCTTTCTGAAGATTTTGCCTCAGCAAACACTGATGTATCTCCCAAACACAGCAAACCATGGGAAAACTTTGATGCGAATTTAAAAGGGTTGAGTGTATTCATACAGAAACAAAGCTTATTGACTGAGTGGATTGCAGGATCCCACGAAAGACAGAAAAGAAATTGAATCTGATGTGGCAGGAAATGTTTTGTTCTCCAAAACCTGCTCTAGTTAATGAGGTTGCCAGAGTTTCTTAGCATCTGCAGTGTGACTATTTCCTCCTAATCATGAAATGTTGGCATTTCAAGACTCAGGAGTTTGGAAATGGAGGGACATTTTGTGCAATAGGTAGGCACGCTCTGGACATTAATGAGGTCACAGCTGAAGGGTAAAATAGGATTTTTCCAGTTTCCGGATTTATTCAATATCTTTTGTATCAAGAGAGGAAAATATTTATAGGGGAAAAGCAGCTTTAAAGGGGCTTTGCAGATGGTGCTAGTGGTAAAGAACCCCCTTGCCAATGCAGGAGACATGAAAGATGCAGGTTCAAGCCCTGGGATTCCCTGGAGGAGGGCATGACAATCTGCTTTAGTATTCTTGCCTGGAGAATCCCTTGGACAAAAGGAGCCTGGCGGACTATAGTCCATGGGGTCGCAAAGAGTTGGATGCTTTTGAGGAGACTTAGCATGCGCACATGCAAGCTTTAAAGAGCCAAGTATGTAAAATCCCACACATTTGTTTCCAATTAGTTATTACCTAATCCATGTTTAATGCTAAGCCAAATCTGTATTCTGCAGTATTTACAATTTAATTAAATGCTCCTTTCTGTTAATCACATAACTACCTAGCCATTATTCATTACCAGCCTCGCCCCCTGCTTTTTTTTTTTTTTTTTTTTTTGCATGTTGGCTGTATTCTGGACCATGAGACAAGGCTGAGTGACCATAAGGGCTTTGTGTTCACAAAAGCCCTGCTATTCCAGGGAGGTGGGGACTGTCTCACCCCTGTGTTGTTCTGTATGTTCTCTGGTGCCATGAATCAGTCTGTTAACTTAAGTCAGATCATTTTGTTTAACCGTATGTATTTATTTAAAATGAACTTTAGACTTAAATATTGTCCCTGTTGTCAATGTGATTGCTTAGTTCCTTCCAAAATGTAAAGATAGTTGGTTCCTGTGATTTTGTGGTTTGAGAGGAGCCAGACCACACCTTCTCCCTGCCCCCTGGCCCCCAGGAGAATATCAGAGGCTCCGGTATTTTCTGGAGAGCACGGCCAACTCTGAAATGGTATTTCTTTTTGTACACCTTTGGCTAAACTCTTTTGACCTGACCTACAGCCAAGTTCTCCTCCCTTCTCTCTCAGGGGTACTTTTTCTCAGACCACAGAGCTCTCATTAATGTCAGGGGTACATGACTCTTCCTGGGTTTTTTCCCTAAAAGAATTCCACAGTCAGAGCAAGCTTATGCTAAGAAGATATGAACAAAGCCAAAATCTAACTAAATAAATCTAGTTGATGCTATTGATAACTCAGTTCATGCATTTTTTCAATACATTTTTGAATGCTCTGTTTATCTCTATGATACTTATTACTTTTTATTGATCTCTCTCAAGACTTCTACTTTTCTGTTAGAAGAATGAAAATATTTGTAAAGTTACTGAGAAATTCTGTCAACTTTTCCAGTACCTTTGATGGACTTAAAGGCAGATTCCAGAGGCTATTTCCTAGCATCATTTTCTCCTAAGAAATTTAGCATAAATCTAAAATGTGTTGGCTAGAAAGTGATACTAAAGAATAACATATTGTTTCCTTTGTGTTTATTACACCAGCAACAAAAAATTATAGTATGCCTTTTACTTTTGTTAATTCAATAACTTACTAGTGATGGAATTTTGTTTTCAGCAAGAGAGTTATTGAATGCTAAATAGCTCTATTAAATAGTAGTGATTGGAAAATAAATGATCTGTTCAGGCTTTTTAAAGGATGAAAATCATAAGAAGGAAAGAAATCTTTTATATAGGCTCAGGCTTCAGTGTTTATGAATATTGAACTTTATTTAGGCCAAGTTAACACTGAACACATCAACAAATATGCAAAACTACAAATAAAGAAGAATTTTTGATGGAAAATATGTCATATTTATTTAATCTTAGAGCTTTGTTATAAAATTCTGCAAAGTATATTCTGTCAGCCAGCGTAAATGCTTCCCATTTGTGGCTGCACTTTGACCAGTGACTGTGGATTAAATGACTTTACAGAGATGTCAGTGAGATGGTACTTTTAAAGAAGAGAGACTATGTCTTGGTAATGAATGAAAGGGTTGTGCTTCAGGAATGTGCTAATTATGGCAAATATTCTTCTAAGGAAACTTTTGAGGGAAATAACTCCCGATGTGGGAGATACTGATTTTCTTCTCCCTCAATAAATGATTTTATCGCTGCTACATAAACATGTAAGAATATATTAACATAATGTGTGAGTGCGTGTGTGCTCAGTCATGTCTGACTGTTTGCTACCGCATGGACTGTAGCCTACCAGGTCCATGGAATTTCCCAGGCAAGAATGCTGGATTGGGTTGCCATTTCCTTCTCTAGGGGATTTTCCAAATCCAGGGATCGAAACTGCATCTCTTGTGCTTCCTGCATTGGCAGGCAGGTTCTTTACCCTGCCTGAGAATACCCATAGCCATATGAGAAATAGTGGATAGCTTGACAGTTCATCTCTTTATTTCAACTAACACATATTAAGCTTATAGTAAAAGGATCTATAGTATATCATTTGTCTCTGCATTTGTTTACATCATGATTCATGGGAGGGAATGAAAAGAATCCAATTTTTTTATGACATAGCCTCATGAGGAAGATTCTTATTTTTCTTGTGTGATTTTGATTTGCCTAACAAATGCCATCAGTTTCTGGAAGGTACAACCTGTCAATCCTAAAGGAAATCAACCCTGAATATTCACTGGAAGGACTGATGCTGAAGCTGAAGCTCCAATACTTTGGCCACCTGATGTGAAGAACTGCCTCACTGGAAAAGACCCTGATGCTGGGAAAGACTGAGGGCAGGAGAAGGGGGCGACAGAGGATGAAATGGCTAGATAGCATCACTGACCAATGGACATGAATTTGAGCAAACTCTGGGAGGCAGTGGAGGACAGAGGAGCCCAGTGTTCTGCAGTCCACAGGGTCGCAAAAAGTCGGGCATGACTTAGGGACTGGACGATGACAACAGACAACCATCATCCAGTATTAGGTAGATACTGCCTGCATTTTCCTTTGATTATTGTGTGGAGGTTGTAGAAAGCCAGATTTGTCTCAGGGACATCATTATAAACATAGATTGCGAAGTACAAAGCATGAAGGGCTAGCAGTTCTGTTTCTCGTCTTCTGCAGAGGAAGAAGAATAGACCTGAATTACAAATACACCTGCTTAATGAAGGCATGGGGTGATCCAGGCAGAAACCCCTTCCATAGACTCTTTGTAGCAGGGCTCATTCTTTCTAAGGGCCCTGTGAATTAGTGGTCAGAACCATTGCTCATGACCATTGAATAGCCAGACACGTTTAAAGAGCAGTTGCCACCATTAATAAATGAAAAAGATTGCTTTAGGGTCAAACTCAATTTTGATTGTAAATTGACATTGAACCTCCAGGGCAATGACACACAGCATTTCTTAAATATTTGAACATATTTACATGGAGAAAATTATTTTGTCTCTGTACACATATGACCTCCCTGGAGCATCCCTGGTAGACCAGTCAGATCTAAGACCAAGGCAGGTTTAACTGAAGCACTTACAAAGGATATGTGGTGATATTATCATACTTAGGGAATCTACTCTGTGCAACTCAGCCTCTCGATTTCATTAAATAATACTTTTCAAACATTTATTGTCAATGGCTACACTGAAGTAGATTAGAGGACACATGGACTATTTTAGTACACAAAGGATGCTGTAGCTCATTTGTAATTTTGCTGGGACTTCCTATGGTCTCTGTCAGCCTTTTAACCAAAGGATTCTTTCAGAAGCTCTTTGTCAGCTCATACTATCTGATAGCTCTTTGATATTGGGCTATTTTCTGACTGAAATGCCAGAGGAAATCTTTGTTAGGATCACTTTTTAATAAATGGTTGTTGTTCAGTAGCTAAGTCATGTATGACTCTTTGCAATCCCATGAACAGCTACCAGTCCTCTCTGTCCTTCACTATCTCGCTTAGGTTGCTCAAACTCAAGTCCACTGAGTCAATAATGCTATCTAACCATCTCATCCTGTGTCACCCCCCTGCTCCTTTTGCCTTCAATCTGTCCTAGCATCAGGGTGTTTTCCAATAACTCAGTTCTTCACGTCAGGTGGCCAAAGTATTGGAGCTTCAGCTTCAGCATCAGGCCTTCCAGTGAATATTTAGGGTTGATTTCCTTTATTATTGACTGGTTAGATCTTCTTGCAGTCCAAGAGGATCTCGAGTCTTCTCCAGCACCACAGTTCGAAAGGATAAATTCTTCAGTACTCAGTCTTGTTTATGGTCCAACGCTCACATCTGTACATGACCACTGAAAAACCATAGCTTTGACAATATGGACCTTTGCTGGCAAAGTCATGTCTCTGCTTTTTAATACTCTGTCTAGGTTTATCATAGCTTTTTTCCCCTAGGAACAAGCATCCTTTAATTTGGTACACTCAAATTGATTTTCAAACTGTGGTTCATACATAAGGAAACCATCTTGGCCAATATTTTTGTGGGATCTAACAAACTTTAAGAGCATTTTTGCTTCATTTAGTGCTGTTTGTCAACATACTTACAGCGAATTGGAGAGTTCTCTGATCATTGGCAGTTGTAAGTGGAATTGTTTCCAATTTAACATTTTAAATCATGTCATTGAAAGATTAACTAGGGAGATATGAGACTTCAAGAGCTGAACTTGGTAGTGAAAGTGTTGGCATTTTGTGATCCAATCCAATCAATTTTAATGGATGAAAATACCATTAGAATAAATGCATAGGAGCCACAAAATAAAGTAACAATGAAATAAATGCTTTGCTTGCATGTTTAGTCACTCAGTCGTGTCCAACTCCTTGAGACCCTATGAACTGTAGTCAGCCAGGCTCCTCTACCCATGGGTTTTTTCAAACAAGAAAAAACAGAAAGAGAAATTAAGGAAACAATACCATTCACCATTGCAACAAAAAAGAATAAAATACTTAGGAGTATATCTACCTAAAGAAACAAAAGACCTATACACAGAAAACTATAAAACATTGATGAAAGAAATCAAAGAGGACACAAACAGATGGAGAAACATACCGTGTTCATGGATTGGAAGAATCAATATTGTCAAAATGGCTATTCTACCCAAAGCCATCTATAGATTCAATGCAATCCCTATCAAGCTACCAACGGTATTTTTCACAGAACTAGAACAAATAATTTCACAATTTGTATGGAAATACAAAAAACCTCGAATAGCCAAAGTAATCTTGAGAAAGAAGAATGGAACTGGAGGAATCAACCTGCCTGACTTCAGACTCTACTACAAAGCCACAGTCATCAAGACAGTATGGTACTGGCACAAAGACAGAATTATAGATCAATGGAACAGAATGGAAAGCCCAGAGATAAATCCACGAACCTATGGACACCTTATCTTTGACAAAGGAGGCAAGGATATACAATGGAAAAAAGACAATCTCTTTAACAAGTGGTGCTGGGAAAACTGGTCAAGCACTTGTAAAAGAATGAAACTAGAACACTTTCTAACACCATACACAAAAATAAACTCAAAATGGATTAAAGATCTAAATGTAAGACCAGAAACTATTAAAACTCCTAGAGGAGAACACAGGCAAAACACTCTCTGACATAAATCACAGCAAGATCTTCTATGACCCACCTCCCAGAATATTGGAAATAAAAGCAAAAATAAACAAATGGGACCTAATGAAAATTAAAAGCTTTTGCACAACAAAGGAAACTATAAGTAAGGTGAAAAGACAGCCCTCAGATTGGGAGAAAATAATAGCAAATGAAGAAACAGACAAAGGATTAATCTCAAAAATATACAAGCAACTCCTGAAGTTCAATTCCAGAAAAATAAATGACCCAATCAAAAAATGGGCCAAAGAACTAAACAGACATTTCTCCAAAGAAGACATACAGATGGCTAACAAACACATGAAAAGATGCTCTACATCACTCATTATCAGAGAAATGCAAATCAAAACCACAATGAGGTACCATTACACGCCAGTCAGGATAGCTGCTATCCAAGTCTACAAGCAATAAATGCTGGAGAGGGTGTGGAGAAAAGGGAACCCTCTTACACTGTTGGTGGGAATGCAAACTAGTACAGCCACTATGGAAAACAGTGTGGAGATTTCTTTAAAACCTGGAAATAGAACTACCATATGAACCAGCAATACCACTTCTGGGCATACACACTGAGGAATCCAGATCTGAAAGAGACACGTGCACCCCAATGTTCATTGCAGCACTGTTTGTAATAGCCAGGACATGGAAGCAACCTAGATGCCCATCAGCAGATGAATGGATAAGGAAGCTGTGGTACATATACACCATGGAATATTACTCAGCCGTTAAAAAGAATTCATTTAAATCAGTTCTAATGAGATGGATGAAACTGGAGCCCATTATACAGAGTGAGGTGAGCCAGAAAGATAAAGAACATTACAGTATACTAACACATATATACGGAATTTAGAAAGATGGTAACGATGGCCCTATATGCAGGGCAGAAGAAGAGACACAGAAGTACAGAACAGACTTTTGAACTCTGTGGGAGAAGGTGAGGGTGGGATGTTTCGAAAGAACAGTATGTACATTATCTGTGGTGAAACAGACCACCAGCCCAGGTGGGAGGCATGAGTCAAGTGCTCGGGCCTGTTGGGCTGGGAAGATTCAGAGGAATCGGGTGGAGAGGGAGGTGGGATGGGAGACCGGGATGGGGAATTCGTGTAACTCTATGGCTGATTCATATCAATGTATGACAAAACCCACTGAAAAATTAAAAAATAAAATAAAATAGCTCTTTCATAATACAGTAGAACATAAAAAAAAAAAAAAAAAAAAAAAAAAAGAATAATGGAGTGGGTTGCCATTTCCTCCTCCAGGGGAACTTCCCCACCCAGGGATCAAGTCTTCATCTCCTTCAGTTTCTGCCTTGCCAGTGGATTCCTTGACATAAACTGCCACAATTCTGAGAACTGACCTCAAGGAAATGGGAACAAACTTCCCTGGAACTAAAAACTGTCAGATTGCATGACTGATTTCAAGATAACAGTCAGAGCTGACCACGTTGTTTCTGCATATAACCCCCTCCCTCAACTTTTAAAAACACTTCCCCACTGTTTGTCAGCTGCCTTTGGAAGAAGACCACCCCCCTACCATGGTTGCCAGCATCCAAAATAAAGCAAACTTTGTGTGTTAGTTGCTCAGTTGTGTCTGATTCTTTGCGAATTCATGGTATAGCCCATCAGGCTCCTCTGTCCACAGAGTTCTCCAGGTAAGAAAACTGGAGTGGGTAGCCATTCCCTTCATCAGGGAATCTACCCAACCCAGGAATCGAACCTGGGTCTCCTGGTAATGTAGGCAGATTCTTTATCATCAGCGCCACCTTTGCTTTCCGCCATACTTACCCCTTTAACAGCTTTTGGGCATCAACTAGTTAGATCTGCTTTCAGTAACACCTCCCTCCTTCTTTCCTTCCTTCTTTTCTTTCTTCTTTCCTTCCTCTCTTTCCTCTATTTTCTCCATCCCAGCAGAGTATAAATCCATAGGAAGTGGGAGCTCACTTGGGACACAGGGTAGAGAGTCTGAGAGGGTGGGGTCCGAGATGGCAAAGCAAGTGCAGGTGGGGATGATGGTGGGATACTTGCGGGGGTGGAAGTGGAGGCATCAAAGGCAGACAACTATGTCCCAAGGTCTCTTGGACTCTGAGACTACTTTCTGGGCAACTCAGGCTTTGAAAAATACTTGACAAGTAGCTTTACAAATGAAGATGTATGCTACAGCATTTTAAACCCCACTTCAGGGTCTGGGCTAACTAGTGTTCAGATTGAAGAGAGAACAGGCTGAACTACATTGCCACAGGGACAATACATGCCACTCACCTGGCAGAAATAACCCATCCCTGACAGAGGCTCAGCTTTAATCTCTCCTTCAACTAAAGAGCAATTTTACTCTGCCTTGAGAAGACACTAGTTCTACAGAATTGGAACTTCAGAAGTACTTTACCTTGAAGTCATCCTCAGTATTACCTTATTTGCCCTCTTTATGTTATCATTTAGACTGGAAGGCATTTCCAATTACTGTTGTGCAGGAAGCTAAAGTAAATAATTCTCATTAAGAGCTTATCTGGTTTTTATTCCTACTACTAAATGTTCTTATGTCATTGTATATATTCCTAGAAAGATATATATGAATGACATTGGATTGAAAGGATAAAAATATATCTAGCATCTTAAAAGATACTGTGTGTGTGTGCTTAGTCACTCAGTCTGTCACCCCACGGACTGTAGCCTGCAAGGCTCTTCTGTCCATGGAATTTTCCAGGCAAGAATACTGGAGTGGGTTGCCATGCCCTCGGAATATGAATTTAAGACAGGTTCTAGATTTCAAGTTTTTTTTTAATCAAGAATAATCTTAGTTAATTGGCATTCTTAAAAGAAAGTTGAGTACTTCTTGGAAAACTTTTTCTTCATTCTTTTTTTCCACTACTTAGTGTTTCTACATTCTTTTATTGTAAAAGATTTGTACATACACAAAAACAGAGTTAATAATATAATCAGTTCAATATCCAGCTTGAGCAATGATCAGTATTTGGCTATTTTTCTTTCATCCATATTTCCTCTTTTAATATTTTCCCCCCACATTCTTATAGTTTTAAAGCAAATTTTAGAATTGTATGTTTTCTCTTGTAAATATGTAAGCATGTATATTGAAGAGAAAATCATATTTTAACATTACCAGAATATCATTATGATAGATTAAAAATTTAACATTTAAAGCAAATTGAAGAAATCATGTAATTCTATCTGTAAACACATCGATATATATTGCTAAAAGATAGGACTGTAAAAAACAAAACAATATCATTATCACACCTAAAAATAACAGTAATTTAAAAATAACTTTTCAGTTCGGCGTTAAACATTTTTTTAATTGTTTCATAACAGCCTTTTAATAGTTACTTTGTTTAAGTGAAGTTCTAAAGATGCACATGGCATTTGATTGGTAGATTTTGTAGGTCTGTCCCAGTTCTTGAACCCCACATCCAGTTTTAAGTTCAAGCATACAGGTCATTTTCTCAGTAAAGTTTCTCACCCTCTGTCCTTGGTTGATTGCAGACTTCCACTGTCTTTAACAAAGTCCCTTTTCCTCCTGCATTTGTATATCATTGGATTCAGAGGCTTTGTTGGATTTAGTCTGGGGCAGGGTCACACGTCTTAAGTGATACTATGTACTTAAATGCATTAGGACAGGAGGCACATGTGCTTAGACCTCAGTCGTTCAGTTGTGTCCAACTCTGTTTCCCCATTATCTGTAGCCCTGCAGGCTCCCCTGTCCATGGGATTCTCCAGGCAAGAATATTGGAATGGGTTGCCATTTCCCTCTCCAGGGGGTCTTCCTGACCCAGGAAGAAGGAGGAGACTGGAACCCAAGTCTCCTCCATTTCAGGAAGATTCTTTACCATCTGAGCCACCAAGGAAACCTGAAATACACAACAGTCCTCCCTTATTCCTGGTGTTGTTTTCTGAGGTTTCAGTAACCCAAGGTCCAGCAATATTAAATGGAAAATTCCAGAAATAAACAATTCAAAAGTTTTATATTTCATTCCATTCTGTGTAGTGTGATGACCCTTGCTCTATCCTGCCCTGTACTGCCTGGAACATGAATCATACTTCTGTCTATGCTACCTATTGACAGTAGGGGAAGAAACATAATATATATAGGGTTTGGTACTATCCATGATTTCAAGCATTCACTGAGGGTTTTGGACAAGGGGGCATTATTGCAATGCTATTTTCATATGTTTTAAATGTACACTTATGTGCTTAAAATGCTATTATTATTTACACAATGTTAATAAATCATGCTTTCCCAGTGATTTTAAGTTTCTTAATTTTCTAGTCTGTTTCTGTATCAAATAATAAATCCAATGTAATAATTCATATGTTATCCACACACACTGTGTTTTTAATGAAAGATGTTAACTAAAGGATAGATATAAAGAGGAGATCTGCATTAATTCTTTTTTATTGAAATTTTAAAATTCAAGAAAAACCGTGCATTTGTGTAAATTGCAAATTAATGTATCCTAAGAAATGGCTCATTTTATGAATTAAAATAGTGCTGTGCCTTGAAACTAAAGACTTAGGAAGAGATACTTGATGATAGCCCAGATGTTTGTTAAAATATTAAAAATAAAATTCTGTGGTTTGCATTTAAAGAATAATTTTGTGGCTAATAAGGAGGTAAATTATTTCTATCCAGGATTGCAAAACTTATAATTGGTCAGGAGCTAGAAACTGGAATGTCTTCAACAATTTATGAAAATCTTTCTAACATGTTCTCTTGAAATTTAATAAAAGCAGATGTGCAGTTCTTAACTATTACCTAAAGTTGCACAAAAATCACACTTCTCATATGTAGGTTGCTTTGCCTCAAAATGATTAGGTGCTAAGCTAATTAAGTTTGCCGTTTCCCTCAAGGTAACACAGACACCATAGAACATATAACAGAATAAAGTGACATTGGTCCGTAGGATGTACTACATGTTTTCCTTCCTTATGGCTATTCAGGGAGCATACAAAATAAGATTGCTGATGGTTTGGTAGTTAAGTTGAGTCTGGCCCTTTTGTGACCCCGTGGACTGTAACCCACCAGGCTCCTCTGTCCATGGGATTTCCCAGGCAAGAATACTGGAATGGGTAGTTACTTCCTGCTCCAGGGGATCTTCCTGACCTGGGGATCAAACCCTAGTTTCCTGCATAGGCAGGTAGATTCTTTACTGTCTGAGCCACCAGGGAAGCCACAAAATAAGGTAAGTTTCAGAAAAATATGATACTCAACACGTTTTGAGTAACGAATATTGGTCATATTTGTTAAATGACAGCAGGTCCTTTCTCTGTTTATGAGACATTTACTAAAAGTGGAATTGTGAAGTGAGTCACAGAAAAACCAAAAAGTGAGTGAGACGAGCATATAAAAAGGTGAACTTGCAGACATAACCATTATGGTTTGAAACTGGGGCAGAACCACATCCTTAAGTGATGACTTCTCTGTTTTTATAACTTTATAATAACAATTTTCATCTAGTTGGTGCAGGTTGTAAAAATACATGGTCCAAATGACTGAATTTTAGTAATTTCGTTCCAAATGAGAATGAAAAAAAAAAAAAAAAGAAGAAGAAGAAGGAGGAGGAAATAGTAAGAAAACTAAAAAAAGGAGGAAAAGTGTTTTAGACATTTTGAAGACAGGCATTTGCATATATGTGAAGATTTTGTGGTACTTATAATATCAGACATGGACTGTAGCCAATCAGGTTCCTCTGTCCATGTGATTCTCCAGGCAAGAATACTGGAGTGGGCTGCCATGCCCTCCTCCAGGGGATCTTCCTGCAGGGATTGGACAGCATCTCCTGCATCTCTTGCATTGGCAGATGGGTTCTCTACCACTGAGCCACCTGGGAAGTCCATAATATCAAAGAACATAGGTGGGGTAAAACTGGCTTAATACAGAGAAAAGAATGTTACTTTCTTTTGTGTGATTGGTTGGTTTTTTTTTCTTACATATTTGGGAGAACTGACAGCTTTATAACAAAATACACAGACTTGAAGGTTGCCGTAGTGATTCTTGATATGAGATCTTCAGTTAGAAGCTCCCTGGGTTTACAAAGCTCGGGGCACACGAGATTCTGTTAGAATGCTCAAGTTTTTGTTTCCTTTGCCAAAGAGAGAGAAAAAGAGAAATGTGTGTGTGTGTGTGTGTGTCTGTGTGTGCACGCATGCACACAGGTCCTGAGACCCTGCCATACAGCTTTCCCCTCATCATTGCAGGACACAGGATTGTCTAGACAATTAGGACCATCTGTACAGCTGGGGTTGGGTGAGATTCAGTTAGGAAGGAGGAGATGGGCATGACAACCGTGGGTGCCCATCACAAATGTATTACTGTTCCCAATGACTTGATAACATTTAACGAGAGTGAAGCATTCCTGGTCCACATTGTCTCCTCTTCCCAACTGTTTATTCCAAAGTCAAAAATGTGAGGTCTTGCGGGATGTTCTGAGAGAATAGCATTGAAACAAGTATACTATCAAGGGTGAACAGACCACCAGCCCTGGTTGGATGCATGAGACAAGTGCTCAGGACTGGTTCACTGGGAAGACCCAGAGGGATGGGATGGGGAGGGAGGTGGGAGTGGGGGTTGGGATGGGGAACACATGTAAATCCATGACTGATTCATGTCAGTGTATGGCAAAAACCACTACAATATTGTAAAGTAATTAGCCTCCAACTAATAAAAATAAATGAAAAAAAAGTAAGGTCTTTGGTTGAGATCACAGATCAATATTTCAGAAGGAGGCAGCTAATATGAATGTGCAAAGTAAATTCCTTTCTTTGAACCAGAGAAATTTTACTTGAGCCTTGTGATTTTTTTTTTTAATCTGTATTGGCAAAGAAAGTCTGTAGGGGCTCCATATTAACCCTCAGCCTATTTTCTGGACTGGTTCCTGACAGATATCAGGTGTTTTATTTCTAATTCCTAGGAGAAATTTAAAGAAACTAGAGAGAGAGATAGATGCAATTGGGGATTATGGTTGGAGAAGGCCTTCTTTCTACCCTCCACCCAAAAGTTGGTATTCATACCAAGAATAACTCTTGGTCCCTTCCCATATACAACAGGATGATTATCTAATTGCTGTGATCATCATACAGGAAACCCTAATGAGTGTTTTGAATATACTGGTAGGACTTTTTGTTACTAGTTCTCAGAGGCAGAGAGCTCACTCCGTCTTTCTGATAGTTCTTGGGTCACCTTCACTCTAACTCTTGTAGATCATACTGATAAGTGACAATGTCTCCTTCTGTTGCCTTCTGAGATCAACTGCACTCTCCCAGCAGAAGGAAATGGCAACCCACTCCAGTCTTCTTGCCTGGAGAATCCCATGGACAGAGGAGCCGGGGGTGGGGGTGGGGGGCTACAGTCTATGGGGTTGCAAAGAGTTGTACACGACTGAAGCAACTTAGCAGGCACGCACTCTCCCAAGAAGAGTTTTTGTCATCCTTATATTGTCTTAAAAGTCTGGTCCCTTAAGCATTATATTTATCTGAAATCCTGAAAATTTCATCACATGGTTTTTTGAGTTGATGTATGCTTTCCTTATGTGTGATAGTTTATTATTTACGCACATTTGGGAAGAGAAGGGAGGACTAAATGTCTGGACTATTGCTTAACTCAGAACTGTCTTGAAAAGAGAATTGAAAGGGTGGAGGATTCAGTTTAGTTAAGAGAAGAGTATATTGTATTCCATGTTTGCAGGACAGGTTAGACAAAAGATTTGGAAAAACAGGCTTAGAAACAGGCTTTGCTTAGGTTGGAAGATGCCTAGATTAAGTGTGATTTCATTACCGACATCCATCTCTATCCCCACCCTTGCTCTCATCCTGAACAAAATCAATAATTGGATTCCTATTTATTTAGAGTTCTGTGCTATTTGCTACAGATTTATGCTACCATGAGCCCTTGTTGAAAAGTCAATTTTGGTAGCTGTTATTGCAAGTGTGATGATCATCTTCATAATGATTAGGGTTACGCTATTCTATTAATAACTATTGAGTTTATGGAAATAGATTCATCCATGAAGAAAAATGATAGAATGAAGGTTGGTAAAGAAAGTGAGTTTGAAAACGTGACTAAGAGAAGGTTTGAATTTTCTTGAATGTTAAAAACAATGCAGCAGAAACACTATTCTCCAGTATAATTAGAAATAGCTATTTGAAAGCCCAGAGATAAATCCACGAACCTATGGACACCTTATCTTTGACAAAGGAGGCAAGGATATACAACAGAAAAAAGACAACCTCTTTAACAAGTGGTGCTGGGAAAACTGGTCAACCACTTGGAAAAGAATGAAACTAGAACACTTTCTAACACCATACAGAAAAATAAACTCAAAATTGATTAAAGATCTAAATGTAAGACCAGAAACTATTAAAACTCCTAGAGGAGAACATAGGCAAAACACTCTCCGACATAAATCTCAGCAAGATCCTCTATGACCCACCTCCCAGAATATTGGAAATAAAAGCAAAACTAAACAAATGGGACCTAATGAAACTTAAAAGCATCTGCACTACAAAGGAAACTATAAGTAAGGTGAAAAGACAGCCCTCAGATTGGGAGAAAATAATAGCAAATGAAGAAACAGACAAAGGATTAATCTCAAAAATATACAAGCAACTCCTGAAGCTCAATTCCAGAAAAATAAAGGACCCAATCAAAAAATGGGCCAAAGAACTAAACAGACATGTCTCCAAAGAAGACATACAGATGGCTAACAAACACATGAAAAGATGCTCAACATCACTCATTATTAGAGAAATGCAAATCAAAACCACAATGAGGTACCATTACATGCCAGTCAGGATGGCTGCTATCCAAGTCTACAAGCAATAAATGCTGGAGAGGGTGTGGAGAAAAGGGAACCCTCTTACACTGTTGGTGGGAATGCAAACTAGTACAGCCACTATGGAAAACAGTGTGGAGATTTCTTTAAAAACTGGAAATTGAACTGCCATATGACCCAGCAATACCACTTCTGGGTATACACACTGAGGAAACCAGATCTGAAAGAGACACGTGCACCCCAATGTTCATTGCAGCACTGTTTAAAATAGCCAGGACATGGAAGCAACCTAGATGCCCATCAGCAGATGAATGGATAAGGAAGCTGTGGTACATATACACCATGGAATATTACTCAGCTGTTAAAAAGAATTCATTTGAATCAGTTCTAATGAGATGGATGAAACTGAAGCCCATTATACAGAGTGAAGTAAGCCAGAAAGATAAAGAACATTACAGCATACTAACACATATATATGGAATTTAGAAAGATGGTAACGATAACCCTACATGCAAAGCAGAAAAAGAGACACAGAAGTACAGAACAGACTTTTGAACCCTGTGGGAGAAGGTGAGGGTGGGATGTTTCGAGAGAACAGCATGTATATTATCTATGGTGAAACAGATCACCAGCCCAGGTGGGATGCATGAGACAAGTGCTCGGGCCTGGTGCACTGGGAAGACCCAGAGGAGTCGCGTGGAGAGGGAGGTGGGAGGGGGGATCGGGATGGGGAATATGTGTAACTCTATGGCTGATTCATGTCAATGTATGACAAAACCCACTGAAATGTTGTGAAGTAATTAGCCTCTAACTAATAAAAAAATAATTAAATAAATAAAAAAGAAAAAGCTATTTGTTAATTAGTCTAAAAGAGGCGGTTAAAATCAGAGAATCGTTGCATAACCAATCATGCCTTAATACGAGATATACAAATGACTGTAGAGAACAGAGTGGGTTCCCTCTTGTTTATGTTACATAAATCACATTTGTAACGTGATGTATTGTACCCAAGGAAAGGACAGAATGCTCTGAGCAAGAAGCTGGGAGACACAGTTAAGAGTTTGTGACATGATCCCTCACCATTGGGACTTCTTATCTACTGTATGATAAGAGGGACTTTTTCTCTACAGGAAAATTGAGACCAAAGGATACAAAATAACCACATGTTATAAAGAGAAGATCCAAACCCTCCATGCAGAACATGCCAGGGGTGACCACCACCCACTCCTACATGCACATCCTATCATCTGCGGCCCTTAGCCATTATCCACCTCGCGTTTAGGAGTCAAGGAGACCAATCAGGAGATGATGGGGAGAGAAGCTTTCCCTGAGAAGAGCTGCTGAACGGCTGGCTCTGTGTCTTGGATCCCAGTCTGCTGGCTACTGAGAGTACTCCAGAGGACAAGCATGGACCCTGACACCAGAAAGAGCATTCTGAGTGGCTAAAATTTGCTGAGCTACTGCCAAGGGCTGGGGAGAGAAGTGAAAAGCACCCTTGAGTCCCAGAAGTTTGACAGAAATGGAAGTGGGGCACACTCCTTGCCTAGAGAAGTCCCTGGGTGAAAAGATTTGGCATCTTCTTGATGGTAGAGCAGGAGAGACTGGTGTGAGGACCAGGGAGACAGAGTTCTTTTCTGGGTCAGGGGACCCCAGGGATGTAGGCAGGCTTGAATCGTTCCAAAGATTTGTTGCACAGGCAAGGTGGAAAAGAGTGGAGGTGTGCCTCCGACTGAAATGCTTGGTGAAGCTGGAGAAATCATCAGGCAGAGGGTAGAGTTCATGCCACTGAAGGTTTCTGTGTAGGTCCATGTGGAGGAGGTCTTTGGAAAATGCACAGAAGGTCCCACTGTTAAAAAGCCAACGTGCATCTCCATGCCATTGCTGTAAGGATCTGCAGCTGCTTCCCCAGAGTATTCCAGCCCCATCCTTCCCTTCATCTTTCTCCCCAACTCTAATCCCACAGAAGCCAGAGGCGGAAGGGAGAGTCTAGAAGGAGCATTGGAAGATTAAGGTTTAATGGTGAAAACAGTAACCCATTTCCTTTCTCTGCTCCAGGACTGAACTAGGCAAAAGGAGAAGGCTTATATTGGAAGAGTTTGACTTTGTTATTTCTTTTTAGATGGCGCTAAACTGCTTTGTCCTCAATATCCAAAAGTGATCAGAACAGCTATAGAATCTCTGTGACATATTGTTGGGGAGGGGACTGCAGACTGAACATAGCCCGGGTGGAAGGCATCCAGGAAAAAATGCACCTGTTTACCCTCTAAAGAGCAGTGTTTGGATGTAATATATACTCAGTGCTCAGTCATGTCTGACTCTTATAACCCCATGGGCTGTAGCCACCCCCAGGCTCCTCTGTCCATAGGATTTCCCAGGCAAGAATACTGGACTGGGTTGCCATTTCCTCTTCCAGAGGATCTTCCTGATACAGGGATTGAACCCACATCTCTTATGTCTCCTGTATTGGCAGGCAGATTTTTTTTTTTTTTTTCACCATGGAGCCACCTGGAAATTCCAGTGTGTGGACATTGTCTAAAAATTGGTCATAATTAAGGACACAGAAAAAAAAATGGAAGTGGTGCACAGACATGGAAGTAACTTGTCATTTTTAATTGCTGGATATCCAATCTAAGTGGGACCATGAAAGCTCCTTAAATGACTCAGTTTAATATTTTCTCATTAGTTTGGCACCCAATTCGAACATGTGCCATCACTGTTAAATGTAGGATTAATTTGAGTAGCATCCAAGTTTCCTGATTGTCATATTTGCTGAATTTGACTGGTGTTTTTATTGCAATGTGACTTGAATTTTCTAAATAATTTAATACCACATTTTTTACAGTTGGTCTAAGCAAATGCTTGAAATATACTTAGCACCATAGAATAAACATATCTTGAAACAGATTCAGTGCTGGAGAGAGTTCATAACTACTTGTAATCACCCACAGTCACCTCTGTTACCCTGAAGTCTTGGGCTCGTATTCAACTCATGCCTTTGAGTGACTTGGTCCTGGAGAAGCACAAGGTCAGAGGTAGTTAATTGGCACCTTGATCAAAGTGTGGTGAAATTCTTGTTTTCACCATTGAGAAAATGGTTACTAGTCACATTGGATTAAGAGAAGGCTAAGAGTCTAAGGGCTTCCCTGGTGGCTCAGTGGTAAAGAAGCCACTTGACAATGCAGGAGATATGAGTTTGATTCCCTGGAGGAGAAAGTGATAACCTACTCCAGTATTCTTGCCTGGAAAATCCCAGGGGCAGAGGAACCTGGTGGGCTACATACAGTCCATGGGATTGCAAAATAGTTGGACATGACTGAACAACTAAACAACAACATAGAGTCTACAACAGAGAGAACACAATAGAAAGATCTTGGAGACCCAGAGCAACAGATGTCCTTTATGTGATTCTAAATTCTATAAAACTTTATGTATCAGCAATGCAACAGAGAGTTCTCCAGAAAGTGCAAGTTCAAGACTCTCCTGCTTTGAATTTATTCTTCTTCTTAGAACATACAATATTAACTTGAATTTTGAAGTGTCATAAGATATTAGTGATGATGCTTATTTTACCCTGTGCTTAGCTTTGTGGATGGTGGGCCATGCTTCCCCTTGAGATAAAAGTCCCCCACCTTCTCCTACCACCTTTGCCTCCGCACCTGCCCTACTGCATACATGGGCTGAACATCCTTCCATGCTTCTCACGGCTCCTTCCTTTTGCCTGTTGACCCATCCGCCACTTCTCTGCTGACCCTCCCAGCAAAGGCAGGAGTGTCCCTCAGGACTGAGCACTTTTTGTTGGTGCAGAGGAAAGAAGTAGAGGAGAGAGAACTACAATCTGCAATCTCCAAGATTTAAAGAAGGAAAAGAAAGGCCTTTTGACAAAATTGCTGAATGTGCTGCTGAGCCTCTGGGATTTGAATCCACAGAGCCTTTGAAGTCAGGAGTGGCTGTGGTGGGGTTTTGTTGGCAGGATGCAACGGGGCAGCCATGGCTTAGCTGGTGTGTGGAGGGGAGGGGGCACAATTCTGAGTCCATCTCTGGTCAGCAGACTCTGGGAGGTCATAAACTTCCTTGGCTGCCCATACTGTCCCCTTGCTTGTTTTTCCCACTAAGTGCTTGAATTGAGCCGTGGAGACTAAGAATAAGGCCAAGGAAACAGTCCTTTAATTGTAAAGAATAAACCCAAATGAAAAACCGGATTTCCCTGCACACATATACTCAGGCCAGTGTGTCCAGTAACAAAAGGCACCATGGAACAGAAATCGTGCATTTGGTTCTAGAAAGCTTTCCCCAGCTGAGTTGCTGTGGAGTTAATCTCAAGATAAGGAGAGAAGATGCTGACCTATTTTTGGAAGGATTAACTCCGCAGACGACTATTGTAGGTGAACAAACGTCTGGTCCATTTCTATGCATGAAGGCTGCTCCAGGCTCTGATGTGCCAGAAGCTCACTGCCGGGTCCCAGCAGAAGAACCGTGATGGTGACCGCCTTTCGGTGACCAGGGATGCCACTGCAGGGGCCCGTTCATCAGGCTGGGAGGCTGAGGGGTTGGTTACAAAACCCCCTTGGAAATCTGCCTGGAGGTCATTTCCACCTTCAGAGCAGCTTGCTTTCAGCCATCGTCTGATCCGTATCTTGAAGCAGGCACTCTGGCGGGGCTGTGACTTGCTTCCTCTGCAGCTGCCATACTTATGCATCCTGGAAAGAAAACTCAATCCAGCTCTGCTGCCTGGCTTTCCTTTCTGAGGTCTGGAAAGCCAGAGGAATCTGCCAAACATTGCCTGATGGTCCTTACACTGTTGTTGAAAAAACTCACATGTATTTGCCACATCAAGTCAGCATGTGAATTTTCCCTGGGACTTAGCTTCTTGGAATATTCTCAGGGGGCACATTCTTGCCTCCCTACTACCCAGGGCTGGAGTGGGTGAGCCCCCGGCCCTTAGACAGGACACAGGCTGACCTTGGCACAAGCTGTCATGACCAACACCCTTCTGATGGCTCCTCCGTTCTCTTCCTCTTTCCTCCACAAATCCCTTCCTGATGGCACATCTCACTGTGTCCAGCTCTCATTTTGCTGTTTCTTGTGGTTGATCATGTCTATCCAAATTACATGAATGCCTGGACACGGAAGGTGATGGGTCAGCAGGCCTGAGAAGGTGTCACTGAGTCTCTTACATCTTTTCATCTCCACTTGAAAAAGAAGACAGTCCGATGCTTCCCATGCAAGGATAAGGCAGTGCTCTGTGATGACCTTCTTCATATTAAAATGCTTATTAATTTATCCAACTATTGCTCAGCACCAAGAAATACAGCGTCGAGGTAGGACCATGATTCTTACTTAGAGCAATTCCTCAACCTTGATGCTCTGGACTTTGTTAAAGTATAGCTTCAAAATATTTTTGTCAGAAAATTATTCCTGGAGTTTTTATTCTTTGGCAATACTCTTGAAAAGTATAGGCAATTCATTCAAAGCCCTTGGCCACCTAGGCAGCTATTTATGACATCCGAAGGCATGTCTGTCAAAAGGATGAAAACATGGCATTTATGTATAAACAATGATAGAATAAAGGGGCCACGTTTAAGTTTGCCCTGGAAACATGTCCTGCCACGTATTCATTGCCTCACGGAAAACCATGCCGTGCACGCCAAGTTTTGCATCCAAAGTCCCCCATGACCTGGTTTCGTCCATCCCTTCAGGTCTATTGTACCCACACTTCATGTGTCCCAGAAACACCCAGATAGTCTGTGTTCTCTTTGTTTCACACTCCTGCACCTCAGTGTTTGCCAAGTCCCAGTGTTTCACAGATGACGATAATTAGCCTCTGCTTTGAGCTCTCTGCGAATGCCTCTTGTCTCTTGTACCCAATGGTATTCTAATATGCAGATGAGACAAAGCACAATCCTTTGTTGTCATTTCCAGGCAGTCCTATTGGGACAGTGCATCCTGGTAACACCGACGGAGTCTTTTATTTTCTGAATACAGCATATTCATCATCTTCCATACAATGCTGGTCAGAACGATTTACAGTTTATGTAGATACACAGATAAGGAAGTCAGAGTTCAAATACGAAAAAGGACAGCAAGGAACAGAAATGACTCCTTCCCACCTGTTTCCCAGCCACCTCTCCTGCTTTTCTCCTCCATCTTTGTAATCTTTTCTTCATCTTTCCTGAGATATTCCATGTATATAAAGGTCAATATTAACATATCAGCAAAGGAATATCAACATTCCTTTTCCTTCCTCAGTTTTTACACAGATGACAGCATATGATAAATGTTCTCTGCAATTGATTTTTAACTTAACAATAGCATTATCCTGAGGATCCTCCTCTAATGATATGTAATGAGCTCTTTAATTCTTTTTCTTTAATTTGGTATTTTATCCTATTGGTGCACTGTTAATATTTAGCCATTTACCTATAGATGGGCACATGAATTTCTCCCAATGTTTTGTTTTTACAAAAATGCCACACTGAATAACTTTTAAAAAATTACTTATTTATTTTAATTGGAGAACAATCACTTAACAACTGTGGTGGCCCCTGCTCGTGATTCCTTCTACTTTCTTTTCATTGACTTAGCTGCTCTTGCAAAAATGTCTTAGATATTTGATTTTTATGCTTTCTTCTTATCTGATGGCAATTAATTTCCCTGTAACAGGGGTTTGTTTGTATCTCACAAATTTTGATACATATTACTTTCATTATCATTTGGTTGAACATATGTTTTATTTCATTATAATTTCTACATAGATTTGGGCCCACAGGTTATATAGAAGAGTGTTGTTTATTTTTAGATGGGGGGAGGTGAATATTTATCTTTAACAGATGATTTCTAGCTTAATGCTTTGTGACCTGAGATCACAAATGACCAAATTTCACTTCTTTGACATTTGTTGTTATTTGTTTTTTGAGCCAGCATGTAGTCAATTTTGATAAACTTGTCTACTTGAAAAAATATGTGCTCTGTAGTCATTGGTCTCAATGTTTTCTAAATGGATAGGATTTCATTTGTTAAGCATATTTTTAAAATCTTCCTCTTACTTACTAGTTGTTTCTCCTTTCATTACTTTGGCCACCTGATGCAAAGAATTGACTGATTGGAAAAGACCCTGATGCTGGGAAAGATTGAAGGCAGGAGGAGAAGGGGATGACAGAGGATGAGATGGTTGGATGGCATCACAATCTTGATGGACATGAGTATGAGCAAGTTCTGGGACTTGGTGATGGACAGGGAAGCCTGTGACCCCATTCCATGGGGTCACAAAGATTCAGACACAACTGAGCCACTGAACTGAACTGAAAAATTTTCATCATGATTATTTCCACTTTCATAGTTTTAAAATTTTTATTTCATATCTTCAGTGCATGAAAATTTAGGATCATTTTGTTTTCCTACTCCATTATTATTTTGAAATAATCCTTTTTATTTCTGGAAGATTTTCTAGCCTATCTAATATTACTAGAGTTATACAAGTTTTTTTTGATTAGCATTTATATAGCATGTTTTTAACATTCTTCTATATTGAAATCTCCTATCTTTATATTTAAACTGCAGTTATTATAAGAATTTAATTTAGTTCTCAATACAGTTTTTGTTTCTTATTTTCCTTCTTGCTTTGGAATAGTTTCAAGAAGGAAAAGAGGCAGTGATTTAAGAATCTAGGTCATACCTTGTATTGGGCATGCACTCAGTGGAAGATAGTTGTTACTCACACGGAGAACAGACATAAAGAAGGGGGAGGAAGAAGAGGGTGGAATGTAAGGAAAGAATTGAATGGAAACTTACATTAGCATATGTAAAATAGATGGCCAATGAGAATTTGCTGTACAAATTAGGCAACTCAAACAGAGACTCTGTAACAACCTCGAGAGGTGGGATGGGGAGGGAGGTGAGAGGGAGTTTCAAGGGGGAGGGGACATATGTATACCTATGACTGATTCATGTTGAGGTTTGCAGAAACCAACACAATTCTGTAAAGCAATTATCCTTCATTTAAAAAATGAATCAATTTAAAATAGATAACAAACAAGGACTTACTACATAGCACAGAAAACTATGCTCAATATTCCCTAATAATCTAAATGGGAAAGAATTTGAAAAAGAATAGAGGCATGTATATGTGTAACTGAGTCACTTTGCTGTACACCGAAAACTAACAGCATTGTTAATCAACTATGTTCCAACGTAAAATAAAAATGAAAAAAGAAAAATAGTCATTGCCTGTGTGTCTGCAGAGTGGAGAGAAAGGGCAAATTAAATTTGTTCTTTGGTGCTTGGACACCTGGGCGGTGGGCTCAATTAAAAACAGTCTTAAGAGAATGGGGAGCACTTGACTGCTGAAAGCCAAGAAGAAAGACCAAGATGTGAGGATGTCTAATGAGTGCATTGATAGTTCCAATCAGAGGGAATTCTATTTTGGAAATTGAAAACAAACAAAGAACAAGAAGAATGGAATCCTGCTCTAAGGTTGGTATCCAATGATAATAGACTGTTCATGACAGCCAGTCATATATGGCTTACAATGTGGTCCTGGATAATAAGTGAGACGCTGTGGTCTATGGAAGATGAGAAGTGAATCTTTGGGGATAAATATGAGAAGGGGGAAACTGGAGATGTTTAAGAAGGGATAGAAACAGAGATGCACTAATTATTAGAAATATTTCTCAAATATGGCTCTGCCCTGGCCTGGACTCCACCATGTGCAGCCAGGATAGGCCGCTTGCAACAAAACATGTCTTATAGATGTGGGGAAGGTGCGGGAGGAGGAGACAGGGAGGGAGGGAGCAGTTCTGTGAGGCTGGGTCTGAGAGGACTTTGTGCTCACCTCCAGAAGTCCAGTTGTATCCTTTGCAAGGGTTCCCTGGGCAACACTTGGGCCGGGCAAGATGCACCCAGATCAGTCTAGGGAAGATGCTGGATGAAGCTCTGCATCCTGGGGAGAGTGGAAAGATGGAAAACCACCTCCAAGACTCACGTGCCAACTCAAACAAGGGATAAGACTGATTATCAGATTGATTTGACTTAACTAGTTTTGTGTTTTTTAAGTATTTCTTTTACTTACATTTTTAACGATAATATTTGACATTTTAAGTATTCACAAAAATCATGATAGAGACAAGTGCTGTGAAATGAAAAACTTAGAGAATTGAATTTTGAAATTATGTATGAATTGAGCTGCAACAGTAGAGATCCTATTTGCAGATGATTCACAGAAATCTGAGAGGAACATCATGAACCCTCAGGTCAGACTTCCAGGTGGTGATGAAAAGACACTGTTTTGTCTCTCCGGGGGCAGTAAAAGCTTTCTGTATGTTACATAATCCACTAAGGTTACATAAGAAACCCACTGCACAGTGAGAGCCAAATAACAGGTTCTCCCAGAAAAACAGCAAAATGACAACTTTATGGTGTGTGTGTATATTTCAGTGCCAGGTCCTTTGAGAAGGTGGGGAATATAGTGCTTAGAAGTTCTGGATCAATTTCCTTATCACCTAGAAATTAATCCTCTTGAAGTTTAAATGAAAGAGGGAACATGGTGCCTGTGGAAGGATCAGACTGAAGAATTCCAATTTAAGATAATCCTGCAAACATTTAAAACAAAACAGTTAAGCCCACGTGGCTTTAAGAGGAAAACACCAGCAGTCGCCTGTAGCAACCATATGCCCGACTGCCTACCTGTGTGTCTGCAGGTGCGTGAAAGCCAGCCAGAGGAAAGCTTATTTCCTTCATTAATAAAGACAGGCTGGATTGAAACCACTCACAACTCAGAGTGAGTGAAATGTAACTTTTAAACAGGTCAGTAAAATGTAACTCTCAGAGATAGTTCTAGGCATGACCCTCTAGTTATGTTACAAATGATTACCTGAGTAATTTTGCTTATCTGTAACTGGAAGGTAGTCATTCTTAATACCTTTTGTCTGAAAAATGTTTTCTGATTGTTGGATTGGAACTATTCTAACATAGAGAAGGTACTCATTCTAGAACCTGAAAGGGGTTCACCCTAAGATTTAGGCATATTCTAGGTCTCATAAAGAAGGCTTAGCACCAAAGAACTGATGCTTTTGAATTGTGGTGCTAAAGAAGACTCTTTAGAAAAGAAGGGACAAAGTCTGGAGTCAGTGTCAGGACTTCCAGGCCTCCAGAGGTCTTCTCCAGGCGGGATTGTGACTACATAAAAGTGAACAGGGTAGTATCTAAGTCATGTCTGACTCTTTGCCACCCCATGGACTATACAGCTATTTGTCCTTGCAATCTTGATTCCAACTTGTGCTTCATCCAATCCAGCATTTTGCATGATGTACTCTGTATATAAGAGTACATAAATAAGCAAGGTGACAATATACAGCCTTGACGTACCGTTCCCCAGTTTGGAACCAGTCCATTTTTCCATGTCAGGTTCTAACTGTTGCTTCTTGATCTGCATGCAGAGTTCTCAGGAGGCAGGTAAGGTGGTCTGGTATTCCCATCTCTTTAAGAATTTTCTACAGTTTGCTGTGATCCACATGGTCAAAGGCTTTACTGTAGTGAGTGAAGCAGAAGCAGATATTTTTGGAATTCTCTTGCTTTTTCTATGATCCAACAAATGTTGGCAATTTGATATCTGGTTCCTCTACCTTTCCTAAATTCAGCTTGAACATCTGGAGGTTCTTGATTTACACACTGCTGAAATCTAGCTTCAGTTGTGTCCAACTCTATGTGACCCTATGGACTATAGCCCACCATGCTCCACTCTCCATGGGATCCTCCAGCAAGATTACTGGAGTGGGTTGCCATGCCTTCCTCCAGGGGATCTTCTCAACCCAGGGATCAAACTAGGGTCTCCTGCATTACAGGCAGATTCTTTACCATCTGAGCCACCAGGTAAGCCCCCAAAATACTGGAGTGTGACTATATTTACAAGCTCAAATTAGGCAAAAAGAAGACAAAGCAATGGCACTGACTTGGAGACCGGGCAGAGTGTGTGGGGGTCCTGAACAGGCAGGACCACCCAACAACATAACATGAGGACACATGGTGCTAGAACAGAGTATTTCTCTCCTCTGTCTTGAGAACCAAAAGATGTATCTACAGAGATCCAGTTTCAGAAGGTTGGTCCCTCCTGAGACTGGACAGCAGGACCCTCTCATTGCCCTGTCTGAGATGCAGAGATTGGGTGATGAGTACTAGTCTGGTAACTTGGAGCCATGAAATTAAAAGATGCTTACTACTTGGAAGGAAAGTTATGACCAATCTAGACAGCATATGAAAAAGCAGAGACATTACTTTGCCAACAAAAGTCCGTCTAGTCAAGGCTATGGTTTTTCCAGCGGTCATGTATGGATGTGAGAGTTGGACTGTGAAGAAAGCTGAGCACCAAAGAATTGATGCTTTTGAACTGTGATGTTGGAGAAGACTCTTAAGAGTCCCTTGGACTGCAAGGAGATCCAACCAGTCCATCCTAAAGGAGATCAGTCCTGGGTGTTCATTGGAAGGACTGATGCTGAAGCTGAAACTCCAGTACATTGGCCACTTGATGTGAAGAGCTGACTCATTGGAAAAGACCCTGATGCTGGGACGGATTGAGGGCAGGAGGAGAAGGGGACGACAGAGGATGAGATGGTTGGGTGGTATCACTGACTCGATGGACATGGGTTTGAGTAGACTCCGGGAGTTGGTGATGGACAAGGAGGCCTGGCGTGCTCCAGTTCATGGGGTCGCAAAGAGTCAGATTCGACTGAGCGACTGAACTGAACTGAACTGAACTGAACTGAACTGAACTTGGAGTCACAGACCCTTTCCAGTTGTGTGGCTTTGGGTGAATGACTTAACCTTTCTGACACTGCTTTTTCACCTCCGTGTGGGATAATATTAATACCTCCCTGACATTACTGTCACAGAAGTAAAAAATAATGACTTAAAAGTCTTTTGTTCTGCACTGCATGCGTATATGCAGGCTCAGTTGTATCTGACTCTGCCACCTCAAGGACTGTAACTCTATAGTTTCCTCTGTCTATGGGATTCTCCAGACAAGAACGCTGGAGAGGGTTACCATTTCCTTCTGCAGGTGTTTACCCCATAGATAAAACTTAATAAGTGGTTATTGTCTCTCTTAAAAGGGTACTTGATGTAGAATTACACCATAAAAAGATAAGATTAACAGTAACTTAAATCTTTTGTTTAAATAATGCAGATAATGGTGAAGGTGGAAGATAAGAACATAATGTTTTGTGGTTGAGAAGGGTTTCCCAAGTCTATCAAATCACAATGTAAGTTTATTATGCTGTCAGCATTGCATTGACTTTTGCATCATGAAACAAATGAGTCATTCCCAGTCTGCCAAATGCTTCCCAGAACCAGAAATTTATTTGATCCCAGTTGCCATTTTGGAAGGAAATAGTTAAATCCCTCTGAACTCCTTTTATCATCTGGGAGGCAAGTGGGCAAAGACAATACATCTACAAGATTTTCAGATCCATTAAAAATGTCAGAAGATAGTCAATTATCCATTGGAAAATTAATGTATAACCAGTGAGGTAAACCTATACAACAGGTCTGAAGCAAGAGATTTTTAAATAAAAAATTAAACATTACTAGTTGAGGGCTGTTATTAGCAAACTTAGAATTTAATAAGAAGTTGTTAGACCAGGTTTGCTCATTCAGAAGTAACTATAATAAATTATAAACACCTCAGTTAGTGGTTCGTTAGGTAATATTTTTGACATATTTTCCTTAGAAGCTGTCAAAAACAAACAAAAATAGAGAACAAAGCATTTAGCATGATGATCCACTGAGGCACATTGGCAATTCCCTTCTCCAGCTGACTTCCCTTTATCCTGAAAGTTCAGAGGGCATCAACATGTGTGCTTTTTATTGTTCTGAGATATAGTCAGTTTCCAGTTAACTCTTTGTATATCAGCCTTAAAACATTGTGAAACACTACTAAAAAAGCTGCAAAATTACTATGCATTTTTACATCACTTACTCTACTCTGATGCTCCTTCAACTTATTTTGTCCTTACATCAGTCCTCTGGGGTAGATACTACTAGTATTCATCTTTCACAGATATGGAGACAAAGATGTGAAGCTAGGAGTAAGTCTCCTAGACTTTTCCTGGCAGAGCTAGGCTTCAACCCCAGAAGTCTGGGTCTAGACTCTACCCTGAGGCTGGTCAAGCCTGCCCTGGTTCCATCTTAAAGATGAATGCTTTTTCCTCTTTGGGAGCTCCACCCCTGACTTAACTTTATTTATTTTTGGACCTCAAGGGCACAGAACTGACTTCACCAAACAGCAGATTTTTGTCATATGCTTCTTCAAGCACTTCTTCTGTTTGATCATATGTTGTTTTCTTCCTTCCCATCTACACCGGAATGTATGTAACATGCTTTTCTCCAGTTCATCCTCCATGTGTTTATGACAATGCATGTAATTGTAGATCCTGAAAAACTTTCAGGATATTTGTGCGTGTGCTTTCAAAAATTACTTGAATTGTACTGTGCATGGATCTCCTTGCTGATGTATGTTGTGATAGACTCTTGGAGGGAAATAACTCAATATTTTTCAAAAGTCAAGTTAAGAAAGTGTCAAATTATTGTGCTGATTCATAAATATATCATTGTAATACATAGTAGATACGTGAGTAAATTGACCAATATATTTTTAAACCTTAATTTAAAATATCTTTCAAATTAGAAGTTAGAAAATATTTCCTATATTCTAAAGTAGTTTATCTGTTTTTCCTGTTTTCTTATTATTTAGCTTCTATTCTCTTATTGTTTTACCTTTCATGTTTAGAAACCATAAATTTTTGAATGATCTTTTGAGGTAGGAATCCAGCTTTATTTTGATATTATGTATCAGCTGTTGTTACTAACACCATCTGCTTAATAATCCATATTTTCCCTGATAGTTTACAATGACGTATCTAACATGTACCATGTTTCCAAGTCTGTTTCTGGGATCACGATCTTGTTCCACTTTTCTATATGTTCTTGTGCTGGACTAGCCTTATTACTCTTATTTCTGAAAAGATTTCTTAATTATTTGAGGACATTTATTATTTTATATCATTTAAACTGGGGCTTCCCACATGGCGCTCAAGTGGTAAAGAATCTGCCTGCTAATGCAGGAGGCTCAGATTCTATCCCTGATTGGGGAAGATCCCCAGGAGAAGCAAATGGCAATCCACTTCAGTATTCTTGCCTGGGAAGTCCCATGGATAGAGGAGCCTGGTGGGCTATAGTTCATGGGATCGCAAAGACTCAGACACGACTGAGTGTGTATGCACATACATATATGTTAGTCATTGGTGACTTAGATAATTGTGAAATTAAGTTTCTAGTCACTGATGTTTTATTGCACATGGCTTCCTCCTCTTTCTGAAGAACTCTGCCAAGAGTCTTCTCAGAGTCTCCATGTGATTAACTGTGTCAAGCTTAGTACACCTGATAAAATCTTCATTTTGTCCTTAGTTTAGATAAGAGTTTAGCGCTCTGTTTTCTGTGTTTTGAAACTATTGCTCTGTTCTTTCTTCCATCCAGTGTTACTGTTGTGAAATCTGATGCCCCTTTGAAGTATTCTCCTGTTCCCTTCCAGAAGATTGTAGAAAGCTCTCTGTCATTGATTTAGTTGAACATTACCCTAATGGGCCTGGCAGTTGAGGTTTTCTTATCTCTCCTGTTCGGCATTCTTTGTTTGAACCTGGGAAATTTTAAGGAAATGTTTTCTCATATATCCCCCGTCCCCCTGCCCAGACCACTTGTTAATTCTTTTGTTCTGGGACTCCTGCTAGGTACCTACTGACACTCGTACTTTTACCCTTATCTCTTGAGGTTTCCCTCTTTCTTTCTATCCCTTAATCCTTTTCTGACACCTAAGACTTCCTCAGCTGTACCTCCCACCATGGTATATTATGCTGCTTTCTGGGTATCGTCTATTATTCAACTCATTGATCATGTTCTTTATGTCAATGGTTGCATTCTTCACAACAATACCTCCAACTGAACATTGTTACTTTGAGCACTTGCCTCATGTTTCCAGTGTCCTCCTTAGATCCCTGAAGATATGTGTGTACCTGAAATTCCTGTTCCAGCTGATCAATTCATTCAGTGACCCTTGCCAGGTTTACTTTCTTGCTCTTCAAAGTGCTGCCGCTTCTCAATTATTATTTTTCTCTTTGAGTTTTTAATCCCCTTGGAATTCTCTGTTACCGGGGCCAGTGATATGGATCTGGGAAAAAGGAAGAAGTCTGAAATCTTAGCTTGTTCTTTCTCCTAGGAGGTTTGGGTTTGGGGCCTGGGGTCTCAGGACAGAAGCCTCCCTGGACTTGCAATCTAAACTCCACCAATCCCCATTTCCTCTCCTCCTCCTCTGATGACCTTTATCCTAGAGAAACCCTGGTAGCTCTGCCATGTACTGCTCTTCTGCATGAAGTCATCCTCTGAAAACTTCTTAATCCACACAGTGGTGTTAGAGGGATGGAGGGAGGAGAGGATTCCAGGGGCGACCATTGCTATGAAAACTGATGTATAATCAGACATTAATTAATCTCCTTGACGAGGGATCGAACCTGTGTCCCCTGCACTGGAAGGCAAAGTCTTAACCACTGGACCACCAGGGAAGTCCCTTAACCGCCTCATTTTTGGGTTCTCTCCAGAGTGGTTTCAGAAGAAGATGCCAGCAGCTCACACAAGCTTACTGTCTTCTCTAGCACTAAAAATCCTGCTAAATTTAGGAGAAAATTCCTGAGACAGCACTTCTGGTTTTATACATTCATTTGTTCATTTTCGAGAAAGATGACAGCAGTGTTAGCACTAGTGAGGTCCAGAGATTTATTGAAGTTCAATGCCGACACTAGCAGTTAATATCTTTATTTCTCTGGGCCTTTAACTGCTCTGAGTGTCAGTTTGCTCATCTACAAGGTGGAAAAAAACGCATTAATACATTTTATTCAGCAGACAGTATGCGTCAGGCACTTATATGAGGCCCAGATGACTTCATAAGACAGCTGGGAGAATCAAAGGAGACAAAATGCAAAATAACTAGATCAGCAGAACATACTCTGTTGAGGTGTGAAAACTGCATAGAACTTAAGGAGTTGGTCTGTGGAATGAGAAAGAGGTGTGTTTAAATCATGTTACTAAATTCTGTTATTTTTGAGCATGTTCCCTAGTGTATCTGGGTATTAGTTTTTAACCTGTCAAGTGGAGACACTGCCCACATTGAAAGATTGCTGTGGTTTAAAATGAGATAATCTATAGTGGCTGTACTAGTTTGCATTCCCACCAACAGTGTAAGAGGGTTCCCTTTTCTCCACACCCTCTCCAGCATTTATTGCTTGTAGACTTTTGGATAGCAGCCATCCTGACTGGCGTGTAATGGTACCTCATTGTGGTTTTGATTTGCATTTCTCTGATGATGAGTGATGTTGAGCATCTTTTCATGTGTTTGTTAGCCATCTGTATGTCTTCTTTGGAGAAATGTCTGTTTAGTTCTTTGGCCCATTTTTTGATTGGGTCGTTTATTTTTCTGGAATTGAGCTTCAGGAGTTGCTTGTATATTTTTGAGATTAATCCTTTGTCTGTTTCCTCATTTGTTATTATTTTCTCCCAATCTGAGGGCTGTCTTTTCACCTTACTTATAGTTTCCTTTGTTGTGCAAAAGCTTTTAATTTTCATTAAGTCCCATTTGTTTATTTTTGCTTTTATTTCCAATATTCTGGGAGGTGGGTCATAGAAAGAGACACGTGCACCCCAATGTTCATCGCAGCACTGTTTATAATAGCCAGGACATGGAAGCAACCTAGATGCCCATCAGCAGATGAATGGATAAGGAAGCTGTGGTACATATACACCATGGAATATTACTCAGCCGTTAAAAAGAATTCATTTGAATCAGTTCTAATGAGATGGATGAAACTGGAGCCCATTATACAGAGTGAAGTAAGTCAGAAAGATAAAGAACATTACAGTATACTAACACATATATACGGAATTTAGATAGATGGTGGCGATAACCCTATATGCAAAACAGAAAAAGAGACACAGAAATACAGAACAGACTTTTGAACTCTGGGGGAGAACGTGAGGGTGGGATGTTTTGAAAGAACAGCATGTATATTATCTATGGTGAAACGGACCACCAGCCCAGGTGGGATACATGAGTCAGGTGCTCGGGCCTGGTGCACTGGGAGGACCCTGAGGAGTCGGGTGGGGAGGGAGGTGGGAGGGGGGATCGGGATGGGGAATACATGTAACTATATGGCTGATTCATGTCAATGTATGACAAAACCCACTGAAATGTTGTAAAGTGATTGGCCTCCAACTAATAAAATAATATTAAAAAAAAAAAAAAAAAAAAAAAAATGAGATAATCTGATGACAGAGTTAGTGGTTACCCAATGCCTGACTTCTCTGTTATGTTCAGTAAATGCTGGCTGTTACTTGTCTGATATTTGCTCCTTCCTGGAGTGGCCATGATGCAAAAACTTAATCACTTCTCAAAGGACATTAAAGAAACATCGACCTGGCTTGATGTTGCCAAATCTAAACGTAGTAGTTTCTTTATTAAATATTGAATAACTATAATCACCCTTTTTGGCAAAAAAACATCTCTTAAATTCTTGACCTATCTGACTCAACATCGTGGTCTTTGAAACAATGGGTTAAGTTTTTTGAATCATTGCCCAAGATCTTGATCTTGAGGGACACTGCAGGATGTTGAAAAATGAAATGCTATGAATAGTGACAATTCAAAACTTAAAGAAAAACATGTGTGGTCTGGATTAGTCAATGGGGGGCGGGTGTGAGTGGAAATAAAGACAAGGGCTCTAAACTGAAGAGCAGAAATAAGACACTGGGTCAATGATTTCAATGATCCTGGTGTGGATTATAACTGAAGGTGTAGAAATGGAGAGTCATATTTCAGAACAGCACTAATTTTGCTGTCCCGTACAGCAGCGACTGGCCACACGTGGTTACTAAACACTTGAAATATGGTTAGCATGATGGAGCCGAACCTAAAGTTTATTTGATTTTAATTGATTTCAGCTGAAATTGAAATAGTCAAGTGGAGCTGGTGGTTACTGTATTGAGCAGTGAAATGCTAGAAAAGGGAATTGGCAAAAAAATAAAAATAATAATGTCAGATTAAAAGTGGGTAATGAAGGAGAGAGAAAGATAGGTGTTCACAAAGGCTCTCAGGGGAAGACTTCAGGGAGCCCAGGGATATGGGTCTCTTTCGTTTCCTTCAGGATCCTTTAGAGAACCATCTGTCATCACCACATTCAAAGCCGTAGGCATCTGTAAACTTGCCATCACCCTGCAATGCCTGTTAACAGGTTCCCAGGTCATGAGCACATCCCGGGGCTCAGAGCCCAGGGGAGCCGCACACCAGGAGGCACAGAGTTCTACCAAGGCCAGGAGAGCAGGGCTGATGCCAGGGTGAGGAGGCCAGCATCGCAGCATCACAGCATTTCCTTCTGACACACAGCACTTGCCACCCCATATGCTGGAGTGCAAAGGGCAGAAAGATGCCTTGTGAGATGGCAATACAATCTCTCCAGACTTAGTCATGGAGAGCCAGAGCCTGTAATTTACTTAAAAAAGAAGCTTTAGCTCCATTTCTTGTGTGTTTGGGCAGGATGTATATTTAGTTATGGGATGTATTTTGTGTGTGTGTGGTTAAGAACACATAGCTCAGTGCTAGAGAAAATATAACTTTTTGCACGGCAAGTTTAAAGAAAGGAAAAGAGGTACTTGCTCTTGTACAATAGAAGATTTGAAGATGAACCCATACTTGTTGGGCCCTGTGGCTTCTCAGCCTTTTCCTGCTTATCTGGTGCAGTCCTGACGTTTGCTTTCCTGGGTTGAAACAGCAAGGCAAGGATTTTTCCAGGAGCATTTGGGAGCTCACCTGGAGTCCCCACTCCTGCTTCAGCATCTATATAGTGGGGAGATGTTCTCTAGGCAGCAGATGAGTGGTTGGTTGGTCAATTATTCCCAGGTTGTTCTGACTGCACTAGAGAAAGCAGCAAACGTTGGCTAGAGAGAGATCAACCTTGTCGAGGGAGAGTCTTCCTTCCAGGTCACAAGAAGACCTCCCCAGACAAACACGGAGAGCAGGAGGACCTGACAAGAGGGTGTAAGTGGGGCTGCTTTAATTGCTAAGACGCATCACCACATGGTAACAGCTTTCAATAGTCAGAACATTTTTGTGATTTTTAGGAAGACATAGCTGTCTTCTGTGGTCATGGTAAAAATGTATTTTATCCCATCCCCTGAAGGGTGCTCAGCTACTTGCAAAATTTCATGAAACCAAATGCTGCAGTTTATTGAAACATGAAAAGCTGAGCTCGGATGTATTAATATTATTGGCCTAAACCCTAAATTAATATAAAGTTCTCAAAGAAAGTCTCAAAGGGTCATCAAACACACGATGCAAAGCGAGTTAACTCTGACCCTCAGATTTGGTCTGCTCCACAGAGTATCTTTTAAGATTCTTTTTTTTTTTTTTTTCGCTGACCATTCTTAAAAGTCTTCATTGACTTTGTTACAATATATCTTCTGGTTTATGCTTTGGTTTTTTGACAGGGTGGCATGTGGGGTCATAGCTCCTGGCCCAGGGGTAGATCCTGGCTCAGGGATCATAACTGTACCCCCTGCACTGCAAGTGTGGCGTCTTAACCACTGGACTGCCAGGGAAGTCCCTAGAGTATCTTTTAATAAGTACAGATTTTAGGTCTGTGGAACCCAACAGTTGCCCATAGAGATTTATGGTTGTATTTTTTTTTAAACTTAAAAATGTCCCCTCTTTCATGAAATCCTTCTTGGTCACATTCCATGGTGAGAGTTTATTGGAGTGTCTTTTGGACTCACTTTGTATGTATGGCTTTGTGACATTGCAGCGTCCTTGTTCCTGTGAGTTAACACTTGCCTGGATGGCTCCACTGTCCCCTGCTCACTCACTGATGCTGGAATCAGATGCCCTTTGAGGACAGACGCTGATGATGTCATCTGTCACCACTCAGAACCAGGATGCGAGGGCATCCGCGGAAGCTGCTGACTGATGTGCCTCTGGTCCCCAGGCCCTGGAAAGGTGGAGGTGTGGCCATCACTGATGGCTGATGTGCAGCCTTCAACAGTCTGCTTCAGGAAAAGATTTAAGGTGAACAATCTGTTCTTTCTTTCCAAAGTGTTCAGCACATCCTTTGATTTACTTTGCAGTTGACAGGACACTACAATGATAAAGCAATCTTTTAGAAGAAATTCTTCTATTTCTAATCAAAATCTGCTTTTGGCTACCAACCTGCCTGTCCTTTTGGGTCCCCAAACATCCACTCTCAACTTGCTTCTCTTGTGTTTCCACTGAGAGAACCATCTGCTTCTAGAGAGGAACAGAACAAAACAAAGTAAAACAAGATGCTCTGAAGGCCCTGGCAAAGGGTAGGTCAGGATAATGTCTATGTTTATAGGCTGTTTTCCTCCTTCCTGCCTGCCTTCTCTACCTCCCTCTCTCTCTCTATCTCTGTTTCTTTCCTCCTACTTTTTTTTTTTCTGTCTAGAAAGAGGCACTACAGTAGAGGCTAAATCCATGTTTTCTTGATTGTTTAGAAGAGAAAGTGACCATTGGGGAAATGACGAGGGGTCAGAACTTCCTGACTTATATCCAGGAGCCCTCAGCTCACTTGTTCTGACTCCCCTTCTGCAGCCCTTCCAGAGAGACAGGGAGGGGAGTGAAATGAAAGAGGATTTTACCAAATGCTTTGAAAAGAAAAGGGAAAGCAAGAGTGGGAAAGGAAGCTCACGAGGGGGAGGCTTGTATGTGTGTGTGCGTGTGTTGGGGGAACAGGCTAAGAGCTCTGAAAATGCAATGACATAAATCAGGCTTGTGCTGAGTTTCCTGCTTTTTTATTGGGTTGTTCCCTGTGGTGCTTTCACTAAAACTGCTTCCTCTTTCTCTGCATTCATTTTGTTCCCAGCCCAGAGGGTCTTGGATGATGTTGGGGAGATGCCAAACATCTGGATTTGAGAGAGAGAGAGAGAGAGAGAGATCTCCACAGTTAAGTGACTTCAGCTTCTCCTGCCCCTGGGATGGTCTGCTCTGTGTATTCCGGAGGTCTGGTGACTGGTCATTGCTGGCTATCTATTGATCACGTGGGAACCGGCCTGATGCTCATCTTCGCACCTCAGTGATAAATAAGAGGTAATAAAGTTTATGACTTTTTCCATAATAACTGGAGAGTTGTCATGGTGACTCTTTGCAACCCTCTAGACTACAGGTGGCAAGGCTCCTCTGTCCATGGAATTTTCCAGGCAAGAATACTGGAGTGGCTTGCCATTCCCTTCTTCAGGGGATCTTCCTGATCCAGGGATCCAACCTACATCTCTTGTGTCTCCTGCACTGGCAGGCAGGTTCTTTACCACTGAGCCAGCTGGGAAGCCCTGTCATGGTGACACCATACCCCAATATGTAATATTTTAGCATTTTGTATATAAGCTTTACATGTATCCTTATTAGAAGCCCCACGTTACATTGTCACTTTGTGCCAGTCTTTGAGATAAGCGCTTTACACACATTAGCTCATTTAATCCTCATAGTAATTCCAATAGGTAATTGGTGTAGTAATTCTCATTGTACAGTTGAGAAAACTGAGGTTCATAGGAGCTACGTGAATTGCTAGAAAATAGTATAACTGATCTCTAAATCTTAGTCTTCCCGGCTTTAGAATCCTGAGTGATGATTTTTTTTTTTTTTTGCTATTTCAGTTGATCATTGTAAGCACTAATATGGAGCATGAAACTAACAAGTGAAGCAGTGAGAACCCCTACTTTGTTCATTTGAGGATGTTTAGTTAAAATATTGGTTTTCATTTTCTGCACTCTTTCTCCACCTATATAGTCTCTTCAGTAGCTAACAAAAGAGAGATGTGAGCTGTTTTTTTTTTTCAAGGAGAAAATCTTAAAACATTCAATAAATATGAGGCTCTATACTTGCTACAAATAACTTAGAGAAAAAGTAAGGCATTAGATTAAAATGCATTGACAATAATTGTGAAAATGTTTCTTGAATCAGCCACACTTCTTCCTTCTAAATTCTAAAAGACTGAGTATAATTACTATCACGTACTTAATATTTCTTAAGTGTAACTCCGATGATTATAATATTTATTGCTATGAAACAAACTACTCTATAATTTAGTCACAATGCAGCAACTACTGTATAATAACTCACAGCTTTTGTGAGTTAAACATTCAGAAATAGCTCAGCTGACTTGGTCTTCTGCTTCATGTGACATTGTTTCCAGTCATCCAGCAATTGTCACCTGATGTTGGGGGTGGCTTTGAGCTGTCCCATTACATATATGCATATAATTTCAAGTTTTGAACTGAACTGAATTGAAATAAGTAGAATGAACTTTAGTAGCATATTTTATTTTAATCTAATCAATCAAATATTATTATTGAAGCATCTAATCAATATACAAATTTTAACGAGATATTTTTGGTATGTTTTTTGAAATCCAATGTTCATTTTATCTTACAGTGCATCTCGGTTTGGACTGTTGACACTTGTGGATGGTGGCTGCCATACTGGATTGCACAGGTTGCTAGAGACACGATATCTTTGCTCTCATGCGAACCACCTTGCTGGAATTGTCTGGAAGCCTGGGGTCACTGAGCTTCCCTGCTTCTCTGAGTATTCTCCAGAAGTTCCCATGGGATTTCTCCTGCAGGTAGTCAGTCTTCTTACAAGGCAGCTCAAGTTTCCAAGAGATGGAGACAGAACTTGTGAACTCTTTTAAAGGATGAGTCCTAAACTGGAGTAGCATCATCTGGGTGCAAGGGGAAGGAAAACTGTCCCATCTCTCAATGGAAGACTCATCAACGAACTTACAGCTATCTTTAATATGCCAGGAAAACATTTATCAATGTTTCTCAAAGTGTTATACAGTAAACTTGCATAATTTAAAAACTCTTTATATACATTTTTAGGATACTGAAACAGTGTTTAATGGAAGTGGGGAAATACTTACATATATTTGTAGACCCAGAATTATAATAAAATATGAATTATCATAGATGTTTAGAGTCATGTATAAACTTTTAGAAAGGACAATTTATCATTTGTTATTTACTTCCTATTAGATTCTTGATTAAACAACACAACACCTAATATCAACACTGTTCCTACAGGAAAATAAAAGCCATTTTTCTTGTTCCACTATTTTCTAATGCTGCCACTATACTATGGTGAAAAGCAGGGGGTGCCCATTTTAACTTTACAGTTATGACAAAAGCATTATAAATCTTTGCCTTATTTCTCTTTGGACATTTATTTTAGTAATTGCTCAGCCACAGGCTCTAATGTTCTGAGTAATTGTTCTGTCAACAACACTAAACCTTGTTTGGATGAATATGTAACAAGTTGGAGATGGTTATTTGTTTTCAAATAACCTGCTGCAAATACAAAATTGGTGACTTTAGAAATTAAAAAACAAAAAGAAACATCGGGCTTATTTCTCTTTTTAAAAAAATTTTCCAGATACTTGACTAGGTCAGATGAACTCTCATGTATATTGAAATCAATAATTTATGAGTGCTAACTACAGAGAAAGAAATTAAAACAAGGGAATAAGAAAGTCAGTGAACTACTGTCTCTGGGTAATAATTAAGAGTGAAATATATTAGTTTTGTCACTAAGCTAGAGAACAGCAGTTGAGCTGGACTATTTTAACACTGCCATCAGAAGTCCTTGACTGTCCCTGGAAGGGGTCGGTCTCTGTGACTAGTCACTAAATTCACCTAAACTCATTGTTTCTGATAATGACAAGCCTCTGCTTTTGGACTTATCTATGACTTCCCTGGTGTAAAGCGTCTGCCTACAATGCGGCAGACCTGGGTTCAATCCCTGGGTTGGGAAACTCTTCTGGAGAAGGAAATGGCACCCCACTCCAATATTCCTGCCTGGAAAATCCCATAGACGGAGGAACCTGGGAGAGCAAAGAGTCGGACACGACTGAGTGACTTCACATGCTCTGCTGAGCAAGAGCTGAGATTAGTGATTTTATCAGGTTTAGCAGAGATCCGTAATGGATCAACCAATAGATAGACTATTATGTGAACTGGAGTCGAATCCCCTGCCACAGTAGGCAAGGTGGATTTATCAGGTCTATCAATCCTCAGATTTCACAATGTGCCTGAAAACAGGTGGTAATTGAAAACATAATCACTAAAACTGGAGAGAAGAAATTATGTTTTCACTTCAGATCTTCACTGGATTATGCAGAAGATGCCAACGTAAAAGTTTGCACACAAACCAGACGGTTTATTTAGTGTGATTCGGTGATTCAGTCATTTCAGTTCTCCCACATGGAATGGCAGAAGCTCCTATAATGAAATTTAATGTGGAGTTTGGAGGGCACGGTGATCAATAAATTTGCTCTTGACTTGTAAGGCAATAAGTGTCTTGCTCAAATTCACCTTCTCAAAAGTTCTGAATTGAGTTAGAACTCTTATTCATGGTGTACTCTGAATAAGTTAGATGTCAGGTTAAAATTAATCTTGAAAATTCAGACCCAAGAAACAAATAAGATGGATGAATACATTAAAATTCCCTGGGATTTATTCACTCAACCTACTTATTGCTGTCTTCCTATATTCTGTCCTTCAATTTTATACATATTGCCAAAGACCATTCAGTAGAAGGAAAGCAACATGTATAAAAAATAAAAATTTTAAAATCCACTTATAAAATCAATCATTATGTACTAGAGATACTGTGTAAGGCAATGTACCTATACATTCCTATTTGTGCTGGTGGGGCCATCACAGGAACTGTGCCTGGAATCTGACTCTTTTCTTTCTACTCCCTGCTTCTTCCCCTCTTGCACTGGGTTCTTCTGGTTCATAGACCACTTATAGACAAAGCCTTGCCTCAAGGTATGTATTAATATCTGGGGACCCTGACATAAGACCCCAAAGATCCTTTTGACGTCTCTCATTGTGTGGTAGTTACGTGTTTGTAAGAGAAGAGTCCTTCCATCCATCTGCCCCGGGGACTGACACAGAAGGCAAGCCCCAGCCAATCACTTTATAAAAACATCTTTCATGCTTTTACGCTACCCCTACTTGGTCAAAAATAATTCAGCAATCCAGTCTGAACATTAAGTTTTCCCACTGTTTTCCATTTTCTGCCTGTCCCCAATAATACTTAATAATGCTTTCAGAAAGTTCATCTATTTCTATTTGTATGTTTTGCAAATAGGTTTTACTTTGCTATACTTTTGGAAAATAATTCTCTCCAGATAATCAAGTTAATAGATGAATTTCAATATAAAATGTGACCAGAATGCTTAAGTACTCAGAAAACTATGTATAATGAATGCCTTTATAGAGCTATACAACTAATCAAATTTTTATAAAAATGTGAGTGTAGAGAACACTGGTTGGGGGCAGATAACTTTCAGGTTAACATTCTACAATATCGTAACAATTCCTCCTTAGTGATAATTCTTGGTAAACCTGAGCATTGCACTTTAAAATCCTTCTCCTGAACTAGTAGGTCTTTTTCTACTTGTCTCTCTGTGTCTTCATCAGAGGAAATAAGAGCTTATTAAATATTATAAAATAATGATGAAGTTTGTTTGCTCTTTGGAGGAGATCAATGAATATACAGGTATATAAAACCCCATGAATTTATTATGGATTTGAAACTGTGAAATTTACAGGACTGATTCTAATTCTGAACTGAGAAACATAAGGAAATAAAAGTCTCAGGGCCACAGAGAGAGAGATTTTTCCTTTTGGTAAATTGGGGTTTGGAGAACTTTCTGAATGGCCCAATTGGGACCTCTCCGTCCCTCTCTGGCTTCTTTCTTTCCTCTGCCGCTCTGACAGCTCCAAAGTCCTTAGACAGTGGCTTCTAAGTGCACCTCACTTCTGTTTTGTTTTTGTCTTTCCTGGAGGGATGAGTGAGAAGGTGAAGACTGCAGGGTGCAGGGCATAGAGCACTGACAGCATGTATTTGCATGTGTGAGTCACTTTGGAAAGAGAGTCTAAAATGGGAAGAGACGTGTTATAAATGAGAATCTTTCTGAGCCTGGATATTTTTAACTAGTAAAATGGGGTAACATAATCTTCCCTATCTTACTGTTGTGTGAAAACTGTATAAATCTTAATTATTTTGAATTGGTTCATGGTGCTTTTGATGTCTATTACATCCTTCTGTTTTGCTGTATATTGATTCTATTAATTTTTGAGAGTCTGTCATTGAAACTCCAACTAAAAGCCCTAATTTATCTGCTTAAAAAATAATTGTAACATGTAGTGGAACCATATGTAACTTTGTTCTGTATTTTCCAAGTCTCCTATAAACGTGCTATCATACTTTCATAATTTAAAAAATAAAATAGAAAGAGAAAAATATCCCTCCCTGTTTTCTTAGATGTAAATAGGTCAATTGTGCAAACAATCTTCACTTCCTGGAGCTCAATTAGTGCCCATTTCTTGGTCTGTTTCATGTGCCTACGCCCTTAAACACCACCAAGGGAGAATAAGATGCCTTGGAATTCAGGGGGAGGTCTGTTAGATTGCCACATGTGCTCAAAGACTTCACTTTTGTAAAATCTAGGGTGTACATGAATGCATTAATTCTGCCCAGGCACCCAGGTGTGCAGTCATGGGGTGAATTAACTTGAAGGCAACTGTTAAGATTTTGCACTGGGTTAATTCCAGTTCACCATATGAGGGCCAGCAGCTGCCAGAGGAGCTGTTCCTTGAATATTTCATTATGAAACTCTATTTATAAAAAGAATTAAGCTTTATCCCCCACCCATCTCCTCCATTCTCTCAGGCGCCCAGGTATTGTGGCCCTGGGCAGACTCCCCAGACATGTTTCCTGCCGGCGGACACTTTCTCTGCTGACCTGTGTTTTATCATCACTCACTCTCCGCTGGAGATAATCTTCCATAGCTACTTCACTGAGGTGTGGACTCTTATGTATTCCTGGAACAGTGATTCCTTCAGAAAAGCTCATTTAAAAAATATTAGAGAATAGCTCTAGCTTGAAAGTAGATTTTCAGCTTGAAATGCATTCCATAAAGGCACATGGTGTTCTAAGGATGCAATTCAGAAGAAGCTACTGGAAGATTTTGTTAATATATTCTAATCTTTCTTTGAATCCCTGAATTTGTGAATATTCCTTACCACACAGTTGAATAGTCTACCTGTGTTTTTTTTTTTGCTCTACAGATAGAGCTTCTTTATATCTAATCCATCATAATCAAAATCAAACAAAAGACAAAGCAGGATGTGGTATGTTACAGCAGTGCACAGGTGTTTTCTCTTATGATCAACGTCCGTCGTGGCCGTGGTTGATCACTCATGTCTCAGCTCTTCCTGGAGAAATGACATGTGGGTGAAAACCCAGCCCTACAGCCTTGGACAGATCACTTCACCATGATGTGTCTTGATTTACAATCTAGAGTGTTGGGATGGTGCTGATAGAAGTGTAACATCCAAGCTTGTTATGAGGATGAAATGCATGTCCAACACTGAAGAAGTATACTCAGTATATTCTCCATCAGCATTAATTACTATTGCTAAACACCTACTTCAAAGATATCACTTCCCATGATTTAACCTTAAGACAATTCAGCTTATGAAAATAGGCTGTTGAATAGGTACTGTTCCGAGTCTGAAAAGTTGCATTTCCTTTTTACCCATAATTTACATTTCTAGTTTTTTCCTCCTTTTTTTTCTCTCCCCATGTCACGTGTAGAATCTTAGTTCCCCCAAAAGGGGTCAAACTCGTGACCTCTGCAGTGGAGATGTGGAGTCCTAAACACTGGACCTTCAGGGAGGTTCCTGTGCATTTCTCTTTTGTTGACTTCCACTTTAATGATGACTTCTCAAGGCCATAACTTTCATTACATTAAATGCCCACATATGTTGCAGAAGATAATTCCAAAAAGAAGACATACAAAATTTAATATATCTTATCAAATATACCACAAGAGGTATTAACTTGTTATTTTATTTTAAAAATTGAAAAATTATAGGGCAAAATAATACATGCAACTTGTAAGAAAAGTAATGAAAATAATAAAAATTACATACAATTTTAAAAGCAAAGGAAAACATTTAGGATGCAATTAAATTCTCTAAGTATTTCCTGAGCTTCAACCAGAATCTAGAGAGAAGGATGCTGGACAGTTGCTATCCCGGAGACTCAGGCAGTGAGAGGCAGACACATTAGGAAGCACTTGAGTATAAAGTGACCACTGCTGTAACAGCGACTCGTGGAAATCACCGTGGGAACTGAGTGAAGATGGGGCAGCAGTGGGGGAAGAGATTGTTTACGGAAATAAGTGCATTTTTTTTATGGTTAAGTCACAGGGAAGGGTTCCTTCTTATTCAGGGAAATGCAATTTAAAATACAAGGCTATCACTTCACATACATTGGATGGACAAAAATTAAAAGAATGACAATACCAAGTGAATGGAAATATGCCTGGAAATAGAATTCTCATGTGATGCTGGAGGGAGTGAAAACTGGTCCAAACACTTAAGGAGCAATTTGGCAATATGCAGTACAACTGCAAATGCACATCCTTATGTCATTCCTAGGATGTCGTTCCTTATGCTGCTAGGTACATTTCCCGGAGAAACACTCAAATATGTGCATAGGAAACAAGAAAATGAATATTCATAGTAGCACTGTTCACAGCAGTGAAAAATGGGAATAACCTAAACATCTCTCACTAGGGAGATGAATAGTAATCCTTGGTTAGATATTAGTATATATTCATGCCACAGATTTTTATACAGCAGTTAAAAAGAATGAAATACATCTTTATTTCCCTCAAAGAAAAAATGGTAAGTGAAGAAGTAAATTTTAAAAACAAAATCCATACACAGTCATACCATAAAAATTCAGAGTGAAGCTGACCTTTAGGGAGGGAGGAAAAAGAAGAGAAATGGAAGAAAAAGGGAATTTAAATATCATGTGCATTAGTTATCTATTTTACACACAGTAGTATATTAGTCCATCAGTTGTGTCCGACTCTTTGGGACCCTGTTGACTGTAACCTGCCAGACTCCTCTGCCCATAGAATTTTTCAGGCAGGAATACTGGAGTAGGGTGCCATTTCCTTCTCCAGGGGATCTTCCTAACTGAGGGGTTGAGCCTGGGTCTCCTGCATCAAACCCAAGTTTCTTGCATCTCCTGCATTGGCAGGCAGATTCCTTCCCACCAGCACCACCCGGGAAGCCCTTATTTCATACACAGTAGCATATATGTGTCAATCCTAGTCTCCCAATTCATCCCACTCTCCTTTTCTCCCTTGGGGTCCATACATTTGTTCTCTACACCAGTGTCTCTATTTCCGCTTTGCAAATAGGTTCATCTGCACCATTTTTCTAGATTCCACATATGTTTGTTTTTCTCTCTCTGACTTACTTTACTCTGTATGACAATCTCTAGGTCCAGTATATATGTGGCTGATTCACTTGGCTATACAGTAGAAAATAACACAGCATTATAGAGCAACTATATTCCAATAAAAACTTTTTAAAAAATTTAGTGTGCATTCTTTGATTCCCATGTAGGCTGGGCAAGCTCACCCAGGTTGAGGCCCACTGGGATGGAACCACCCTGAGAAGCAGGTACCAGGTACCAGGAAAGGAGGGTGGTAGGAAGGGAGGTAGGCGTACCAAAGGCAAGCTTTGCTCTGTTTGGCTTTTATTATCATTAGACCTGTCTGCCTTCATGGATGCAAACCTTTGCCCTCTTCACCTTCCTGCCTGTGCTTCCCTCCCACTTACCCTATTCTCTCCTTATTCCCTGGTAGCTCAGATGGTAAAGAATCTGCCTGCAATGTGGAAGACCTGTGTTCTTTCCCTGGGTCAGGAAGGTCCCCTGGAGAAGGGAATGGCAACCCACTCAGTATTCTTGCCTGGAGAATCCCATGGACAGAGGAGCCTGGCGAGCTACAGCCCATGGGCTCACAAACAGCCGGACTGAGCGACTAACACACAAACTCCTTACTCCAGGATCACTTCTCAAGGCAGCTTTTCAGTATGTTCTCTTTCAGAAACATTGTGGGTGAATCAGTTGCAGAGATGGTCAAGGAACGATTAAGTATTTTTCTTTATGAAAAAATCTAATTAAAAGGACATATACCTGTTTGTACTAATTTTTTTTATTTTACATGTTTTACAGACAGGAAATCAGTCCAGAATATTCATTGGAAGGACTGATGCTAAACTAAAGCTCCAATACTTTGGCCACCTGATGTGAAGAAATGACTAATTGGAAAAGACCCTGATGCTGGGGAAGACAGAAGGCAGGAGGAGAAGGGGATGATAGAGGATGGTATGATTGGATGGCATCACCAATTGGATGGACATGAGTTTGAGCAAGCTCTGGGAGTTGGTGATAGACAGGGAAGCCTGGCATGCTGCAGTCCATGGGGTCTCAAAGAGTTGGACATGACTGAATGACTGAACTGAACTGAACTGCACTGAGAGACTTAAAAAAGAGAGGAAGATGGTTTGGGTGAAGTAAGATGACTCTTTTCTGACAGCACTGGAATAGGTGGGTCATTTCATTCATCATTGTTGAAAATGATTCACAAGAGTGACATCTCTTCCCGGTTCTCAGGACAAACCATGGCATGACCACGTGGGCCCCTCTACTGTCTGCACCAGGGGCCCACAGGTAAGCTCAGGTGCTCTGAAACCACGTTTCATCAGGTTCTGTCTACTGTCAGGTGATCCCAAACAGATAACCACACTGAATTCTTCCCGTTGTCATGGCGAAATAGCTCACATTATCTCTGAGATAAATCAGAAGAGCAAGGGAGCAGGTGGAAAACAGTTTCAGCCAGGACAAAGGAAAACGTGATTAAGGGTTTTCCCCTTGTCCTCAGTACACTGACAGGGATTTCTCTGGGATAGAAAATAATGTTCATTATGGGATAGCACCGACGACTTTAAGTAATGATAGGTTAACTGAGTATTACGGTGGTATATTTGATTGCCTTTGAATATTTTATTTTTGATTTCCTGGAGATCATCTGAAATAGCTTTTCATATTAGTAAGAATAACTGCGTTTCTAGAGCTATCAAGCTCCCTATCCACATCTGTCGAGAAGACGGAAGCTTAGCGTTCTCTCCTCTTTTCCTCCCTGACATCCCTCTGCTCACCTCCCCTCCCCCTGCCTCCTGGATTGTGAGCATCACCGCCGGAAATACTCCCTGCTCTTGCGGGACTCTCTTTTTACTGCAGTCTCTTCCTGCCGCAGGTTCTGGTTCTCTGCTTTTTTTCTTATGTGTCCTTACTGAGTTGAACGCCCTCCAGGTTTTCTTGCCTAAAAGAGAGAAAACACCACTTCTCCATGGTCGGATTACCCTCTCCTTGGGAACCCCATTTGATTTCTCCGCTTTGCTCCAAGCCTGGAGCCTCCATCTTATTTATTCAAGTAGCCTGCCCAAAGCCTTGAACACACCCCGCCTGGACCGAAACAAACTCTCAAGTTTCTGTCTGCATCCCCCTGGCTGCTCTGGGGCCCTGTGGACAGCTGTCCCCCAACTTCCTGCCTTCCCTTGAGTTTTCATTTTCATGAAAAGTGTTTGCTGAACTCCTGTGTAGTCGAGACCAAAGACACAGCCCAGGAATCATCAGGATCTTCTCCCCGTGAAACTTGGAGGATGTTTGACAAGAAAGATTAGGATCCGGATAGCTTTGGAGCAGGCCTGGGGAGAGATTACAGAAGCACTGCTGTCAGAGTTTGCTGCTCTAGACTGTGGGAGACGTTTGTCAGTACTCTTGCTTCTTCTAGAAGTCTGCTAGCTATATAAGCTAAGGACATGTATTTTTAGTTAAATAAATTAGGGCATGGATAGCTCATGGCTAAAACCTTAAAAAAATTGGTGATATGTATATCTTATATCTATCTATCTATGTATTATATGCATAATTTTTTCCATTTCCCACTCTATTCCCACTTTTTTTAAAACAACCACACTTAAGCGAAGCATTTATTGTAGGCATGTGTGCACCTACCTTCAGGCGTTTATATTCTATATAATGAGAAATAACTTCAAATAAAAACAGAATAACACCTTGCATACTACTTTTCTGCTTGTATTTGTCATGCTGATCATGGATATTTCACAATGTAAATATTTATACTACATATGTTATTTAAGTACCTATGTGGAATTCCAATGCATATGGTATTTCCATGTCCATATTTCATTTTTTCTATTGAGGAATGAGTAATCACAGAAAACATTTTTTGCTTTGAACTAAATTGCTACTCTTCAGTCAAAATATTCATATTCCTAATATAATTTTCCCAATTAGTTGAGTGGATTTGGCTTCCCAGGTAGTAGTAGTAAAGAATCTGCCTGCTAATGCAGGAAAAGTAAGAGATGTGGGTTTGATCCCTGTGTTGGGAAGATCCCCTGGAGGAGGGCATGGCAACCTACTCCAGTATTCTTGCCTGGAGAATCTCATGGACAGAGGAGCCTGGTGGGCTACAGTCCATGGGGTCGCAAAGAGTTGGACACGACTGAAGCTAGACTTCAACAGTGTGTGAACCAAGAACTTCCAGATGTTCAAGCTGGATTTAGAAAAGGTAGAAGAACCAGAGATCAAATTGCCAACATTTGTTGGGTCATAGAAAAAGCAAGAGAATTCCAAAAAATATCTACTTCTGCTTCACTGACTACAGTAAAGCCTTTGACTATGTGGATCACAGCAAACTGTGGAAAATTCTTAAAGAGATGGGAATACCAAACCACCTTACCTGCCTCCTGAGAAATCTGCATACAGGTCAAGAAGCAGCAGTTAGAACTGGACATGGAACAATGGGCTGATTCCAGATCGGGAAAGGAGTACGTCAAGGCTGTATATTGTCACCTTGCTTATTTATGTACTCTTACATGCAGAGTACATCATGCAAAATGCTGGACTGGATGAAGCACAAGCTGGAATCAAGATTGCAGGGAGAAATATCAATAACCTCAGATATGCAGATGACACCACCCTTATGGCAGAAAGCGAAGAGGAACTGAAGAGCCTCTTGATGAAAGTGAAAGAGGAGAGTGAATAAGCTAGCTTAAAACTCAACATTCAAAAAAATGAAGATCGTGGCATTTGGTCCCATCACTACATGGCAAATAGATGGGGAAACAATGGAAACAGTGAGAGTCTTTATTTTTTGGGGGCTCCAAAATCACTGCAGATGGTGACTGCAGCCATGAAATTAAAAGATGCTTGCTCCTTGGAAGAAGAACTATGACCAACCAAGACAGCATATTAAAAAGCAGAGACATTACTTTGCCAACAAAAGTCTGTCTAGTCAAAGCTATGGTTTTTCCAGTAGTCATGTATGGATGTGAGAGTTGGACCATAAAGAAAGTCAAGTGCTGAAGAGTTGATGCTTTTGAACTGTGGTGTTGGAAAAGACTCTTGAGGGTCCCTTGGACAGCAAGGAGATCAAACCAGTCGATCTTACAGGATATCAGTCCAGAATATTCATTTGAAGGACTGATGCTCAAGCTTAAATCCCAATATTTTGGCTATCTGATGTGAAGAACTGACTCAATGAAAAATAACTCTGATTCCTGGAAAGAATGAAGGCAGGAGGAGAAGGGGACACCAGAGGATGAGCTGATTGGATGGCATCATGAGTTTGGACATGAGTTTGAGCAAGCTCTGGGAGTTGGTGATGGACAGGGGTGCCTGGTGTGCTGCAGTCCATGGGGTGGCAAAGAGTAAGACACGACTGAGAGACTGAACTGAACTGAACTGAAGGGACTTAGGATGCAAGTACACACATGTGATTGAATTATTCAGAGTGGTTCAGATTTAGATTTTATTTTAAAGTATGAGACAGATACAACATTTGCAACTAACTTTTAAATAAGAAAACCAATATTTTTATAGCCTTCTGGAGTTCTTAGGGTCAGATCTCACTTGAAAGTTTACCTGACAAGCCACCTATTTATGTTCAGAATCTGCTCTGCATCACTGAAGCCAAGAGGTCATGAAGCCTTGTGTGCATATGGCCAATTATAGGGAAATCACTATTTTCAAAAGCAGCAAATTCTTTTGATGCGTAATGGTCTAGCAGGAGAAAGCATGGGTTTGGGGGTCACTTACCTTTGGGTTGAATTTCCCTTCTTTTAAAATCACTGGATTAGACATTAGACAGGCTGCTAAAATGTCTCTATTGGCTACACTGCAGCTTATGTTAAAAGTGTATGCTCAGACTTGAAACAATGCTCTTAATATGAAAAACCTTTGGAATATAGAAAATCCCCTTTCCCCTCTCCAGAGCGCAGATTTCAATTCTATTGTCTCAATGGGGAAAAAACAAAAGAAAAGAAAAGAAGTCTAATAAGAAATTCAGAGCCAAGGCAGGATAGTTTGTTCTAGACTGTATTTTCTCTCTCCTGAAGAAATGAATGACTTATTAAGTAGGAAGCGAATCTTAGAGCGAAGGAATTTGCAGGGGCGGAAAATGTTTTTGAAAACACCTTTCGATATATTTTCGGAGGTTTTATCCCCACCTCCGTAGTTGGTGAGCTGTGCCATCTACACACTTCAGGGGGCCCTAGAGCTCTGTTTGTGACCTTCATCTTTTTTTAGGTTCAGACCTGTAGTGAAAGCTGTTGACTAGTTTTATTTATCTGGATCCATCAGTTCTACCCATTTACTGCTCACCTTCTGTATAGAAGACTGATACTGGAGATGAAAAGATGAATAAGATAGTGTCCTTTGTCAAAAGATAAACTGTTGTTGTTGTTCAGCTGCTAAGTCATGTCCAACTCTTTGAGACCCCATGGACTGCAGCACACCAGGCTTCCCTGTCTTTCACTGTCTCCTGGAGTTTGCTCAAATTCATATCCATTGAGTCGGTGATGCTATCCAACCATCTCATCCTCTGTTACCCCCTTCTCCTCCTGCCCTCAGTCTTTCTCATCATCAGGGTCTTTTCTGTTTAAGAGTTTATTTGTGTAAAAATTGATTTGAATCAGACACTGATGAACAGAAAGTGGTCCAGAATGTTCCAAGGACAGGAGCTGGGAAACTTTACAGAGAAAATACAGAAGCAAAGTAAAGAAATTATTGATCAGCTAAAGCTACAATCCAAGTCGGCTGCTTTTGACTGAGTGACGTTGGGTTTTGATTTCGTAACCTTGAGGCAGGTGCAGGCTTAGGTTCTGAATTAACCTAAATAAGCTGACATAGCATTCAACCACTTCCGTCTGATGGCCTCCTTGTTCAATTAATTTTACCCCTCATTCTCTGTTTCCCCCAGTCCTGTGGAAGCTCTGTAATCAAACCCCACTGGCTATCAAAATCAGATTCCCTGGGGATTCCCAGTCCCTTGGCCAGATCTCCAGGTGGGGGAGCCTGATGTGGGGCCTAGAAACTTCACAACAGTGTGAGAACTGCTTTGGTATAATTGTTCTCCAGTTTGTGAGTCATCCACTTGGTGAGTAAAGGATTTGATTTGATCATAATTGTGCCCCTCCTACTGTTTTGTTGTGGCTTCTCCTTTGTATTGGATGTGTGCTATCTTTTTGTGTGTGTGTGTGTGTGAGTCCCGTTGTCTTCCTGTCAATAGTTGTTCAACAGCTAGTTGCAATTTTCCTACTCTGGAGAAATGAGAGTGTGTCCTTCTACTCCACGGTCTTGAACCAATCTGCCTCACCCCTTATTCTCAAGGGACAGCTGAACCAGTAAACAGGGGACCACATGCTCCTACATGAACACCACCCAGTGCTGGAGTAAACGATGTCTAGATGAAACCCTGATGGAGTTCGAAGTCAGGACTCCCTGAGCGCATGCGGTAAGAGGTGAAGATTAGAAACTGCACCTTGGAAAGAATGGAAACAAAGGAAAGAACATTCCAGGCACAGCAATCAAACCCAAGACACAGGAGAGAACATCTGTTTCTGGGAGCTGTACAGGGCAGGGTGCATTGTGTGCAGAGGAAAAGCAGGCGGTGATGAGAGATGGAGGGAGAGTCATTTTTCATTGCTGCCATAACAAATTAGCCCAAACATAATATTTTCAAACATCTAGCTCTTATCTCCCAGTTATGCCAGAAGTCTGACAGAGAGCATCCCAGGGGCCTCATCTGCTTAGAGTTTCCTAAGGCTAATAGTAGGCGCTGGCCGGCCAGCTGGGTTCCTTTCTGAATGCTCTGGGGAGGAACCCACTTGCAGGCTTATTCAGGTTGTTGTGTGCTTGCTAAGTCGCTTCAGTCATGTCTTACTCTGTGTGACCTCATAGGCTGTAGCCTGCCAAACTCCTCTGTCCATGGGATTCTCCAGGCAAGAATACTGGAGTGGGTTGCCATGTCCTCCTCCAGGGTATCTTCCCCACCCAGTGATCAAACCCACATCTCTGATGTCTCCTGCATCAGCAGATGGATTCTTTACCACTTCGCCACCTGGGAAGCCCATATTCAGGTTGTTGGCAGACTCCATTTTCTTCTGTGTAGGACCAAAGCCCCATTTCCTTGCTGGCTGTCAGCTCAGCTCTCTGATTCTTCCAGATGACCCTCTGTATCTTGCCATCCCGTAGGACTGTATATGTTTGCATTCTTCAAAAGCTGCTCCATTGCTCTACTGTCTTGGATGAATTAAGTAGAGCTGCTGTTAACAAAGAACCACAGACTAGGGGTGCTTAAAAAATAGAACTTTATTTCCTTCAGCCTCAGCATCAGTCTTTTCAATGAATATTCAGGGTTGATTTCCTTTAGGATTGACTGATTTGATCTCCTTGCTGTCAAGGGACTCTCCAGTGTCTTCTTCAGTACCATATAGCTCCAGATTATTTCCCCCTTAGGATCTACTAGTGGTTCCAGCAGATAGACTTACCTCTCCATCCCCAGCTTGATCTCTAGAAGCTGTGAGTGATTCAGGCTTGGTCAGTCAGATACTTGACTTCCTCTGGCCTTAGTGGTTGATTGGAGAATAAATAAAATGAATGAGTGAATGAATGAAATGAATGAATGAATATCACCATCAAAGTTAATGAATATATATAAAGTCAGATATTTGCTGAGTCTTCTGGATGGAAAAGGGGCCATCCTCTTCCTCTGCAGAGTGCATCTGGTTAATGTATGAGACACATGAGATGTACACCGAGGGCAGCAGGGGTGAAAGGCAGAAGCCATGACATAGTAATTTTACTTAAGTCCTGATCAAGCCTTTCCTGAATTCAGTCCTGCCTCTAAATTTTTTGAAAACGTGAAAGTGTCAGTCACTCTTTGTGACCTGCCAGGCTCTTCTGTCCATGGAATTCCCCAGGCAAGAATACTGAGCATGTTGCCATCCCCTTGTCTAGGGGATCATCCTGACCCAGGGATCAAACACAGATCTCCTGCATTGTAGGCAGATTTTCTACCTTCTGGGCCACTACAGAAGTTCTAAATTTTTTAGGTATATGGAATAATTAATTTCACTTTGATTAACTCAATTTTCTTTGGGTATTCTGTCACTAATGACATTTAACTGGAGGGAAAGGATTCAAATTATCATTAGGAAAAGATGGTGAAAATTACTAATAATATCTTTCCCAGGGTTTTAGGGTTGACAAGAGCACTTCTTTTATTAGAAAACCTATGCATTTCCATGAACATGTTCTCTGAATTAGAGAAGCAAAACTTTTTGCCTAGGTAAAAGCGAAGTGAAAGTGTTAGTCACTCAGTCATGTCTGACTCTTTGTGACCTCATGGGCTGTAGCCCACCAGGCTCCTCTGTCCATGGAATTCTCCAGGCAAGAACACTGCAGTGGTTTTCCATTTCCTTCTCCAGGGGATCTTTCCAACCTAGGGATGGGACCTAGGTCTCCTATGCATTTCCATGAACTCATTCTCTGAATTAGAGAAGTAAGCCTTTTTGCCTAGGTAAAAGAATCAGCGATCTTTAAATAATAGAAAAAGTAGTATAGTGTTGGAAATCTTTGCATGACACTCCTAATGTTTTGTTTTTTTTTTTTGCATCCAAAGGGCATTTCGAAGGTCAGACTTGGAGGATTGTGTCATCAGAAATTCTAAATGCCCTTCTGTCTTGGAAGAGTAAGAAGGGATTTTTTTTTTTTTTTTTTTGCCTTCACCCTCTGCTGGGCTTCCCTGGTGGCTCAGATGGTAAAGAATGTGCCTACAATGTGGGAGACTTGGATTTGATCCCTGGGTCTGGAAGATCCCCTGGAGGAGGGCATGGCAACCCACTCCAGCATTCTTGCCTGGAGAATTCCATGGACAGAGGAGCCCGACCGGCTACAGTCTATAGGGTCACAAAGAGTCGGACACGACTGAGTGACTAAGCACAGCACCCTCTGCGCTCCCTCCCTCCCTGACAGATACTCTCCTTCTGGGCACAGGCAGATTCGGGTCTTGGCTTCTGTCACACTCTGACAGGTTTTTGTTTACCTTAAGTGAGACACGGACAAGAGGAAACACAAGACAGATGAATGGGCAAAAGTATGAATAAACAACTCTTGCAGCTGCGTAACAGATGGCCACAGGGCCTCGGCGACTCCACAAATTGATTTGCAAGGTTTCTGGAAGGAGATACTTGCTAGTGTTTTTCTCAAACAAAAGTTATAGTGATAGAATAAAAATGATCTCATCTTGGTAAACTTTTATAAAAACAAAAAACCATGGACTTTCTATTATAAGGCTGCCAACCAACTTTCCTGGGTGTACTTTGTTACAAACAGTGGGGAACTGGAGATGCCAAGGAGAATACAATGACTCCTCCCACTCCCCCAGTCTGTTCTCCCCCAGCATCCACCCTCTCCCTCCAAAGAAGTTCTTAGATGAATTGAGGAGAATGTCTTGAAATCACACTCACAGCAGTGCATGCTGGAAGAATACACAGTGCAAACATGGATTGCATGTTGCCAATGGTGAGAGATGGGCAAAGGTCAGGACTTTAGAAGCAGACAGAATCAATTGCATCTTGAGTGGTTTTGCCTGACTCAGCTTCTACTTTTCCTTATTATTATTTAAATAATAATACTTATACTTTATTTGGGCTTCCCTGGTGGCTCAGATGGTAAAGAATTTGCCTGCAATGTAGAAGACCTGAGTTTGATCCCTGGGTGGGGAAGATCCCCTGGAGGAGGGCATGGCAACCCACTCTGGTATTCTTGCCTGGAGAATTTCATGCACAGAGAAGCCTGGCGGCTACAGTCCATGGGGTTGCAAAGAGTCGGACATGACTGAGTGACTACCACTTTCCCTTTCACATTTTATTTATTCAGCTAACATCTACTAGACACTGTCTCTGGTCTTTGGATATGGAGATAGAATAAGACGGCACAGGAAACAGCACATCCTTCTGATGGGAAGGTCTAAAGGTCTGTCACCTTTCTCAGAGGCCGTGGTGACAATTTATTAGGGCTTTATGAAAAACTTTTTAAAAATATATAATTTAATATTATTTGAAATCCTTTGCTAAAAATTAGTAGTTTGTTCACCTACCCAATCTCACTATGTTCTGTTCACAGAAGACAGCTACTTTAAAATACTATATTAGCTGCTTCTTTGGGGATGTTTCTCACTATTTTTATTGGGAGTATAGTTGCTTTAGAACATTGTGTTAGTTTCTGCTGGACAACAATGTGAATCAGTTATATTGTTGTTGTTCAGTCACACAGTCCTGTCCTACTCTTTGTGACCTCATGGCCTGCAGCACACCAGGATTCCCTGTCTTTCACTGTTTCTTGGAGTCTGCTCAAACTCATGTTCATTGAGTCGGTGGTGCCATGTGTATATGCATCAGCTATCTGTATACATATACCCTTCCTTCTTGAGCCTCTCTCCCACCTCCCCCTACCCCACCCCTCTAGGTCATCAACAAACACTGGAGTTGAGTTCCCTGTGTTATAGAGCAGCTTCCTACTAGCTTAACTGTTTTACACATGGTAGTGTATTTATATAGATATTACTCTGCAGACACAGATAACTTGTGGACACAGTGAGGAAGGGGAGGGTGGGGTGAATTGGGAGCATGGCATTAGGGGGTTATTGGGAAGGCAGCTGTGGTTGGAACAAAAACACCTTGGAGACAGATTCCTATGAATGTTTCACCTCTGAACTTACTGTGTGACCTTGGGCAAGTTACTTAACTTCTCTGTGCCCCATATGCTCACTTTGAAAAACTGGGATACTAATAGTAACAGTCTTACTGGGTTATGATAATAATTAAATCAATTAATAATACATCTAGAGACTTTAATGCAGGGTCTGGAACCTAATAAACCCTAAAGAATAGTGAGTATTATGATAATAAAATGAGACAAAATCTAAAGCACAGAGAGGTTTGTGATTCATAGAATAAATGTCTAGTAAACATTTTGTTCCCTGAAGAATCACCAAGCACAGACTTCATAACAGCTTATTACTGAGATTATTTTTTATCAGATAATGAGTTAAGTATCACCAGTTGAAAATAGTAAGGTTGTCTCACCTTGAATGTGATCATTTTAACATCCAATGCTATAGCCAGACTGGAAAATAACAGACATTTATGTTGGCTTCCATTTAATTAATTAATTGATCGCTTAAATTAATTATTAGTTTTCTTACTGGGCTAAGCCTAGTTGTTTTGCCAACCCTAGCTATGTAGTATTTTCTTTCTGGATTTTGCAGCAGGACGATTCAAGCGCCTTTGTTGCAGATTTAGGAAAACAGCAGGCTGTCCTCTGGGAGGCAGGGCGTGACTCAGAAGGTGAAGTCAGCCAGCGCTTCCCACTCTTAAGTCCGCACAGTGGCTTTGGAGCTGCGGATGCAGGCGCACGCTGGCTCCAGGACACCCGTGTTGCTGGAGCAACCTATCTTAGTTGATATCTTTTACTCCTGTTATGTGGGCAGAGATGCTCTTTTTACATTTTTCTGCCGTGGTCAGCACTGCTGGGGGACTGTCTCCAGAACTGAGGGACTCACCAGCAGGCCGGGGTCTGGAAGAGCCTTACAGGCACCGTGTGATTCTGCAGCATCCAGGCCTGGCACCAGGAGCGCGGAGATGCAGAGGAAGATGTACGCTAGCCCCTGACGCTCCTTCGGCTTTCAAGGCTCTGGCTTTTAAGCACTTTAAGACCAGTGCTTAAAACTTCTATTGATACTGCCATTCTTCGTATTAATTTTTTAGCTTTTTTAAGGAGAAAGCTCTGTGGTCACCTGCTGCCTCTGCAAGGGCTTGCATCGCGGAACTACTTTAGATAGGCCGTCCTTCTAGGTGTTTCTTAGTGCAGTGAAATAGCACCTTCACCAGTGGCTCTTGACTGTAGAGAAGCCCGCCCTCCCCGACCCCTGACCCCCGACCCCCCCAGCCAGGATGGAGTTTGGGAGTGTGAGGCCTTTTGTTAAGACCACATAGAAATAGCAGTGCCTCTGAAAGCTAATCCCCACAAGGACCTCTTGTGGACCTTCCAGGGGAGGTGCCCTCTGGGCCTGGACCTTTGTATCTGATGGTGATATAAGAGATGTTAAGTGTATGTATCTACTGAGCACCTCTAAGAAAGCAGCTTCTTTCTGAAAAAGGAGCCAGCCTGGAAAGCAAGCTTGCTATTATGTCCTCTACCCCTTGCTTCTTACATTTAAATATGGTGATAGGACCAATGTTTGAAACAGTGGCAGCCACTTTGAAACAATGAAGGAACTGGCCCGAAGGGGGCGGGGGGGGGGGGGTACGTGTAATCATGTGTACTGATTTGCCTAAGGCAGTCCCAAGTGAATCTTGCTGCCACAATGTTAATTACTGATGGTTAGAATATCAGGATTGTAATTACTTCCCTTGTAATGAGCTTCCCTTGTGGCTCATCTGGTATAGAATCTGCCTGTAGTGCGGGAGACCTGGGTTTGATCCCTGGGTTGGGAAGATCCCCTGGAGGACGGAAAGGCTACCCACTCCAGTATTCTGGCCTGGAGAATTCCATGGACTGTATAGTCCATGGGGTGGCAAAGAGTCCGACATGACTGAATGACTTTCACTTCTTCACCTCATTGTAATTACTGATAATTGACCCTTTCACACTCAAAAGTGCTCTGAATTAGACAACAAATTTATAATCGGTCTCCAAAAAAGCTTCATATGCTTAAAGTGAAAGAGAGGAGAGACTGATAGCATCAACATTGTGCAGTGGCCCTCCCAGTTCTGGATGATTTATTCATATCGCCTAATTTGGAAGTTAAGTAAATGGCAAATGTCTCCTGTTTAAGTCTGTGTTAGTCCATTTTTCTGTTACTTTCAGCTAAAAGCATTCTTTCCTGATATATTTATCTTCAATTTAGGGATTTTGGAGAAGAGTTACAGCTTGACTATTACTTTCAAACTAAAGCCTTTTAACATTCTAGAAGTGTTTGGCTAACTTTTTCTTTCTATAATTCCTGAATTGGCAGGACAATTGCTGAAATATTGCACAGAAGGCTTATACTGTGGTATTTCCAATAGGAACCAGAGTGGAAGTGTCAAAATTCTCACCAAAAGCTTGTTAGGAGAAGTTCCACGCAAGCTGGCAACCCTGGGGGGAGGGGGGGGGGGAGTTGGAAAGCACAAATATGAGGTATAAAAACACCTTCCTCAATTCATCTGATTTTCCAGCTTTCAGTTTTTCCAAGCAGACAGTATGCTTCTCATAAATCTTTAAAGGTTTAAATTATAACTTTTTCTTTTATTTTGTTTTAAACACAGACCAAATTGTCAAGGAGATGAGGACTTGAATCCTGGAGGAAATTATACTTTACTGTCTATTACATCTGAAAAGAGTTTCAGAATAGTTTTTTATTTGGAAGAAGTTACGATGATCCACACACTAAAAGTAGTGAGAAGAAAGAAAGACAAGAAATTGGGCCAGGAGAGAAAGGTTTTACTCTCTAAAGAGTACAGAACACCCAAAGGCATATAGACATTACTGAGGGTTATGACCTGGATCTACTTTCAAATTTTCTGTTAAGACAAAAATCTAAGATGAAATTGTTTTAAAATCACTTATGGCTATTAAATTGTATGTTTTTAAAAACATTTTCTGGGTCTTACTGGTGGTCCAGTGGTTAAGAATTCACCTTCCAATGCCGGGGATATGAGTTTGATCCCTGGTCGGGGAACAAAGATCCTACTTGCCACTGTGCAACTCCCTAGGTGCTGCAACTAAAGAGAAGCCTGCATGCACAAATAAAACCTGATGTAGCCAAAAAGGTAAATATTAAAAAACATAAAATCCCACAAATGCTGTTAAAAGAAAAGAATCTTAAAATAACTTATACTAAAATGTAAATTTATAATCCAGGTGACAAGTATTTTAATTTCAAAGTGAATAAACTTTATAAGCAATGACAAAGCGGAGACAGTGTTATTTCAGATATTATCGGAAGAAGACTGTCTGTGAAAGAGGAAGACCAGTCCTCTTAACATTGAGGAATTGATGCCGTGCAGTTATCACCAGTGTTTTCCAGTTGTCTGGTCTCCTCATTGGGTAACTTCCCACGTGCCTGAATGATGGGAACGCTTGACTTACTTGATGTACACACATTGTTCAAGTTTTTTGGACATCATCGAGTGACCTTTCCTGTGTGCTTTTTGTGCAGCATGTAAGTGATGCTACCTGAGAGCTTGTGCAGAGCTGTCAAAGACCACGATGACACACCAGGGTGTTATGAAGGGGAACTGGTTATGCTGGATGGGCCAACTTGCTCATATATTTAACTTCTCTTGCTCCTGCCTGGAATGCTGGTACTTACTTCATTTCTCATTTATCTCCTGCATCTTTTCTTAAGCACTAACTCTTTTTAGACCTTTGTTGGCAAAGTGAAAAAGTCCATCTAGTCAAAGCTATGGTTTTTCCAGTAGTCATATATGGATGTGACAGTTGGAGCATAAAGAAAGCTGAGCACTGAAGAACTGATGCTTTTGAACTGTGGTGTTGGAGAAGACTCTTGAGAGTTCCTTGGACTGTAAGGAGACCAAACCAGTCAATCCTAAGGGAAATCAGTCCTGAATATTTATTGGAAGAACTGATGCTCAAGCTGAAGCTCCAATACTTTGGCCATCTGATGCAGAGAAGTGACTCATTGGAAAAGACGCGGATGCTGGGCAAGATTGAAGGCAGAAGGAGAAGGGCGTGACAGAGGATGAGAAGGTAAAGACAGAGGATGAGATGGTTGGATGGCATCACCAACTCAATGAATATGAGTTTGAGCAAGCTCCAGGAGTTGGTGATAGACAGGGAAGCCTGGCGTGCTGCAATCCATGGGGTTGCAAAGAGCTGGACATGACTGAGCGACTGAACTGAACCCAATCCTTTCTAGAAGCCTTCCCTTTTTTTTTTTCCCAATAGGCTATTATTTGATTGTTCTCTGTGCTCTTTCGTTAGCCTTCCAGAACACATATGCACACTTTTGTGCATATCTTTATCTTACCATCTATCACACTGTATCCTAGTAACAGTTTCTTCTGACACTTCATTTTTTGCAGGTTAAGACTCTGTTCTATTCTTTCCTAAACACTTTAGACCTTTAAAAAATTTTTCTTAAAATCTAGAAGTTTACAAACATCATTATTGAATAAACACTAGGATTAAATTAAGGGAGACTTTAAGGATTACCATTAGGGTGCATTCTACATCATGTTGGTTTAATCATCTATGGTGATAGCACCTACATTCCGAAGGTTATGAGCAATTTTATTAATTGCAGAGAATTTTCAGAGGAAGGAGTCCCTCAAAAACCATTTGCTTGTTAGTGCTTTTAAAAATGGAAGGAATCCATTTTTTAAAAAAATTTAAATTAAAAAAAATTTAATTTTAAAATTAAATAATTTTTAAAGTTTTAAAAAATTTTTAAGAAAAGAAGCTTCTTAGATTTTGAATGATCTGGAGAGTTTGCCTCAAACTGCCTCTTACACACAATGAAGTTGGTGATGTATTTTAAGAAGTGCCAAGGGGGCAATGATAAAAGATTTATTTTGTCACTGGGCAAGTTCCTGGAAATTCTGGCAAGATAAGTTTATTAAATGAAACATTGTTTACTTTTGGCTTGCCAGATGGCTCAGTGGTAAAGAATCTGCCTGCAATGCAGGAGAGGTAGGAGATGTGAATTTCATCCCTGTGTCAGGAAGATCCCCTAGAAGAGGAAATTGCAACCACTCCAGTATTCTTGGCGGGAAGAGTCCTGTGGACAGAGAAGCCTGGTGGACATAGTCTGCTGGAGTCTGCAAAGAGTCAAACATGACTGAGCACGTGCACCCATTGTTCATTTTTGGTTGTATTGACCAGGCAAATGACTATGCAAGCTTGAAATGAAGATGTATACACCTCATGCATCTCCTTGAATCCTTAGCTATAGATGATTAAAAAAACAAAAGATTTTGACAGCTTAAAAAGGGCACAACTCCTGTGACCAAGGAATGTGTGACAAATGGGTCAACTCTCTTTATTTTCCAGGGTAAAAGCAAACTGTCTTGCCTTTGAATTTATAATACACCATTTCAGAAGCCTTAAACTTGTGAAGACTTCAATATGAGCTTCATAGTTTCATCTTAAAAGAACTAATGTCACTGAGAAATCTATCTTATCTTGTGTACATTCATACATGTTCATAGCTCTTCACTTGGCCCTACCCCAGTTCTCAAATGATGTCTACACTAATAAAACTTTCCTGTTTCTTTATGTATAATCACTTGCTTCTTTTTCTTTATTCACATTTTAATTCAACTACTATATACACTGTTTAATTCAGCTACTATTTATTTGATGTTGCTTTCTTGTGTAATGTATTATTTATTTTTTGAAACCCATGGATTGTAGCCTACCAGGCTCCTCGGTCCATGGGATTTTCCAGGCAAGAATAGTGGAGTGGGTTGCCATTTCCTTCTCCAGGGGATCTTTCCGGGCCAAGGATCGAACCCAGGTCTCCTGCATTGCAAGCAGATGCTTTTTACCATCTGAGCTACCAGGAAAGCCCTGAATGCATACTACCTGCAGGCAAAGATTCTTATGTATAAAGATCTTGCAAAAATGCTTTTTACAGAGTAGATTAGTAACAGATAAGGTTGAATGGATGAAAGATGGTTACAAGAACTCAAAAGTAAGCATCTTAATCACTTTTTTTCCGGGAGACATGAAGTTAAAAAACCGAAAATTTACTTGTCTAATGAGCCCAAATCAACTACTGTTATCGTCATCCCAGCACAAATACATTCTTGCCTTGCTTATCTCATCATTGTATTAGAAAGGCAGAACCAACAGGACATAGTCATAAAGATGGAGAACGCAATAGCAAACCTCTTCAATATTCTTGCCTTGAGAACCCCATGAACACCATGAAAAAGCAAAAAGATAGGACACTGAAAGAGGAACTCCCCAGGTCAGTAGGTGCCCAATAGGCTACTGGAGACCAGTGGAGATGTAACTCCAGAAAGAATGAAGAGATGGAGCCAAAGCAAAAACAACATCCAGTTGTGGATGTGACTGGTGATGGAAGAAAGGTCCGATGCTGTAAAGAGCAATATTGCATAGGAACCTGGAATGTTAGGTCCATGAATCAAGGCAAATTGGAAGGGGTCAAACATGAGATGGCAAGAGTGAATGTCAACATTCTAGGAATCAGCAAACTAAAATGGACTGGAATGTGTGAATTTAACTCAGATGATCATTATATCTACTACTGTGGGCAGGAATCCCTTAGAAGAAATGGAGTAGCCATCATAGTCAACAAAAGAGTCTGAAATGCAGTACTTGGATGCAATCTCAAAAATTACAGAATGATCTCTGTTCATTTCCAAGACAAACCATTCAATATCACAGTAATCCAAGTCTATGCCCTGACCAGTAATGCTGAAGAAGCTGAAGTTGAATAGTTCTATGAAGACCTAGAAGATCTTATAGAACTAACACCCCCAAAAAGATGTTCTTTTCATTATAGGGGGCTGGAATGCAAAAGTGGGAAGTTAAGAAATACCTAGAGTAACAGACAAATTTGGCCTTGGACTGCAGAATGAAGCAGGGCAAAGTCTAACAGAGTTTTGCCAAGAGAACTCACTGGTCATAATAAACACCCTCTTCCAACAACACAAGAGAAGACTACACATAGACATTACCAGATGGTCAATACCAAAATCAGATTGATTATATTATTTGCAGCCAAAGATGGAGAAGCTCTATACAATCAGTAAAACAAGACCAGGAGCTGACTGTTGCTCAGATCATGAACTCCTTATTGCCAAATTCAGACTTAAATTGAAGAAAGTAGGGAAAACCACTAGACCATTCAGGTATGACCTAAATCAAATCCCTTACAATTATACAGTGAAAATGAGAAATAGATTTAAGGGATTAGATCTGATAGACAGAGTGCCTGATGAACTATGAATGGAGTTTTGTGACACTGTACAGGAGAGAGGGATCAAGACCATCCCCAAGAAAAAGAAATGCAGAAAAGCAAAATGGCTGTCTGAGGAGGCCTTACAAACAGCTGTAAAAGAAGAGAAGTGAAAAGCAAAGGAGAAAAGGTAAGATATATCCATTGGAATGCAGAGATTCAAAGAATAGCAAGGAGAGATAAGAAAGCCTTCCTCAGTGATCAGTGCAAAGAAATAGAGGAAAACAATAGAATGGGAAAGACTAGAGATCTTTTCAAGAAAATTAGAGATCCCAAAGCAACATTTCATGCAAAGATGGGCTCAATAAAAGGCAGAAATGTTATCGACCTAACAGGTTCAGAAGATATTAGGAAGAGGTGGCAAGAATACGCAGAAGAACTATACAAGAAAGATCTTCATGACCCAGATAATCATGATGGTGTGATCACTCACCTAGAGCCAGACATCCTGGAATGTAAAGCCAAGTGGGCCCTAGGAAGCATCACTATGAACAAAGCTAGTGGAGGTGATGGAATTCCAGTTGAGCTATTTCAAATGCTAAAAGATGATGCTGTGAAAGTGCTGCACTCAATATACCAGCAAATATGGAAAACTCAGTAATGATCACAGGACTGGAAAAGGTCAGTTTTCATCCCAATCCCAAAGAATGGCAGTGCCAAAGAATGTTCAAACTTCTGCACAATTGCACTCATCTCACATGCTAGCAAATCCATGAACTTTCAGAGGTTCAAGCTGGATTTAGAAAAGGCAGAGGAACCAGGGATCAAATTGCCAACATCTGTTGGATCATTGAATAAGCAAGAGAATACCAGAAAATCATCTACTTCTGCTTTATTGATTATGCCAAAGCCTTTGACTGTGTGGATCACAACAAACTTTGGAAAATTCTGAAAGAGGTGGGAATACCAGATCACCTGACCTGCCTCCTGAGAAATCTGTATGCAGGTCAAGAAGCAACAGTTAGAAGCAGACATGGAACAACAGACTGATTTCAATAGGGAAAGGAGTACATCAAGGCTGTATTTTGTCACCCTTCTTATTTAACTTGTATGCAGAGTATATAATGAGAAATGCTGGGCTGGATAAAGCACAAGCTGGAATCAAGATTGCTGGGAGAAACATCAGTAACCTCAGATATGCAAATGACACCACCCTTGTGGCAGAGAGCGAAGAACTAAAGAGCCTCTTGATGAAAGTGAAAGAGGAGAGTGAAAAAGTTGGCTTAAAGCTTAACATTCAGAAAACTAAGATCATGGCCTCTGGTCCCATCACTTTATAGCAAATAGATGGGGAAACAGTGGAAACAGTGGCAGACTTAATTTTGGGGGTTCCAAAATCACTGCAGATATTGACTGCAGATTCTCCATGTAATTACAAAACGCTTACTCCTTGGAAGAAAAGTTATGACCAACCTAGACAGCATATTAAAAAGCAGAGACATTACTTTGCCAACAAAGGTCCATCCAGTCAAGGCTATGGTTTTTTCAGTAATTATGTATGGATGTGAAAGTTCAACTATTAAGAAAGTGGGCGCTGAAGAATTGATGCTTTCGAACGGTGGTGTTGGAGAAGACTCTTGAGAGTCCCTTGGACTGCAAGGAGATCCAACTAGTTCATCCTAAAGGAAATCAGTCCTGAATATTCATTGGAAAGACCGATTCTGAAGCTGAAATTCCATTACTTTGGCCACCTGATGTGAAGAGCTGACTCACTGGAAAAGACCCTGATGCTGGGAAGGATTGAAGGAAGGAGGAGAAGGGAAAAACAGAGGATGAGATGGTTGGATGGCATCACCGACTCAATGGACTTGAGTTTGAGTAAACTCCTGGAGTTGGCGATGGACAGAGAGGCCTAGTGTGCTACAGTCCACGGGGTCACAAAGAGTTGGATATGACTGAGCGACTGAACTGAACTGAATAAAGATATTAATATTCTTGCCTTTGGACTTGGACTGAAACATTGACTCAGTTCTATTTCTCAGTCTCAGTTCTCCTGTTTCTCAGGCCTTTGAACTGAGACTGCAACTACACCATCAGGGTTCCTGAGTCTCCAGCTTTATGTAAGGTGGTGTAGTTCCAGTTTGAGCCCAGAGTTTTGTGAACCAGGATGACAGATGATGTAATCCAGTTTTGAAAGACAACAGGCTTGAGACACATGAGGAACTAATGCTTCAGTTCAAGTCCAAAAGTGGGAAAACACTGTTGTCTCAAAAGGCAGACAGGAGACATTCTCTCTTATCTGGAGAAGGGTCAACTTTTTTGTTCTATTCAGGCCTTCAACTGGTTACAATGAGGCCCACCAGCATTAGGGAGAGCAATTTATTTTACTTAATTTTACAATATTGAATTGATTTAAATATTAATTTTATCCCCAAATGCCCTCACTGAAATACCTAGAATAATACTTAACCAAATATCTGGGCATTTCAAGGACTAGACTACTTGACATCTAAAAGTAAGCATCTCAACCATCATCATTACTTAATAATATTTGGTAGAAGATATCATATATTAAATGTCTGCGAAATACACTGTTGGACTCATCACTACTAAGGAAACCATGGATTCTCCAGTAAATAACAACCAAAATGGCATCATCAATGAAATAATCTTTCATTTGGGAAAAAAATTGTTTTGAAGAAAAAAATTGTGATGGGGAGAGAATATGTTCGTGAATTAAATGAGAAAATAAAGTTGGCTAAATATTGAAGAAAATGATGTTTGATTGAAAGAAATATATTCTAAATTAAACCTCAGTTGGATGAATACTAATTGCTTTCAAAAGTGTTTGTCTCACAAAAATCCTTGCTCTGTGTTAATTATGGCTACTTCTTTGTCTAGAAGTGTATGATGTAAAATTTCATGGGAATTCCAATGTCACAAACACAACACAATAAAATTAATAGTGTTTTAGATAGAGGTGACTCATGAGGCCATCTTTTGAGTTGACGCACAGGAAAGATGTTAAACTAGAAAATATATTTTCTCTTAATGATAATTTTTGTTTTTGTTTTCCCTCCCTTTTTTGTGTGTCCTTTGTTGGAGGGAGAACAATCATTTAAGGAAAGAACTGTCAGAGACTGAAGTCGACTTTATAAAAGTTCAGTAACTTTCTGTAAAAAAGAACACAGACATAGGACTTTAGAGTAAATAATCTACTTAAATCTAAGGGTAATGAGTGGCTTCCTAGTATTTAGTTATATGCTATTTCATCTGTATCAAAATATTGAAAAGCACCTACTGAGACAGACAGAATTAGATTCAAAGCCAGACTTTGATATTTAATAGCTGGGAAATCTTAGAAAGGTTGTGTGAATTCAGGGCCTCAGTTTTTCCACCTATAAAATGGGGATGATGACAGATAGCTTTCCTCAATGCCAGTGTAAACAGGATACCCAATGAGGCACCAAACAGGGGCTCAGTCACTGACAACTGTTATTCTGTAAGACTGCCTACTGCCTGAGTGCAGCAATCATTTCAGTATGGTTCACCATTTGTCCCCAGAATCCTACATACCATGTACATTGGGTGGATATTTATTGATTACGTTAATGAATATTTTTTTCCATACTTTTGCAAGATTGAGCTAGGGAGGGAAGAATAACTCTTCACCAGTGACTCACAAAAAAATAAAAACCTTCTTTTAGTGTAGTAGTCTTGTACAGGATCATGTAAAGAATAGTTAAGTCAAGGAAGTGTAAATGGATAGCTGGTCTGCAATTGCCTCAGGCAAAACTACTTCTGTTCAATGGTAATTGGATTTAATATTTAGCATTTCATTTCATTTATAGCTGTGTTATGACGTGTCCGACTCTGTGACCCCACAGACTGTAGCTTGCTAGTCTCCTCCGTCCATGGGTTTTCCCAGGCAACAATACTGGCCTTGGTTGCCATCTCCTTCTCCAGGGATCTTCCTGACACAGGGATTGAACCTGGGTCTCCTGTATTGCAGGCAGATTCTTTACCAATACACCACTGGGAAGCCCCTTCATTTATTTGGGGGATGTGCTGAAATGCTTTTTGGTGAACCAGTTTTAATGTCACAAACATGTCACTATGATGTGTTTGTTACTAGAAAATTAACAAATAGACAGAAGATAGTTTGACTGGTTATATAAGGCAGTGCCAACTCCCAGGGAGATAGATGGATGGATTTCCTTCCCTGGAAATCTTTTCAAAGCAAGATAGTGATTTGTTTTCCTGAGATAATTTTGCTCTGTCTACTCCATCATAACTGGATAAGTTAGATCTACTTTTGCCTCAGTTACCTGGAAAATTGAAATTAAAGTCCAATTTTATAACCTACTCTTTCCACAAAGACTGCTGCCATTATCCAGTTCCGTGTTCACAATGAAAACACGGGAACAACGTATAATCCTACCCAGAAACAGAGCTCCTTTCACACATGGCTGACTATGTTCCCCTCTGGCGGTTGGTACACTGCTGGTCAGTGCAGTGACCCTGCAGCTTGGGTGCAGCCGAGGGCCACGCTTTAACACTGTTCATGTTAATTGGGCACAAATTGAAAGCTTGCAGTAATTAGATCTAGGCATCTCCAGGCTCCACTTGCCTTGGGCTCCATAAGTTAATGGGAAAACTGCCAGAACTTCTGGCTGGCAAAATATAAAAGGGTCATAAAGCTTCTCCAACTGATGTTTCTCAAAAGAGGCATTTTTTTCTTGACACTTTTTGTAAGTCCCTTGAGTGTCTTGATAGGATATAACTCTCTGACTACTTATAATAAAAATTTTTCATGCTGGATAAAGTAAATGAATTTAATTGGGAAGAAAATATTACCCAGGTGGCTTCCACTACATAAGTCCCCAGAGATGGGAACAAGTGGATTTAATACTCATAACCTCAATGGGACTTTGACAAGGCAATAAGCTAAAAATGATTCAGTCTCTGAAATAGGCTATAAGTCAAGCTTTTTCCATATAAACTAGTAGTGAGGTGAATATTTTTGTGTAATCGAGGTGACAAGTGTTTGGGGAACAGCCTGTTAGAAATGATGAAGGAGAAAGTTTCAAAGAAAATTTCAGTAGGGGTGGACTTTATTTTTAACTTTTTATTTTTATTGGAGTATAGCCAATTAATAATGTTGTGATAATTTCAGATGAACTGGAAAGGGACTCAGTCATACATAAATATGTATCTGTTCTCCCCCAAACTGCCCTCCCATCCAGGCTGCCACCCAACATTCAGCAGAGTTCCATGAGCTATATAGTAGGTCCCTGTTGGTTATCAATTTTAAAAATAGCAGTGTGTACGTGTGTTGATCCCGCACTCCCTAACTATCCCTTCCCCTCATCCTTCCCCTTGGAAGGATGTGTGCTGTGTGCCTAGTCGTTCAAGTGTTTCCAACTCTTTGCAGCCCCATGGACCACCACCCACCAGACTCCTATGTCCATGTGATTCTCCAGGCAAGAATACTGGATGGGTTGCCATTTCTTCTCCAGCAGATCTTCCCAATCCAGGGATCAAACCCAGGTCTCCCACATTGCAGGCGGATTCTTTACAGAATTTACCCAGGGAAGCCCTTGGAAGGGTAATTATCAAACAGAATTATTTATACTACATCCAATCCCAAATCAATAAATCCAAGTCTAGAATTTGATGTTAAATAAGTCATTCTTATGTCTACAAAAAATATGCAACCAAATGTCCTGATGAAGGCACTTGTAACTTAGATAACTTTGAGTCATGACGAAGTCAAGTCAATAACTATGACAGGTCTGAAATTTTATCTTACTTGTCAGCCAACAAGTTTCATGGATGCTGGTAAATGACGCAGAATTCTGACTCAGAGATGAAAACAATGTATTACTCATCGTAAGAGCATTAGACGATGCATCAGCATTCCTATCTGTTTCTCAGCTATGAAGAAGGTCAGGCAACCCTGCTCATGCCATGGGGCACGTTATGGGGGGAAAAACTCCAAGCTTGGGAAACCTAAATCTTTGATAATGGGCAGTAAGCCTGTTGGAACTTTGTCCTGGGAAGGAGACACTATTTTTCTTAAGGTAAAGAAGCCAGCCCTTTGCCTAGAGGAAGACACAATCTCAATATTCTAAGGTTGTTCACTATACAAATAATTTAAAAGATGATCTGAAACCAATACAGTCAGTGTCTCTGATTGTAAGACAAGGAGAAGCACAAGAGACTCTTGGAGAGTTATCTCCCAATAGGAAGTTTGGAGCTACATGGAAGATATTTAAAATTTGAAAGCAGCTTTCTGAATTAGAGCCACTCACTTTGAGTTAAGAAATAGGGTTGTGTTGGTGAAGAAAAGCATTTTTATACTTGGAGAAGGCCCATGAAGGAAGAGGAACACACCCTGGAGACTGGGAAGGTCTCACTGCCCAGTAGGTACCTCACTCATTGGCATAGAAGTCCTGGGAGACTGAGTGCTGGTAAACCTGCGTGACCTCTACCCAAACAGTTATTCAACCTCCAACCATTAGAGGAGGGATGGGGAGGACACCATGGCTCCTCCCATCCTTAATTCTCTAGTTTTGGTTTGCATCAATAGGGAGTAGAGGATAGGAGGCAAGATCAATATACCAAGGAATCTCTGGAGTGGAGATGGCATGCATTACAAACCCTGCGCCCTTAGGTAAATACTTTGGTCTCTGGGTTTATTTCAATAATCTCATGTGGACACAGAGGCACAGCCTCAGATGTACACAACAGTTAAACCCTGTTGCTATTAAAAACAGTAGCCATCGTGACATACTATCTGTATCTGTGGTCATCGATTCTATTTTGTTAGACACTTGCATTTCTGTGTCAGGTCATCTCCTAGGACCCGTATTAAAAACAACAGTAGCACTGGTTCCAGTGGCATTTCTGTTGACAGTGGTGCTGGGAAAGATTGAAGGCAGGAGGAGAAGGGGACGAGAGATTGGATGGCATCACCAACTCAATGGACATGAGTTTGAACAAACTCCAGGTTATGGTGAAGGACAGGGGAGCCTGGCATGCTGCAGTCCCTGGGGTTGCAAAGAGTTGGACATGACCGAGCAACCAACACACACACACACACACACAAACACACACGCAGAATTAAGATATTAATAGTCTGGAGAATTTCAGGTTTGTTTCGATGGTTGAAGCATTTGCTAGTATGACTTTTAAAAATTCAGTCTGTCTCTGTGTGCCAGGCAGGACCTCTCACATTATGAAAACAAAGTTTATGCCAAATATCTTATTCCTGGAAGTAAAGCAATCTTAAAACCCAACAACAGCAATATCTTAATTAAGCAGGAAGTGTAGCATAGTGTCTTGGTCATCTGATGTGAACAGACGACTCATTGAAAAAGTCCCTGATGCTGGGAAAGATCAAGGGCAGGAGAAGAGGGCGTCAGAGGATGAGATGGCTGGATGGCATCACTGATGCAGTGAACATGAACTTAGGCAAACTCTGGGAGATGGTGAGTTACAGGGAGGCCTGGCCTGCTGCAGTCCAAGGGATTGCAAAGAGTCGGACATGACTGGCAACTGAACAACAACAATAGCACAGACTGTTTTCTGAGATGATCTAATATTTTTATCTGAGTAATTTTGTAAACCTCACCTTCATAGTTTTTAAGATCTGGATTTATATAATCATCAATATTATTTATTGAGATATCCTTTATCTCTAAAGTAATGTTATAGCTAATAAGAAGCATTTGTCCTTAAGTAGGGAGAAGGCAATGGCACCCCACTCCAGTACTCTTGCCTCTAGAATCCCAGGGATGGGGGAGCCTGGTGGGCTGCTGTCTATGGGGTCGCACAGAGTCGGACATGACTGAAGCGACTTAGCAGCAGCAGCAGCAGCAGAAGCCCTTAAGTAGATTACTTTTGGAGAGGAAACACATGCACTGAGTACTGGCTGTGAGCCGGGCAATTTGGTAAATGCTTCTTAATCCTTATCTGATTCAGTCTTCACTGCAGTCCTGTTAGAATGGCATTGCTCTTCCCAATGAGGTAATGAAGAGTCAACATGTTAAGTGTATCATCTCGTTTCTTAGCAATAGAATTTGCATTTCCTTCTCTTTGACTCAAAAGAGATCATTCTTTTTAGGGGGCAGCATCAGAACATGGCATAAGTAAGCTCCCAAGGACTTCTTTTCTGATGCCAGAGGGAGTGCACTCTTCTTTGCAACAGTCAGTGATGTAGTACTGGGCCCTTGTTCACTTCTGTCTGGATGGCTTCCCAGCTTCCCTGGAGGTCCACACTCCTCCTAAACATGGGGTCCCAGACCATTCAGTGGCGGTGTCCTATGCCTTGATTTCCCCCTCTGTATCTTAACGTGAGTGTGTGTGTGCTCAGTCAATTCAGTCATGTCTGACTGTTTGCGACCCTGTGGACTATACCCCCCAGCTCCCCTGTCCATGGAATTCTCCAGGCAAGAATACATGGGGTTGCCATGTACTCTTCCAGCAGAATCTTCCCAACCCAGGGATCCAACCCACGTGTCTAACATCTTCTGCATTGGCAGGCAAGTTCTTTACCAATAGCGCCACCTGGAAAGCCCCTGTCTAAATGTATTTGTATCTAAATCTCAAATGCTAGCAATTATTTTCCCCAATGATGATGATGATAATTAGAAAATAACAGACTTCTTTTTCTCTCCTTCATCCATTCTTTCTTTTTTTCCAATTAATGATTTTGAAGCTCCAAATCATAGTCTGGGTACACAGCTGATAAACGAAGACTCCTGAATCAGTTTTGGGTTTTTTTTAGCTTTTTTATTTTTTTTTTCTGAATCAGTGTTAGTTCATCAATCTGATTTCTCGGAGGTTGTTCATCAAGACATAACAGTTCTGAAGTTATGAGAGTCAAGCGCAGTTTTGTCAGTACTGTTCTTGCTGATTACTGGCTTATGTGACCTCAGTGTGCATCCCAGGACTGTGCCAGCAAGGCTCCACCACGCTCTTATTCACAACAACTACTGAAGTCACATGCATTCAAATTCCTTGGATGCTGCAGTTGAGTCTGTTGCCAATTTCTGTGAAGATTAGTGGAATAAGAATTGCAAATGTGTAAAATCTTACCATTTTAAATTAGGAATAATGAAGCCTGCCTCCTCCGGGGTAAATTTATGAGATTCTGGTTGCCAGTTTTGGGTGATTTTCAGGAGGCAGTTCCAGATGGGATGTAACAGGCTGAAGGCAGGAATTATTATTATTTTCCATAGTTCATAAAAATGACACCCCTATTGATAGTCTCAATAGTTTCATAATTAGAATGTGAACCAGTTGAGTTCTGAAAAGAATGGCTGTGAAAGGAACAGAAGCTGAATTACTAGATACTGATCTCTGACTGAGATGCCACTAAAGCCAAACCCGGAGGGCTGAGTTCCTGATGTACCATACCAACGAGCTCTTATGAGCTTATGCCACCTCACCCAGCATCTCTGAGACATCTCCCTTCAAGTTCTTGGCAGTAGCTATTCGTCTATTCACATATTCTGGCTCTAAATCTTATCACATTACCCTACTTTTCTAGCATCTCACTCCTTCCCAATCTCACTTTCACCTGAAATCGTCTAGGTCTTCCATTTGTCTGAAATGAAAGCTTCTGACTTTGTAAGACATACATTTTTGTTCAATGTCCAGTCCTCTTTACTGATTTGGTAAAATCAGTCCACTCTTGGACATGTTCTCACCAGACTGAGGATCTTTTCAGTGGTTTGCTTTCTCCAATGACACCCTCTGCCACAAAGCAGAGCATCTAGTTACTGCAAGAATATGTGGTCAGTTGCCAGTCATAAGAGAGAATTATTTATGCTGGAGGAATGCATCACCCCTGGGGTTTGTGTGTATATCTATGTGTGTGACAAGTATGCACTGTTCTTAATTACTCATGTAATTTTAAAAATCAAAACAGCAGCCACACTTTATTAAGTTATGAATTAGATCATTTAGCAGAGCAGTTTTAATTGTTTTTTGATTTGCACTCATTCAAACGATTACATCTTTAACCATTTAAGTCAGAGAGGTGCTTATGTAATATTGCCTGAATACTGTGCAACAAATTAGTAGAAATAAAGCTTATTTATAAATTTATAAAGTTTCTATCACCCAGTGACTTTAATTTGGGCAGAGTTTATATAAGCTTTCATGTGTTCATATCATTGTAGTCATATCTCTGATGAAACTGTAAATTTCCCATGATACTTATCCATCCTGAAGAAGGGGTCCCAATCACAAAGCCTTCATCATGTCCAAGGTCTGTCTTTGGTCTCATAGGATGTATTTAAAGTAGGCATATGTCCACCTCTGGATTTGAAAGTTCAGTGTCTGGAAGGCACATTCATTTTATTTTCTGAGGGGTGTAAGATAATAATCAAAATGATTTTGAGCAGGACTTCCCTGGTGGTCTAGTGGTTAAGAATCTGCTTTCCAACACAGGGGACAGGGGTTTGATCCCTGGTTAGGAAACTGAGATCCCACATGCCACGGAGCAACTAAGCCCGCACTCCACAACTACTTAGCTCATGAGACTACAACTAGAGTTCATGTGCTGCAATGAAAGATTCCACAAGCTGCAACTAAAGACCCAATGCCGCCAAAAGGTGAATATTTTAAAAATAACTTTAAACAACATTGTTAAGGGAGGTGTCAGTAAAGCACATTCCAAACAAAGATAGAGTGTGTGATGGTGTCAGGCAGGGACTTTGCATGTCACATGGTCAAGAACTCAGGGCAGGAGCCTGGAGGGAGAGCTGTGTGGGTCGAGCTGGAGGCAGAGAACCGGTGGGACAGTAGTCCCTGCAACATCTCCTCAGGCAAACACAGGTGTCAATAGAATTATGTTCTGTCTTCCTAGTATTTTGATGAATACTTATTGAATGAAGATGCCACCGAAATTTTAAGTTAATGAAGATTTCAATAAAAGAACAGACAGAAAGCTTTACTTTCAGATACCCACACATGGAAAACTGCATGCATTATAAGGTGCGTAGGAGGCTCACAGGCATATGCATTGCTAAAGCAAATACTTCATCTCGAGATGTCTACTTAAATTCATTTTAAAAATGAATCAGCAATATTGTCAGAACACATATAAATAAGGTCCGTAATGAAGAGTCTGGATGGTCATTCCTGGGAAAGTGGGAGGTACTCAGAGTTTGAGAAATGCATCAGCCTCATGGAACACAATATTTGCTAGTCATCAGAGCACAAGGAAATCCGCATCTCAGGAGGGGATGGTTGGCTGCGAGGCAGCATCACAGAATGAAACAGGAGGCTGTCTTCCCTGCTTCCTCCTCTGGCTGTTCCAGCTCAGGTGGGGCTTGTGGGACCAGGCTCTGGACTTGCTCAACTCATAATGCGGACTCACTCCAGATCTGCAGGAAGCGCAGGAGAGCCAACGGCCCTCAGACTTGTAGGTGCTAAGGAGAACAAAGAATTTAGTTATCTGCACTGCATCTTGACTGGGACAGTAAGTGACTTTCAGAAAAAGACATTGCATGTGAAGATAGAAAGAAAGGAAGAGATGTTTTCAAGGCAAGGGACCCTCAGATGTCACCTTGAGGTGACATCTTTGGGATTCAGTGCTCAATTAAAGCTTGCACTGTAGACGAAAACAATGGAAAGCAGAAGTGAAAGTATTGGTTGCTCATTCATGTCTGACTCTCTGTGGCCCCATGGACTGTAGCCTGCCAGGCTCCTCCGTCCATGGGATGCTCCAGGCAAGAATACTGGAGTGGGTTGCCATTCTCTCCTCCAGGGGATCCTCCTGACCCAGGGGTCCAACCCATATCTGCCCTGGCAGGCGGATGCTTTCCCACTGGGCTACCTGGTGATAGAATGTGCTGCTGCACAAAAAACTACCCTCCAACAGTGGATTAAACAGTAACAATGAATCAGCAATGATTATTAACTACTCTGGGGCTTCCCTGGTGGCTCAGATGGTAAAGCGTCTGCCTGCAATGCGGGAGACCTGGGTTCGATCCCAGGGTCGGGAAGATCCCCTGGAGAAGGGCAGAGCAACCCACTCCAGTACTCTTGCTTGGATAATTCCATGGATGGAGGAGCCTATCATTCTCAAGGCCTCTCACACAGCTTACTTAGTATGCACCCCTCCTGTCATATGCCAACATTCCCCTCTCCCCGCTCCTCATGTGGGTAGCTATCATCCAATTCACTGAGCATCTGCATAGGAAAAAGAGGGGACCAGAAGGGAGACTTCTCTCTCTTCCATGACAGTAAACTGGGACACTGATCTCTTGCCCTCAGGTTGGGACTTATACCACGGTCCTCCTGGTTCTTCTGCCTTAGAACTCTGACTGAAACCACACCACTGCTGTTGACCTGCACCCCACAGGCCCAAGAAACCTGCATTCGCCCAGTCTGAAGACTGAAGAAAAAGCCCGGAGTCAGCAACAGAGACATCAATGGTTTAATGGACTGGGAAGCCTGCACGTCTGAAGCAGGGTCCTAGAGAGACTGGCAGGACATGGTGGCTGTCCTCACTCCCAAGGGGAAGGGGACCTTGCCCATCATAGGGGGAACTGATGTCAGGCTGGCCTAATAGTTACCCAGGAAACCAGCAGAGTGGCGCACCCCAGGGGCAAGTATGTTGGAAGGTGAGTCCTGTGCGTGAGGCATGGGTGAAGCAGGGATTGGTCGGGCAGGGGAAGGACAGACAGCAAGAGGACAGCTACCTTGAGTGGTCCAACCACACAAATGCCTTCTCTCCAGCTTGCAGATGGCAGGTGGTGGGACTTCTCCACCTGCATAATCATGCGAACCAATTCCTTACAATAAAATTATATTTCCTTATAATAAAATTATATCCATATAATTTTATAATTATGTCATAATTTTGTAATATAAAATTATATTGTATGTAATATATAAAAATGGTTAGGGAGTTTGGGAAGGTTATGGACACACTGCTATATTTAAAATGGATAATCAGCAAAGACCTATTGTATAGCACAGGGAGCTCTGCTCAATGTTTTGTGCCAGCCTGGATGGGAGGGAAATGTGGGGGAGAATGGATACGTGTATATGTATGACTGAGTCCCTTCATTGTTCACCTGAAACTACCACAACATTGTTAATTGGTTATACTCCAATACAAAATTTTTTTAAAAATTTTAATTAAAAAAAGTAAAAATGAAAAAATACCATCCTCCATTAAGGACTCTGCTAACAAACCCAAGAAAACAGAACACCTTGGAGAAATGGTTGACTCCAAAGCTGGGGTGGAGACAGTACAAGATAAACTTGGAATATCATATGCCAGGAAGTACTCAAAGAACAATGTTCCATTGTCCAAGTCAGGGATAGTTAGGTATAGAAATAAGTAATGATAATAATGGATTCAAACTCATGAAATAAAATAGGAAAACTTGAGTCCATATAACTCTAAAT